>NC_056502.1:40834201-40845642 GCF_014905685.2 Nematolebias whitei
GGGGGGGGCACAAACACTATTTATAGTGGAGTTGATGTGCTGCTGACCTCAACTCGGTATGTCGTGGGTCAGTGGGCAGAATACTTCGAAGACCTCCTCAATCCCACTGGCATGTCTTCCACTGAGGAAGTGGAGCCTGGGGACTTTGGGTCGGGCTCTACAATCTCTGGTGCTGAGGTCACTGAGGTGGTTAAAAAGCTCATCGGTGGCAGGGCCCAAGGGATGGATGAGATTTGCTCGGAGTTCCTTAAGGCTCTGGAGTTTGTGGGGTTGTGTTGGCTTACACGACTCTGCAATATTGCTGGACATCAGGGGCAGTTCCCCTGGATTGGAAGACTGAGATGGTGGTCCCCCTTTTCAAAAAGGGGGACCGTAGAGTGTGTTCCAACTACAGGGGGATCACACTCTTAAACCTCCCTGGTAAGGTCTATTTGGGGGTTCTGGAGAGGAGGGTCCATCGGATAATAGAACCTCGGCTTCAGGAGGAGCAGTGCAGTTTTCGTCCTGGTTGTGGAATCCTGGACCAGGTCTACACCCTCAGCAGGGTCCTAGAGGGTGCATGAGAGTTTGCCTAACCAGTCTACATGTGCTTTGTGGACTTGGAGAAGGTGTTCGACCACGTCCCTCAGGGAGCGCTGTGGGGGGTACTCAAGGGAGTATGGGGTACCAGGCCCTTTGATATGGGTTGTTAGGTCCCTGTACGACCGGTGTCAGAGCTTAGTCCGCATTGCCGGTAGTAGGTCAGGCTCGTTCCCAGTGAGAGTTGGACTCCGCCAAGATTGCCCTTTGTCACCAATTCTATTCAAAACTTTTATGGACAGAATTTCTAGGTACAGCCAAGGTGTTGAGGGAATCCGTTTTAGTGGCCTTAGGATCACGTCTGTTTTTTGCAGAGTATGTGGTCCTACTGGCTTCATCAGTCATGATCTACAGCTTTTGCTGGAGCGGTTTGCAACCGAATGTGACACGGCCAGGATGAGGATCATTTCCTGCAAATCCGAGGCCATGGTCTTGAGCCAAAAAAGGGTAGAGTGCCCTCTCCAGGTTGGGGAGAAGGTCCTGCCTCAAGTGGAGGAGTTTAAGTATCTTGGGGTCTTGTTCACAAATGAGGGAAAAATGGAGCGTGAGATCGATAGGCGGATAGGTGCAGTGTTGGCAGTGAAGCGGGTGCTGTACAGGTCTGTTGTGGTGAAGAGAGAGCTAAGTCAAAAGGCAAAGCTCTCAATTTACCACTTGATCTATGTTCCTACTCTCATCTATGGTCATGAGCTTTGGCTCGTGATCGAAAGAATGAGATCACGGATACAGGTGGCCGAAATGAGTTTTCTCCACAGGGTGTCTGGGCTCTCCCTTAGAGATAATGTGAGAAGCTCAGTCATCTGGGAGGGACTCATATTAGAGCCACTACTTCTCCTCAGTGAGTGGAGCCAGTTGAGGTGGCTCGGGCATCTGGTTAGGATGCCTCCTGGACACCTCCCTGGTGAGGTGTTCAGGGCACGTCCCACCGGGAGGAGACCCAGAGGAAGACCCAGGACATGCTGGAGGGACTGTTTCTTGGCTGGCCCAAGTTTCTGGGGAGAGGGAAGTCTGGGCCTCCCTAAGGCTGCTACCCCCGCGACCCGACCCCGGATAAGCGGAAGAGAATGGATGGGTGGATGGATATTATTTTTATGTATGGATATTTTTGTTCAGTGTCCTGAGATGACTTCTGTTGTGACTTGGTTCTATATAAATAAACTGAATTGAATTGAATTGGGACATCAACTGCCTTATGATAATTGATGGACAGTCATCTAACTCTTATTGCAACTGGTTCTTACTGCTTGTGGTTTTCTCCAGGGACTCCCATGTCCTGCTCACCTGAATCTTTCCAAAGACCTCCTTACTCCTTCGTGGCACACCTGTGGATCAATGGTGTCCCTTCAACTATTGACTACAAACAATTCAGCATGTGTTAATCTGCTCCTCTCTCCACCAATGCTCACCTCTGCTTGGATCATCTGAAAATCCAGGACCTTGCTTCTCCCTCGCTGGCCTCATCTCCAAACATGAACAGTAAGACATTATCTACTGTTCTAAAGATCATACTACAAACATCGTCCCTGAGTGAACTTGATTACTCACCTTCTCCTTGTTTCCCTTTCAGCACTGAAGCCACTGTTGCACCTGTAAATAAAGATCACATTATTTTTGTACTCCTGACTCTGTCATTCTTCTCAGTCTGCTTACTTGGGGTTGACAATTAATATAAACATGATAGAAAGGTTCCTTTCAACATCTGGTTGCCATGTCAAAATCCAAGATGGCTGTCACCACATATGTATGTTTACCTTGCGAGCTAAATAACTTGAAAAATAAGCAACGTGCCAACTTGCATTTTGTTATGTTCTGCATCTAGGTCTAAGAAAGGTCCCAATCAAAAAGTGGATTGCCATGTCAAAATCCAAGATGTCAGCCTTCATACATGTCTGTCGTTTTTTTGAGATGGCTTATTAAAAAAATAAGCAATGGGCCAACTTCCATTTTGGTGTGTGGCTACATCTAGGTGTGTAAATTATGTTGCTACATCAAAATCCAAGATGGCCACCGCCATATAAACAGGTGCATCTCATTGAGTATATCGTGAAAAATTGCTGCTTTTTGTCACACATGTATTACATAGATTCATTACACGTAGGTTGAAATATTTCAAGCCTTTTTTCTTGTAATTTTGATGCTTAAAAATAATGAAAAACCAGAATTCAGTTTCTCATAAAATTATAATTTTCCCACAGCCAGCTATTTTTTTTTATAAGTTTCTTCATTTTTTTAAAACAAAACAAAACAATTCAATATACAATAAGAAATACAATCACAAATAAAATGAAAGGCAGCAGAAAGAAGAAAAATATTATATCTGCCCCTTTTTACCAAAAAATTAATTCAAACAATAATAATCTTCAAACAAACAAAATAAACAACTCCTTCTCGAGCAACAATTCATACAAATACACATTAAGCTATTTCATATTTTTTTAACAAACAAACTTTGATCATTTTCTTAAACATACACATTGATCTGGCATTTTTCATATCACTCTCCAGATTATTCCATAATCTAATTCCCTGGATTTAGGTAGACCATTCCTTCAGACTAGTTCAAAATTTAGGTTTCACAAAGATTTCCATCCCCTTAAGATTATAACAACTTTCTCTTTTAACAAAATTTAATTGGATATTTAAAAGTAATATAATATTATGAGCCCTATACATAACTGATAACATATTATTACCAAATCATGGAACTTCAGTAACGTCAGTTGATAAAATAAAGTACTTGATGGGTAGATGCTGCGCTGATTGTGGACTTCAGAAAACACAGTGGATCAGCACCAGCAGAGGACATGGTCCCAAACCACCACTGACTGTGGAAACTTCACTCTGGACTTCAAACAATGTGGATTCTGAGCCTCTCCACTCTTCCTCCAGACTCTGGGACCTTGATTTCCAAATGACGTGCAAAAATTACATTACTCTGAAAAAAGGATATTGGACCACTGAACAACAGTCCAGTTCGTCTTCTCCTCAGTAAGTAAGACACTTCTGACATTGTCTCTGGCTCAGGAGTGGCTGGACTTGAGGAACAAGACATTTGTAGCTCATGTCTAGGAGTTAGTTTATTTTATTGTTTATTTGTCATATGCAGGTTAACACAAGGTCAACAATGCAATGAAATGTTCAGGATGAGGAGAACTGTTTTGACTCGCCAAAACAACAAGAAACACTAAAGCATGCAATATAAGTTCAAAATAATGTACCAAAAGTGAAAAAGAAATATAATATTTACAAGGTCCAAAAGAAATATAGTAAACAACAACATGGTAGAATATAATTGTGCAAGTTGGATGAATTCGTATAAGTATTTCACAGGTAGTAATAGCTTAAACGCATATAATATATATTGCACATAACTAACATAAACTACACAGGTTGTGTGACAGGTTACTGCACAGGTAGTGAGTAACATTGCGATTAATTGAATTATGATGGTAAGGTAGTGACATTTACAATACAGCAACATAGTGCAGCAGCAACAAACATATTTGGTGTCCCAGATGTGGCTTGGTGCATTGTTATTGTCAGTTGTTCAGTGTTATTATCAAGAGTTCAGTAATCTGACAACTTGTGGATAATAGCTGTCCTTTAGTCTTTTTGTGCACGATGACAGATTTCTGTACCGTCTGCCTGAGGGTAGTAGACACAAGAGTCCTTGTGCTGGGTGGGTGTGGTCCTTAATGATGCTGTGTGCTTTACACAGACATCGGCTGTGGTAGATGTCCTGGATGGTGTGGAGACTGCTACCAATGATGTCCTCTGATGTTTGCACCACCCTTTGTAGAGCTTTCCGGCTCTGACTGGTGCAGTTCCCGCACCACCCTGTGATGCAGCCTGTCAGCAGGCTCTCAATGGTGCACCTATAAAAGTTAGTGAGGATGCTGGTGTTCATACCAAAATCCAGGAGTTTACAATATTCTAAATTTCTAAGACAATGAATTTTGGTTTTTCATTATTTGTAAGCCATAATCATGGAACTTACAAGAAAAAAAGACTTGGAATATTTCACTCTGTGTGTAATAAATCTATATTTTATTTGAGTTTCACTTTATGAAATAATTAACAAAAAAAGTTTAACTTTTTTTACAATGTTTTAGTATTTTTAGATGTGCCTATGTAAACTGACCACCCCTATCATTTCAGGAAACTGTCTTCAAATTTTGTGCTGGTTAAAACTATAGTTTCCTTAAATAATTGGGGTGGCTGATAATTAATCAATTCTGTACTTGGCCACTTTTCAAATCCCTGAGCTTCTTTGTTACAGTGTATTACAGTCCATTGCATTGCAGTCATATAACAAAAACTAAAGTGACAAACATGCAAAACAAAGCCAAAAAAAAAACAACGTTTTTGGATGAATTTGAACTTTGTGTGAAGAAGTGCATTTGACCCCAGACCAACAGTTTATGACTAAAGTTCAGAATGTTAAATTAGCAGATTACTGGGGGGACAAATACCAAAATATGGCTTCCATTTTTATAAATGTATGACCAGGTAACTGCTTATAACTGTTTATATGCTGTACATTTAAAGTGATAGATGGAGGAATTGAGACATATTGTACATTTTGGTAGAATATATATAATTCATCTGAGAGAATTTGTTTAGTTTCACTGTTTGAAAGGATCACAACAGTTTATGTTTAACAACATGAATAGCGAAGCAGTTGCAATCTACAAAAAGTTCAATGTTTCAGGCTTCGTCTTGTTCCCTTCTGAAGTCACTGAGAGCAAACCTCAGCAGTGAGTAAGTGGCTCCTCAACTGGAAAAACATTGGCTTCTAGTTGTAAAGAGCTAATGAAGCATTAGCTCATATTGCATCCCCCCCCCTGTGCACTCCACTCACTTCTTCCAGATGGAAAAAAAATAAAATAAAACATCCCAGGACTGACGTTACGGGGGAGCCTTATCTGTTATCTGTCCAACAACCTGTTGCTTTTCAGTAACTAAGACCAGAGCCTGGAGATTCCCATGGGCAGAGGTTTCCCGTATGCTCTGATGACAGCTATCTACCAGACCAATTGTTGGTAAACACAACTGAACTGCCTACCCCAACAGCAGGTTTCCTCTACCCTTAATCCAGGCCAAAGAGGAGACCCCCCTCTTACCCTTTTGACCCTTTCCTCAGTCCAAACCCCCTCCACTCCCCCTCATCCTCCGTTGTGGTGGCGGTTGATAGGCCGGTGAGATAAGCCTGAGTGGAATTCCTGTCTGGGTGTTCTTGGAAGTGACCTGGGTGGCAGAGGAGCGCCAATGAAAATCACTCAGCACTCCACTCAATAAGGAACCTGTCTAGCTGCATTTTGCATTATAATAATGTTCAAATCTCTTTTATTTTTAAAGTTTATTGTTTAAATATTTTTACAAGAAGTGGCTAGAAAAGATACAGTGCAGACTTTGCCAGGAATGTGTGTGAATTGGGCAACCTCTAACCCAAGGCAAGGACAACTTTAAATTATCTTGTACACAAATCAAGGAATGAGTTTAGTGCTGAAAAAGAGCTTGAAACTGGCACCAAGAATGTGTCCTGCTGCAAATCCGATTTCTTGGACTTATTAAAAGGAATCACATTTGGATCAGATTTGTACCACCAGTTGTGTAATTTGGTCTCGAAAACACAATTGACCATTTCCTCAAATTCTGTGTCAACACCCATGTTTTGCTTCAACTTCTTTGCAAGCATTGTTCCCAAATGAGGTGCATAACTGCCTGCTAGGCCTGTCGGCCATATTCACCATGCGCCTTGCACTTCCTGAGAGACTGGGTTGGTGGTGGAGGGGCCAGTTGTCTGGGAAAGAATGCTAGGGATCTAGAGTGGCCTGGGTTAGGCAACGGCGTGGCTATTGTGCCCCAGGAGAAGGTAATTAGGAAGTGAAACCTTGACCAGTTGACAGCAGGCTTTGTTCTGGGGCGAGTAGGGCAAGAGAAATACTTTTGAAAGTTTTTTCACTTTCTTTGCGGAGCATGCATGGGAGATCATATGTTTCTTAAAAGAGAAGAAATCTAAAGGCAGGGCTGCTCTTGACAAATACACCAAACTAAATGTATGGAGTAGAGTGTGTTCACCAGAAATGTCAATTCAAATCAATTAAGAAATCCTTATTTTACTTCTATTTTCTGTTACATTTTGTAGATCTTCCCATCTTTTGTGATAAGATTCAAACCTTAGGGAGAGGTTGAGACTCATTTTCAGGATCTTCCACCGAACTGCAGCTGCAGCTTTTATCACCAGCCAGCTCATAATCAACTCTGCAGTCTGCTTTTCCTGTCCTTGCTTTCCACCATTAAAATTGTGGAAGTGCCAATGATCAGCATTACTGCAGCGAGGGCATCCATACGCCCCGGTGCTCCTCAACCATCTGCTCTGCTGCTCTGAGCTCTGAACAGACAGGATTCAGACAAACTGCACGTTCCATAAAAAAAGACACAACTGTTTTGTCTGTCATACAAATCTTTTTAAAGCATCAACGTCTTACACGTCTGCATAGAAGTCTGCATAGAAATGTTAAACTCCTTACATGATTGAACCTTAAAAACAGCTTTTTCCTGTTTACTGAACAAATCCCTACTTTTTTAAATCTAACAGCCATAAAGACCGTGAAGCACTTTGATGGGTTGAGAATCTCAAAAGGATGGCGTGGAGTTTTATAAATTCTAGGTTGTTGTTTTTTTTGTTGTTTTTTTTAACAACAGGTTTTTTTGGTAACAACAAATTTGTGAAACAGTGAATTAAAGCAACAACAATGGAAACAAAACATCTGGAGTGAAGTGGATCCACCATGTCTTTAACCTGAAAAGCCCTTGACCACAACAAACAGATTCCTCTTGAGTTTGAGCATTAGCCTCGCAGCTAGACTATAAAACACGAGGGAGACGATGGGAAGCATGTACTTGTCCTCTGTTGTCTTCTCTGTCCACGGCCCTGTTATGGTAATTCTTTGAGTATGACTGACAGAAGTTTCATTTAACTTTGATGTCTTTCCCACATTTGGTCTAACAAGGAACATTATATGTGCACACATCATTTTAGTAAGAAAATAAGCATTACTAAATGTAAGGAGATGCATGGTAGTCAGCAAATTGACATGACCTATGCAGATAATAGAGTTAATAAGGCTTAATTCAAATTAAGCTAAATCATCCTATTTTCTTATCTGTAGATGATTCAAAAACAGTGGAGCCTGTATTTAAAGATGAACCAGTTTTAAATGAATGGTTTCACAGCTAAATCAATAGTGTGGACCGTCAATACTGGTGTGTTTTGGAAAATGTGCATCACCTTCTTGTGAAAGCTTTTTTAAACATCACTGGGAGTTTATGAACTTGTCAGGAAAAGTCTGGGGCTCGCCGGGTGGTTTTCTATTGCTTTCGTGCATTCACAATGCTTACGTCTTTTAGTGTGGTTGTCACAAACAGGCTTCTCCATTTAAGTGAAGGCAACTGATTTCTCCTGACTTTCTCCTGGACATTATGACGTTTAGCTGGAACAGGGATCATTCCTTAGTGACTGGGGCTATTAAAGTTTTTATGTGGTTGACAGAAAAGGCAAAACGAGCCAAACAACATTTGAGTTGATATCCCTGAGACCAGTGTTATGTCACTCTGAATGAAGACTGAAGAGACAGAGGAGTGACATTTTTACAGGCCTGGTACTTCTAAACGTTTGTATTTGTGCAAAAGCAGCCCATGCACGAGCTCATGCGCACGTTTTTCAAGAGGTGCAGCTGTGGTTGTGTTCTATAAATGTGTATACGTGTGTGATGAGTGCCATAGTTGGCTGGTGGGCCAGCGTTTGATGATGAAGTCATCAGTTTAGGTAAACTCCAGATGGCCGGGCAGAAAGTAAAACAAGTGCCATCTGCTTAGATTCAATTGCAGCTCACCACCCCCAATCCAGCTCTGTCCCCACATTTTCCCTCTTCTCTGTGCTGGCACAGTTGAGGACCGGAGTGCTCAGAACATTAGTACCATTAGTGAAATGTTTCAGAAGAGCCAGTCAGGCACAGTGCATTAGGCCAGCACCACACGCCACTAAGGGCTGTGCCTGCAAGTTCAAATATAACAAAATGTGTGTCAGCAGAATAATATGGTTCATTATGTGTATTCTATCTTTAGAAATTTGTCAAAGTTGTAATTTTTTTTTCTGGTAAATGTTTTTTTTTTTTGGCTGCTCCCTTCTGCAGGGGGCAACACAGAGCAAACTCAAACAAAAGATTTGGCAATCATTTTACACCAGGTACCCCTACTGACACTACCTGGGCTCAAACCTGCAGCCTCAGGATTACAAGGCCACTGAACTGACCATAGAACTGACCACCGATATACTGTGGCCCTTAAAATAATGCTAATAAATACACATGTAAAATTAAAAACCCATCATTTCTTAAAGGAATGAATCTCACAAAATGCTTTTTAATGCTACATTTTTAGACCATGATCATTATGGTGAGAAATAAAGTTGCAGCTATTTTGGGCAAACCTTGAACATAACATGCCCATTTCCTGCAATGCTACCAGATGTGTAGCGTTCAAAATATGCGTTGTGAATGACTCACAGCTACTACCATATGTGATTTTATCTCAGTCTCTGAAAGAGTTGCTGATTTGTAGCCATTTTTGTGTTCTGTAAGGTCAGCTGGCTCTGACAATGGTCTTGAATAGAATTAACTTAAAAAATCTATCCATCGTAGATGTACCTCCAATGATTACTTTAAGAATGTTATCATTCCTTTCCTGTAGTTTATGATATTTTGCTGACAGAATACTCATTGGCAACTTAAAACATAATATTGCACCATCAACTTTAAATATACGTTAGGAGAAAGCAGAAAAAAAGGACTTCCCCCATACACACACATACACACACACACACACACACACACACACACACACACACACACACACACACACACACACACACACACACACACACACACATTTTAATTGCTGCTTCAACTTCTTTGTAGTGTTCCAGTGTCTAGTGCATCATACCATGTATTGTTCGTTCATTCAACCTTTATTTACACAGGTTAATCCCATTGATCCTAGGACACTCATCTACAAGAGAGAACTGATTCTAACAAAGAGTGATGACAACACAACAAAGGCAATGGTAGACAATCACAAAAGGAATCATACAAATTGAGAAGAACAGTTAAAGAAAATAACCTTAAAAATAAAAAATAAAACAGCTAGGTTGTAAGGAGATGTAGGATACTTAAAACAGGAACATGTCTGCATTGGTTTTTGCCAGGAACTTATCAGATGTTTGAAGCCACTTAGAGAAGTCAAGGTTGAGAGCTTCAGATCATTTTGCACAATATTCCAGGAAACAGGAGCGGAGTAGGAGAAGGCCCTTTAGCCTAGTTCAGTCCGCACTGAGGGAACACTGCAGGTAATAATGTCCTAAAAGAGCACGCTGTAGCTCAGAGTCAGAGTCAGAGTTTCTTTATTGTCATTCGCACCTCATGTGGTACATGTGGTGGAGCGAAATTATGTACACAAGGTCCCAGTTACATCCAACAATAAAATGTATAAGAAAAACAGTAATAACATCTAAGATATGAACTAAGAAAAACATCAACTAAATATACACTAAGCACTCATAACATAAAACATTGAACATCAGCACAAACATGAACATGAGTCTGTGAGCAGATGTGCACGCATGAACACATCAACATTGAAACAGATCAGCAGCAACATGAAACAGATCAGCAGCAACATGATATGGTTTTTCACAGTGATTATTCTAGTTAGAGATTCATGAGTCTAACAGCCTCAGGGTAGAAGCTGTTCCTCAGTCTAGTGGTTCTACACTTAATGCTCCTTAACCTCCTTCCTGAGGGGAGTGGGGCAAAAAGTGTGTGTGCTGGGTGGGTGGGGTCCTTCATGATGCAGGTGGCCCTCTTCCTGCATCTGGAGGTGTAGATGTCTGTGATGGTGGGGAGACTGATTCCAACAGTCTTCTGTGCAGCCTTCACCACTCTCTGCAAAGCTTTTCTTTCTGCAGCTGTGCAGCCTCCATGCCACACATTGATGCTCGAGCACAGGATGCTCTCCACTGCACACCTGTAGAAGGAGGTGAGGACTGAGCTTCCCAGACCAGCTCGCCTCAGCCGTCTGAGGAAGTAGAGTCTCTGATGAGCTTTCTTGATCAGGCTGGTGGTGTTGTTGCTCCAGCTGAGGTTGTCATTCATGTGTACACCCAAGTACTTGTAGCTGGAGACCACTTCCACCGCAGATCCTCTTATGTTCAGGGGGGTGTAGGTGTGTTTGTTCCTTCTGAAGTCCACAATCATCTCCTTTGTCTTCTTCACATTGATGTGAAGGTTATTCTCTTTGCACCAGCTCTCCAGGTGTTCCACCTCTTGCCTGTAGCTGGACTCATCATTGTTTGTGATGCATCCCACCACCGCTGTATCATCCGCAAACTTTACAATGTGACAGCCTGGATGGGTAGCTGCACAATCATATGTGAGCAGAGTAAACAGTAGGGGGCTCAACACACATCCCTGAGGAGAGCCAGTGCTGAGGGTTATGGTGGAGGAGGAGAGGTTGTGGATCCTCACTAACTGTGGTCTGTTTGTTAAAAAGTCTAGTACCCAGTTGCAGATGGAGGGGCTTAGTCCTAGTGTGGATAGTTTGTCCATCAGGGTTTGGGGGATCATGGTGTTGAAGGCGGATGTGAAGTCCACAAAGAGCATACGGACGTAAGAGTTTTTCTGCTCCAGGTGGTTGAGCGCAGTGTGGACCACAGAGGAGATTGCATCCTCTGTTGATCGGTTCTCACGGTATGCATACTGATGAGGGTCCTCGTTGATGTTGATGGTTGTTTTGATGTGAGT
>NC_056502.1:40846042-40860655 GCF_014905685.2 Nematolebias whitei
TTACGTTCTCTGTAAAATAACCTTAAGTTTTTTTACTTGCACACCACTTTTTCTTGCTTTTACTGTAATTTATTGCAAATGCTACATCTTTTCGAAATATATATTCTTCAAGCAAACTTTTTGGGGGTTTATTTGAAGATCCCTGGTGTTTGATTTTAACTGGTATAAAAAAAATAAATAATATACCGGTAATGTTTAAATATATAAATTTTTTAAAGTTTTGATTTGATAAACTCAGTTTATACCATTTTTGTATTTTGTCTGTGTACAACTAAACTAGCATCATACATGCAAACAACTTCCCTTTCTTCACCTTTTTCCATGAGCCGTAAAGCAGTAAAATGCTTAAAAAGTTCATTTTAAGTAATTTTTTTTTAGACTTTTAAGCCAAAAAGGTGGAATAAATAACCTTTTATTGTTGAGTGCTGTGAGTTATGGCTCCATGTGATGAATAAACTCAGGCAGCCATGTTTCTTTATTTCCAGTGATGCAGAACTTTCAGCAATGCCCATCATCTGATTTAACAACATTGGACTCTACACATCGGTTAAGCTTCGCGTCCTGAAAGAAAAACAGCACCAATCTCTGTCACCACTTTTCTGTAATTAAGAACCCAGCTGGCAGTTCCCATTACGCCATCAGGGCAAGCAGGCGGAGCTGCTCTGTGCCACTGCAGGCCCTCCGCCTCACCTCTCCGCTTCACCGCCACCTTTTTCCTCTTTTCAGCACCTGTACATTGTAAAGAGGCCGTGTCCGCCCAAACAGTTCTGCAGCCAACAGCGGGATAGCTTTAAGGGTGTTTGTTCTTAAACACTTTGGTGCAATACACCATACACGCACACAGTGATTTAACCAGGCCAGGTGGGGGGAACGTCCACACGTGGTTTTAGACTCAGTAAAATTCACACCAGCCTTTTTATGTCTGACAGGAAACTCAATGGAAATGTGGCATAATGGAGAGCAGGAAAGCATTGCGACAATTGCAATGTGAGTGACAACAGTGAGGAGTACGAAGAAGGATTTCATCACATCAAACCCCCGCCTTGTGTCTCCTTCTCTCCTACACCTCCCCTTTCACTTCGCAGAACAAAAACATTACGCTCTGGGAAGAATTTTAATGTTGTGCCACTTTGAGTTTGCCGACACCACACCAAAAACAGGCCAGTCCCTGTAGGCCAGCACTCTCCTGGCCAAGATCAGCTGTCTGACCTCAGAGCAGCATGCTGTAAACACTGGCCAGACAACACACACACATACATCCAACTCTGCAAGAGTTATTATGCTGATAAACTTACAAGCAACTATTGTTAACAAAATAATTTACTTCCAGCTGCAACCCATATTGAAATGAATGGAGGCAGCTAGAAACAGCACGACTGGATTTAATAAAAACAGAACACTAACTACAAATTCAGTCCACATTGTGGGAAGTCTTGTGTAACATTTGGTGGAAGGTTATGATGTGCACCTAGCCAGCTATAGCTAGGTAACAAAAAAAGTCCCTGCAGGTGCTGCAGCAGCACAATTAAGACATAAAATAAATAACTAGAGGCGACCAAAGCAAAGCAAACCAGCGTCACAACTGCCAAGCTAAAAAATCACCATGCATTTTGTTACGGCGTCTTCTTTGGTTGATTTATGCTTTTGTAAATGTTTCAGTCAAAACATGAAGAAAAGATGAATGTGGGTAATTAAAATAACTTTTTTTTTGGTAGTTGATGTCATAGAAACCTTATTGCAAAGTCCAGGGTCAAAACCTTTCTTTTAGCAGTCACATCTTCTTTTCATATTGAGTTTGACACATGCAAAAACATCTTTATTTTATTACAAAAGGCAAAAGTCGGTTAAAAATGTTTTTGCGTCTGTCTGTGTGTTCATTTTTATGTCTGTTAGCAAAATGTCTCATAAGCCACTGAACATGTTTTACTAAAACTCTCCAAAAGTAATCACTGGATGCATTTCTACAACTGATTAACTTTTGGAGACAACCCAATTCAAGATGGTCGCCTCAGCTTATAAACTTTAGCAAAGACAAAAATGGCTATAACTAAATCAATGTTACAAATATTGAGCCAAACTTGCAGAGACTCACCCTAAACATATTATCAGTGCTAACACACACACACACAATGGATATTTTTCTGACAATTTTACAGACATTGTGCTAAACTTTCATGTGGTAGTAGCTAAGCTCATTTGCAGCATATATTCTCAGGGCTAACATCTCACACAAACTCATGCAATAACACGTTTGCTCACATCGGACATGACTTTCAACATAAAAGGTGACAGCTGATGTGCATTTATATCTTGAACACTAGGCCTGGCTAGCTAGGAAAGCTAAATTTGTTGCATTTAATTTCAATCTCACTCATTATACATACAGTCACATTGACTGAACAAGAGAACAATTTATATAAGAAAGTCTTTTCTGAGTCCCATCAGATTTGTGCAAATCTAAGAGTGTCGTTCACACATGGAATTTAAAAAAACTGCACTGATGGAAACACTGAGTCCCTGTGAGTCATGGCTCTTAAACCAACCTGACCAAGGCACTGTAGATGAACGTGCTTACTGCACCACTGAGCTGCACACTAAATGTCCTCTATGCATGACCCGGCTGTCTTCAGAAGGGATAGTGTGGTCATTTTTAAAGTAATTTTCTGTCAAATTGTAGTAAGATCAGACATAGATCAAATAGATACGGCAAAGGAGGCACAAATCATCAGCCAGCATAGCCAGTGTTTAAAATAACATGTATATTCCAAATCAACATACTGGCAGGGAAGAATGCTACATTAGCTAATATTTAATCGATACACTTTTGCAGGACTGTTTGTTTAGTTTATTGTTATTTTATCAATCAAACCATTTCCATGTTATTATGTGGTCAGCGTAGATGGACAGTGTTTTTGCCAATGATGGAGCACCACATATTATTGTGTTACATCTCTGCCATTGATTTTCTCCATTGCATTTATTGTTGTTTATGTTATTAAATCCTGCAGTTGGGTTATCTCACAAACTGCATGTTGGCAATACATAACATTTTAAAGCTGCAAAGTCAGCTTCTGAATTTATATGTTGATCTTTACGGCTCTGCTACTACCTAGCATTGTGGCCTAAAGGCACAACAGGAACACACATCTTCTGTCTTGGGATACATTAGCAAGTGTGCCAATGATGTCACCACCACCAGGACTGTGAAGTGATACCCAAACCAGAAACCATGACTGAATGCAGAGGTCCACACCCTGCTGGAAGACAGGGACACTGCCTTCAGGCCTGGCAGCTCACAGGAGCTGAGAAGGACAAGGAAAGAGCTGGCTGCTGGTATTAAAAGGGCCAAAGCCACATATGCACGGAGGATCCAGGGACATTTCTCCTCACAAGACCCACAGAACACGTGGAGGGGCATTGCGTGCATAATAGACTATAAAGTCAGGGGTGCACAATGCCCTAGGGACCCATCACTGCCTGATGCCCTCAACAAGTTCTACGCACATTTTGAAGACCCGTACAGACCACCCAGCACCAGAAGAAGAGCTTCTCAGCGTGACCTCAGCCGAAGTTAGGAGTAATTTCAGGAGGATTAATCCTCACAAAGCATTGGCCTAGACAACATCCCTGGGAATGTGCTGAAAGACTGTGCCGATCAGCTCTGTGAGGTTCTGGTCGACATCTTTAACCCCTCCCTCACCCTGGCAATAGTTTCCACCTGCCTGAAGACTGCCATCACCCCAGTTCCAAAGAGCTCTACAGTGACTGGTCTGAATGAATATCAGCCAGTAGCCCTCACCCCGATAGTCACTAAATGCTTCAAAAGACCGATCATGACCCACATAAAAAAACCATCAACATCAACATCAGCGAGGACCCTCACCAGTATGCATATCACAAGAATCGATCAACAGAGGATGCCATCTTCCCTGTGGTCCACAGTGCTTTCACCCACCTGGAACAGAAGGACTCTTACATCTGTATGCTCTTTGTGGACTTAACATCTGTCTACAACACCATGATTCCCCAAACCCTGATGGACAAACTAGTCACACTAGGACTAAGCCCCTCCATTTGCAACTGGGTTCTGGACTTCTTAACAAACAGACTGCAGTCTGTGAAGATTCACAACTTCTCCTCCTCCACCATAACCTTCAGCACTGGCTCCCCTCAGGGATGTGTGCTGAGCCCCCTCTTGTTCACTCTGCTCACATATGACTGTGCACCTACCCACCCAGGCTGTAATATTGTAAAATTTGCAGACAATACAGCGGTGGTGGGATGTATCACAAATAACTATGAGTCCAGCTACAGGCAGGAGATGGAACACCTGGAGAGCTGGTGTAGGAAGAATAACCTTCACATCAATGTGAAGAAGACAAAGGAGATGGTTGTGAATTTCAGATGGAACAAACACACCTACCCCACCCCTTGAATATAGAAGGATCTGTGGTGGAAGTGGTCTCCAGCTACAAGTACTTGGATTTGCACATGAATGACAACCTCAGCTGGAGCAACAACACAACCAGCCTGATCAAGAAAGCTCATCAGAGACTCTACTTCCTCAGGCGGCTGAGATGAGCTGGTCTGGGAAGCTCAGTCCTCACCTTCTTCTACAGGTGTGCAGTGGAGAGCATCTTGTGCTCCAGCATCAACGTGTGGCATGGAGGCTGCACAGCTGCAGAAAGAAAAGCTTTGCAGAGAGTGGTGAAGGCTGCACAGAAGATGTTGGAGTCAGTCTCCCCACCATCACAGACATGTATGCCTCCAAATGCAGGAAGAGGGCCACCTACATCATGAAGGACCCCACTCACCCAGCACACACACTTTTTCCCCGCTCCCCTCGGGCAGAAGGTTGAAGAGAATTAATTGTAGATTCACTAGACTGAGGAACAGCTTCTACCCTGAAGCTGTTAGACTCATGAATCTCTAACTAGAATAATCACTGTGAAAAAAAATCACTGCAATGCCACTTGATCATTGATATGTGCTGCTGACTATCCATGCTGCTGATCTTATGCTGCTGATTTATTTCATGCTGCTGTGTTCATTCGTACTCATCTGCTCACACAGACTCATGTTTGTGCTGCTGTTGTTCGGCGTATTGTTTTTGCACTATTAAACGTTTATCGTATTTCTTAGTTCACATCTTAGATCTCACTAGTGTTTTTCTTTTACAATTTCTGCTTTTGTTGGGTGTAACTGGGACCTTGAGTACACAATTTTGTTCCACCACATGTACCACATGTGATGTGAATGACAATAAAGAACCTTGACCTTGACCTTGAGAGGGGTGGCTTTATCCTCCCTCACCATCTCAGTTTTTTCAGAAATTACACCAAAATGTCTTTAAGGCCTTCATCTCCACATGAAGTGTTTTGTGAAAGTGCCTACTGGTTAGTATTTTACAGAACATCTCTACAAAAATGACCAGACTATCTCTTTAAGGCCTCACACCTGTTATTTTCTGTTTCAAGTTAGCACAAAGATCCTCTGGATTCTGTCGCGTTCACAGTCAGTCAAGAGGGCAAAACTGTGAGGCACTGTACTAAAATCAACACAGCCGAGTAAGATCTTGAAGAAAAAAAATTACAATTTTATAAACTGTTTTTTTCTCCTGCTTTATTATTTGAGTCTGTTAAACATCATAAATCCTCAGGATGAACGATGGAGTGGAGAGCCTCAGTGAAAGATTTATATCCTTTGCCTTTTTCTAATCCAACATCCCCTCCTTTCCAGCTTTCCTAAAATGTGGAGGCTCTTCTGAGGGGGAAATGTGCACACACACACACACACATTCACACACCCTGAGTGACCAGAGCAACAAGAGGAATGTAGCAAGTTGCGCCACATACCAGCTGGACTGACAGTGAGGACTAGCGGCGTCCTCCTTTGCACCATGGAGGATGAAAGGACATCGCCTTGTCTAAGACGCTGATGGAACGCCTGGAATTAAGAAAAGGGGAAGCTCTCCAACCGAGGTTTGCCTGGGAGACAACCTTGGTTCACCACCGAAGCAGAAAAGAAGGAGTGTAGGGTTTGGGGGAGGGAGGGGAGCAAAAGAGGAAGAAGAGAACTTCAAAAAACACTTTCTGTGCCACACCTGTGATCAATTATGATCTGCAAAATTAGAGAGTTACTTGCAAAAGCCCAGCCAGTAATAATTCATAATTATCAAAAGAACAGCGAGGAGGGAGCTCAAAGAGTTCACAGGCTCTCTGGAACAAGTCTGGGGGAGGGAGGAAGGAGGTTTGTATGAGTATGTACAAAGTCCTCCGTGTGGCGTCCCACCTCAGGCCTCCTTTTAAGTGAGAGGTCGAACAAAGCTAATTGTGATACGCTCACATGTCTGTTGTCAGTGAAAATATTTGCCTTGAGCAGCAGTTGTATGATGAGAGTCATATTATTTTAAACTAACATTACACCCCCACCCCCACCCCTTCCAACAGCTCTTTAAGCCTTCCAACTTCTAAAAGAAAAATGGCATGCTAACATAAATAGAGCAGCAATAAACACCTTCTCCACCAGTTTCCACTCTGTTGTTTGCCTAGCTGCAAGCGCTTGCTCCCTAATATAACACATTAGTAGGTTAATGACGTCCATTATCCATTGATCGGAAACAAATGAACACGAGATGTTTCGGCCCTATTTTTTTCCTTCCTGTCCTGGCACGAACCAGGAATATTTCTCATCTAGATCCAGCCTACAATAAAAAGGATGAGTCACTAAGGTGTGAATAGCCCACTAAAAGGTGACTCTATCTCTATCAGAAACCTTTATAGCTTTAACACAGCTTTTATCTTAACGAGGGATTATGTGAGATAAAGGGACTCACCACCACCCCAGGTAGTTCTTAGCAGTGTTGCTGCAAAGTCTAAAATCTAAGCATTTAAATCAAACATCAGCAAAAAGAAGATCTAGGTCCAATAGAGGAAAATATGCAACAACAAAAAATGTGTCAAATAAATGTAATTGTTTTAAGGCTGAGAATGGATGTTTAAATTAAGCATCACATTTAATCTACAGGCACTTTGTCTAACAAGACATTTAGCAGAGTTGTATTTTGTATGGAACCATGCTAAACTCGTTTAAAATATTTGAGCGAATTCTCACTGGCCACCTTTCATTCCAGAGATTTAAACTAAGAAGTTGTGCTGAATAGGGATGGAGTTGTAACCATTTTGGTCTAACCTTGTGAATGAAGTTAGGTGTTATCTCATCCATCGTCCATTAGGACACATTTTGAGATATTCATATATTCAGATATTCATGAACAGACAGACTCATTTTAAAAATGTTTTATCTTATTTTTCTCAAATTCTTGCTCAGTTGCTGTCAAATTGTCAAAGACATAGCGTTGTCATGTTTGTTTGTTTAAGATGGCTCTTGATTTGTGTTCAATACGAAAGTTCATCAGTGCAGATTTACATTGATCGACTACAGTCTCTATGATGGACTGGAGACCTGTCCAGGGTGTCCCCCGCCTCTCACACAGTGACTGCTGGACATGAACGCCAGTAACCTCAGCGACCTGAAGCGGGTAAAGATAAAAGATGGATGCAAGGATGGATGGATGGATGGATGGATGGATGGATGGATGGATGGATGGATGGATGGAAGAAAGGATGGATGAAGGGATGAATGGATGGATGGTGGATGAAGGGATTAAGGGATGGCTGGATGGTGGATGGATGAAGTGATGGATGGTTGGATGAAAGGATGGATGAAGGAATGAATGATGGATGGATGGATGGTGGATGGATGAAGTGATGGATGGTTGGATGGGTAGAGAGATGGATGAATGGATGGATGATGGGTGGATGAAGGGATTGATGATGGATAGCTGGATGAAGGAAGGATAGATGGATGGATGGATGGATGGATGGATTGATGGATGGAGGAATGGATGGATGAAGGGATGGATGGATGAAGGGATGGATGGATGAAGGGATGGAGGGATGAAGGGATGGAGGGATGGATGATTACTGCTGTCTGAGTTTCAATAAAATACGTCCTGTGGTTCACAAGCTGTTTTGCTGACTGACAGGGTTAACTCTGAATTTATTTTAATGAGAAACAAGATGTAGACGTTTATAAAACTTACTTTTAGGCCATATTTAGTCCAGTTTTACCTTTTAACCCTAAATAATCACAACAAGCATCACTGTGTTGACTTTTGTGGTAGGTGATAAAAAACCCTGAAAGAGCTTACAAAAGTCTATTTCAAGCATTAATAATATACAAAAATAAAATCTGTCTGCAAACAAAAGAAAGCCATTATTTATGTACAGTCTACTTCGCGGTTCGTTTATCGCGGACTTGCTCTATGGCGGTTTTTCAAAAGAAAATTGGACATGACACACAATTGACTGATTGATGGATGAGCCATGTATTGTTTATTTTAAATAACTTTAAAAAAATTATTAGCACCTGCTGCTTTTTTGTGCAGCCCAGAGCTGAAGAAAAAGCTTTCTCTTGCGCCTCTGTGCAGACCTTCCTGCAGGATAAACTTCCTTGTGCAGCTGAACAGCTGATAAGCTTATCTGCATGCAGAGCAGAGAAGTGGGCGTGGCTGAAAGCGCTTGCAGGTGCCTGAGAGCAGCGGAGGCACAGAGAGGGAAATCGTTGGTTACGTACTGTAACCCCAGATTCTATGAGTATAGGCGTAGCCCTTTAAGACTGTCTCTGGTGGGTCTATCCCTAGGCGCTCAGCGCTGCACTGACAATTTTAGTCCACGCTCACCTGCTGTGTGGGCCTCACCCCCAGTCCGTATAAATTACGGTGAGACCGGGTAATCGGCTCCCAAATAGCTTTTATCTTCAGCCATTTAGGAACCAGTGAGGCCCAGAGCTTAAAGGGTTGTGCCTATACTCATACAATCTGGGGTCACAGTACATAACCAACGTTCTATTTCATATAGGCTTCGCCCTTTAAGGCTGATGCTAGTGGGTTAAAGGTGAAGCAGGATGTAGTCTATGCCTCACTGGGTCCACTCAGACACAACATGAAGCACCTGCATCCACAAAAAAAAAATTCATCACTCAGCCTTCTGTGTACGTAATTCCGCGCTGTGTAATTGCGTGCTCCATGCGCAGGAGCGCACCAGAGAAGATCTCTGGTGAGGGAAAAAAAACAAAAACAAAGGTTGAGATAACAGACCTGCTGCTGTGAATAGGAACGACAGAGGATACGAATTGTAACAGTGTAACGATGAGCAGAACAGACCAACAGCTCCTCAGGATGAACCAGTTAATAACCATAAAATCAGCAGGGAAAAACACAGATCGGTAAAACCCTCCACTCTGGAGATGGAGGCGAAGGTGGAGACGGATGTCTTCAGCTTGCCGGCCCAGCTGCAGCCTCGTTCCAGTGTGACGTCACAGCTGGACAGCGAGGCCAGATGAGGTCAGGGTGATGAGCTGGGGCGGAGCCAACCTTGCCGCCAGATCATCCGATAAGGGCGGAGGGAGGCGAGGGACGGAAAGTCCCTTGTGTTAACATCCTCCTGGATTATGCCAGGCAGCTCCGAGAGGAGGGTGCCGACGGCTGGGAGCGGTGTGGTTGCCGACGTGGGAAGATCCGAGGTGGCTGAGCATCTGCTCGGTCACTCGTCTTCCGTCACTACGCTCTCCAGGAGGGATGGGGCAGCTCCGCATCGCCTTTCTCGGAGGAATCATTCGATTCACTGCGTGACTCTGCATCAAAGAAGGTGGTGGTGTCGTCCCGCGCATAGCGTCCCGCCACAGAAAAAAAAAACATTCATAAGAGCTGCTGCCACCAACACCTTTTTCGAGGGAATCGTCTGATTTACCTCGAGAAAAAAACATGTTAGAAAAGGCGGTGGCGTCGTCCAGCAAGTAGCAGCCCTCCACGGAAAAGCATTCAGCGGGGCTGCTGCTAACATCGCCTTTTTGAGGAAATCTTTCGATTACCGCGAGGAAAAAACATGTTAGAAAAGACTGTGGCGTCATCCAGCGGTAGCGGCCTGCCATGGAAAAAACATTCAGCAGGGCTGCTGCTAACATCGTCTTTTTCAAGGAAATCATTCGATTACCGCGAGGAAAATACACGTTAGAAAAGGCGATGGCATCGTCCAGCGGGTAGCTGCCCGCCACGGAAAAGCACTCTTCGGCGCTTACCTTGAACAAGACTGTTCATCTCTGCTTCTCCTCGGGGAGGAAGAGCTCACCGGGACGGCAGGAGGTTGGCATGGCGGAGACCCAGACATCCTTAGCAAAGGTTGTGCCGGTCAAAGCTGAACAACTTTTCCTTCGTTCTTCTGACAGTGCTTCAGTAACTGTACTGTATTTTTGCAGATGATGCATGTTTTATAGATGCAGAAAGCATGCTGAGTCGATGTACCCATTTATTTTGTGGACCTTTAGGGGCCAGCTGTCAGAGAACCTCAGCAGTGAGGATCACATGTAGCACTTCTTCTGGGAGGAGCACGTGTAGGGTGAAGGGTGGGCGAGGTGTGGGGGGAACTCATTTTCAAACAATCCCCATGCCAGTGAATATCCAGAAGAATAAACTACCTACAAGAAAATAAACAGGTCTTCTGTTTGGATTGGATTACTGAGAAAAAAAATAAAGTCAATTTGCAGAAACTGCTGTGGCGTGTTAGAAGCAAAGATTACTGGAGGAAAAATGTGGAACGTGAGCACAAATGGATGTGCGATTGTTGTTCTGAACTAAAAGATCTCTTTATCTCAAAATTAAGAGCCTCTGAAGTAACCAGATGATTGTGGTCAAGATCAAGAATTTATCAAAGTCAGACACACACAGCATGGTTTGTTTTGTGATCTGATATTAAAAAAAAAATTAAAAATAAACTTCCATCCATTCATCCATTTTCTTTACCCGTTTATTCCATTTTGGGTCATGGGGGTCGCCGGTGCCCATGTCCAGCAATCACTGTGTGAGGGGCGGGGTACACCCTGGACGGGTCGCAAGTCCATCACAGGGCCACATAGAGACAAACGAGACAAACAAACATTCAGTCTCTCTCTCTCACCTAGGGACAATTTAGAGTTACCAATCAGCCTAACATGCATGTTTTTGGTCTGTGGGAGGAAACCGGAGTACCCGGAGAAAACCCACGCATGCACGGAGAGAACATGCAAACTCCACCCAGAAAGGCCCCTGAACCAAGGACCTGCTCGCTGAGAGGCAGCAGCTCTACCAGTTGCGCCACCGTGCTGCCCTAAAAATAAACTTAAAAGTAAAAAAAAAGTGTAATAAAGTCCAAGTCAAGCGTCTTTAAAACTGAGATGAAAATGTAATTTATTTGAGTTGAACATGCCGTTTTCTCAGCTGCCGCTTTCTGCTGTCTTTAATTTGACAGAAGACACTTTCATACATCAGACGTTGGTTCTTGATTTCATTTTCATTTTTCTTTAACTATATAAAAACATCTTTGTGGGCAAATAGATTACATAGCGTTTACTTTGGAAATGTAAAGTTTTCTTTCTGACTCTACTGTGCTGACATATTATCCATCCTTCCCAAATATCGCTGATGCAGCTATTTTACAGGAGGCTGGATGATGGATGTGATTTATGTGATTTAAAACAAAAAAATATATATCTAATCCGCAAGAATATTCCTGTTTCTAACTTCCAGTGGGTAATCTTTCAGGCCACAGTGGGGACTTAATATGATTCAGATTGTTTAAGATGTGTATTCATGTTTGCATATTTTCATATTGAATAAGGGGCTGTGACTGAGTGGTTAGAGCAGTCGTTCTCCAATGCGAGAGTTGGGGGTTCGAATCCACCAGCAGTCACATGCTGAAGTGTCCCTGGGCAAGACACTGAACCCCTCATTGCCTCTGATGTGTGTCCCGTCAGTGTTTGAATGTGATCTAAAGCACTGATTAGTCTCTTTAGAATGATTTGTTCAATTAGCTTTGTATATATATATATATATCTAGTAGAGTGCTGTATGAATGGGTAAATGAGGACACAGATTGTAGTGTAAAGTGCTTTGAGTATCTTGAAATAAGATAGAAAAGCGCCATATAAGTGCAGTCCATTTACCATATATGTTTTTCCCTGCATTATATGTGTCACATAGGGATGCAAAATATTATCTGCATGGTATCGGTATCGGTGGACATTAGCAATAAAGTTAAGTATTAGACATTGGCCATTCCATCAAAATAACTCACCAATATAAAAGGCGCTGTTTATATATGTAGGGCTTTAACAGACTACTCGAGTAATCGACACATAGACTCCTAGGACATCTATCAAGTATTTATCTATTTATTAAGGCGAGTATTCCTAGTGACATCATTACGTTGCCGTTACGTCATTGCGTCACGTGTCACGTGTTCCACACTGGGCGCGGGCTACAAAATGGATTCCTCCAAGCAGACGGATGGAGCGGAGCAGGTCCAGTCTTGGCAAAAAGGTAGAAATACATCCATAGTATGGAAATATTTCACTAAAGATGAATCTTCCGTTTCAACTACCGTAAGGAAACAAAAAAATGAATCAACTTCCTGACTGTTTGGAGCTTGTTGCAAACCAGTGTTACACCATATTCTGTGACCACCATATATTGTGACCGTAGGGGGCGGTGTTGCATGCACTGTTGCAGATCACAGGATATGGCGTAACACCGGGTCCAATGACTGAACCAGAACCAGCTTCCTCTGACCTTGTTTCACAAACAAAAAGCAAAAAATATTCATCTCTAAACCTATAAAAATCTATAAACATATTAATATCTAAAACTAAACCTACTGCGCACCACAGCTGGCGGTGGTGCGGGGTGATCGACCGCCCCACTGTTTTAGTTTCGTTTTTGACGTGCCGCACATTTCTTTCACTTTTGCAGTTTAATAATAATAACTAATAGCTTTGGTTTTCCTGTGACTTATTTGCAGTATGATAAATGATAGGAGCATATTATACGCTCTTGATGTTTTGTTGGTCTTTTTTTGGTAAATAATAAATTACATTTTTGCAGTTTATTTATTTTTGCATCTTGAGATCCTATGACGTCATCAACTACTCGAGTTCTACTATGTTATGTTAATGTCGAGTTTAAAAATTATTTAGTCGTTCAACCCCTAATGCGTAGACTGTAAACTTAATTCCAGTTGAAGTGTTACATTATTTTCATCCCCCTTTTTGGCATCTGCATTTGGTAGCAGGCCAAATTGGCAAAGACCACGCAGAATAATGTAGTATTTTAATTCCACAGCAGAGAAAGCTATGTAGTATCTGTAAACATGTCTAGGAAAAGAAATATATCAGCATTGGTATCGGTTATAGGTCAAAAAAGTTTAACATATTGGCATCTCAGATATTGGCAAAAATCCAATATCATGCATCCCATAATATATATGTTTTTTTACAGATCTTTTTTTGCTGCCTTTGCACATCCTGTTCGCATGCAAACAGTTTTTGGTGAGAAAATTGTATCTACTGTACTGTATGTACATTTGTATGTTTTCTCCAACAATGTTTCACCAAAACCACAAAAACTCCGGTACCCATACTGTGCCACTAGGAGGGGAGAGTATCAATAATGTCAAATAAAAATACAAAAAAAGAAAATCCTTATTTTAGTTATGGACCCAAAGTCATATGGGCATTTGTGAAAAAGGTTGTTACGAAATAATTTCCAAAAGGCTTCATGTTTCTAGACCATACAGCTGCAATGCAGTCCTGAGCCTGGTTCTTCTGGAGGTTTCTTCCTGTCATGAGGGAGTTTTTTTTGTTTTTTTCCACTGTTGCCCTGTGCTTGCTCAGAATGGGAGACTGCGACGAAATGAAGACTCAACGCAATCTGCTGGCTACCCTATCATACATCAGATAAATAATGTTAAAAATTGAATTTTTATGTATAAGAGTGTATTTTTTCAGTTCCCTGAGAGGACTTCTATTGTTAATTGGTGCTATATAAATAAACTAAATTAAACTGAATTGAACTGGAAAAGCTTCACTTTGCCAGCATTTTAAAAACACTGTTTTCTTCTAACAAAAATCTCAGGAGAATATAAAGTGCAAATCCAGCAGAAAAATCTGTTTTCAAATAATAGTAATATGAAAAGGGCCTTAAAATGTTCTTAACCTGTTTGAAATATAATAAATGCTCTCAATATGTCATTAACATTAAAGTTTTCTGTAAAGGGGCAGCACGGTGGGGCAGTTGGTAGAGCTGTTGCCTTTCTGCAAGAAGGTCACCGGTTCAAATCCAGGCTGAAGTTTGCATGTTCTCTACGTGCATGCGTGGGTTTTCTCCAGGTACTTCAGTTTCCTCCCACAGACCAAAAACATGCATGTTAGACTGATTGGTAACTCTAAATTGTCCCTAGGTGTGAGTGAGAGAGTGAATGGTTGTTTGTCACTATGTGTCCCTGTGATGGACAGGAGACCTGTCCAGAGTGTACCCCGCCTCTTGTGCGGTGACTGCTGGATATGGACACCAGTGACACCCACAACCCAAAACGAAAGAAAAAGGTAAAGATGATGGATGTATGGGTATTCTGTAAAGTGAACGCTCTCTCAACTCAGTGGCGCTGTTGGGGTATTTCAGCATTTTTGCTAAAATAAAGCAGACAGATAACTTTATATATAAAGCAAAGAAAAATTGTGTAT
>NC_056502.1:40865655-40899177 GCF_014905685.2 Nematolebias whitei
ATAGGGGCCGAGATGGTGTAGAGGCAGGGCAGCCGGCTTGGGACCCGAAAGTCCCAGGCTCGATCCCCAGTCACTGCACATCACATGGCATCTCTGGGCAGCACGTCTCATCCCCAACAAAAACAGCTATGGAGGAAGATGACTCGGTGTGGCGACCCCTGAAGAAGGAAAATGGTAAATGGACTGTACTTATATAACGCCTTTCTATCTTATCAAGATACTCAAAGCGCTTTACACTACAATCTGTGCCTCATTTACAGATTCATACAGCACTCTACTAGATCTATACAAAGATAATTGAACAAATCATTCTAAAGAGACTAATCAGTGCTTTAGATCACATTCATACACTGATAGGACACACATCAGAGGCAAGTGTCTTGCCCAGGGACACTTCGGCATGTGACTGCTGGTGGATTTGAACCCCCAACTCTTGCATTGGAGGAAGACTGTTCGAACCACTCAGCCACAGCCGCCCCATTCGTTGCATTAAACTGAGGCAGGACTTCAGACTTGCACTGAAAAGCCGAAATAATAATAATAAAAATAATTTATTAAGAGTTTTGAGTGTTCCTCAGTCCATATTCTCTGGGTACACCCATTATTGTGATATTTACTTATGATGGCTAAAAAAAATGTATTTTTTTGAATGCATGTGTTTTAGTGATTGGTATAGACAAGAAATTACTTTAAAATGGCTCCTTAAAACACTCATTCCATATTTTTTTAGGCATGGGATAGGACATAAGCACTGATAAAGATTTTCCTTTTTGCTGCATGTAGGGTTGCCAAAAATAACAAACTTTCATTATTGATTAATACTAAAATTTCCAATTTACCTACATTTTTACTTGCATTAATGTTGATGCTTTTAGTACCATCTTTTTATGAGTCAAATTTCCAGTGAAGTTTGCTGTCAAACCATGATTAGACCACCAAGAGTTTACAGAATGGGACAGAGGTGGTGAGAGAAGAACAAAGATAAGATTATAGACCAAGTGTTTGTCTTTTCTGGATTTGAAGCCAACATGAGCCATATTTAGAAAAATTTATATTTATACATACAACAGCAAGGTAATAACTGTGTGACTCAACCAGAGTCAGCAACTGAAAAAGATTGCACGAGATGTAATTTTATTTTACCAAGGGCAATATTCTTTGCATTAAACTGAGGCAGGACTTCAGACGTGCACTGAAATCAGCCTGAGGGAAGACTAGTCCTGTTCCATGCTTCAAAATCTAAGCTCCAATTTGAGGTCTCGATATAAATAGTAGAGACAAGAATGAATGTTCAGTGGTTAGCCAAGACCGTTATAAAATTTTAGAGTATTTTTAGTAATAAAATTTGAAACTGTAATGTAACAACCCTAATGTTCATATTTTGGACAGAGAAAGCAGACATTTTGAGAGAGAGAGAGAATAAGGCCGTCTATGTTAATCAGGAAAAAATGACTTTCTAACACATACAATGCAGTTTTAAATCTAATCAATTGGCATCTTCATGCATATGATAATGACATTTATTTTGTGGACCAGGGTAACAAAAACCTCAAGTCAGAGTCAGAGATTCTTTATTGTCATTCGCACCTCATGTGGTACATGTGGTGGAGCGAAATTATTTACACATGGTCACAGTTACATCCAACAATAAAATCCATCCATCCATCCATTATCTTTACCCGTTTATTCCATTTTTGGGTCACGGGGGTCGCCGGTGCTAATGTCCAGCAATCACTGTGCGAGGGGCGGGGTACACCCTGGACGGGTCGCAAGTCCATCACAGGGCCACATAGAGACAAACGAGACAAACAACCATTCACACTCTCATTCACACCTAGGGACAATTTAGAGTTACCAATCAGCCTAACATGCATGTTTTTGGTCTGTGGGAGGAAGCCGGAGTACCCGGAGAAAACCCACGCATGCACAGAGAGAACATGCAAACTCCACCCAGAAAGGCCCCTGGACCGGGGTTTGAACCAAGGACCTGCTCGCTGAGAGGCAGCAGCTCTACCAGTTGCGCCACCGTGCTGCCCAACAATAAAATGTAAAAGAAAAACCATGATAACATCCAAGATATTAACTAAGAAAAACATCAACTAAATATTCACTAAGCACTAATGGCATAAAAACATCATGTCGAACATCAGCACAAACCTGAACATGAGTTTGTGTAAGCAGATGAGCACGCATTAACACACCAACTTTGAAACAGATCAGCAGCGACATGATGTGATTTTTTTCACAGTGATTATTCTAGTTAGAGATTCATGAGTCTAACAGCCTCAGGGTAGAAACTGTCCCTCAGTCTAGTGGTTCTACACTTAATGCTCCTTAACCTCCTTCCTGAGGGGAGCGGGGTAAAAAGTGTGTGTGCTGGGTGAGTGGGGTCCTTCATGATGCAGGTAGCCCTCTTCTTGCATCTGGAGGTGTAGATGTCTGTGATGGTGGGGAGGCTGACTCCAACAGACTTCACAACTCTCTGCAAAGCTTTTCTTTCTGCAGCTGTGCAGCCTGCATGCCACACGTTGATGCTGGAGCACAGGATGCTCTCCACTGCACACCTGTAGAAGGAGGTGAGGACTGAGCTTCCCAGTCCAGCTCGTCTCAGCCGCCTGAGGAAGTAGAGTCTCTGATGAGCTTTCTTGATCAGGCTGGTGGTGTTGTTGCTCCAGCTGAGGTTGTCATTCATGTGTACACCCAAGTACTTGTAGCTGGAGACCACTTCCACTGCAGATCCTCTTATGTTCAGGGGGGTGTAGGTGTTTTTGTTCCTTCTGAAGTCCGCAGTCATCTCATTTGTCTTCTTCGCATTGATGTGAAGGTTATTCTTTTTGCACCAGTTCTCCAGGTGTTCCACCTCTTGCCTGTAGCTGTTTGTGATGCATCCCACCACCGCAGTATCATCTGCAAACTTTACAATGTGACAGTCTGTATGGGTAGCTGCACAATCATACGTGAGCAGAATAAACAGGAGGGGGCTCAACACACATCCCTGAGGAGAGCAAGTGCTGAGGGTTATGGTGGAGGAGGAGAAGTTGTGGATCCTCACTGACTGTGGTCTGTTTGTTAAGAAGTCTAGTACCCAGTTGCAAATGGAGGGGCTTAGTCCTAGTGTGGATAGTTTGTCCATCAGGGTTTGAGGGATCATGGTGTTGAAGGTAGATGTGAAGTCCACAAAGAGCATATGGACGTAAGAGTTTTTCTGCTCCAGGTGGTTGAGCGCAGTGTGGACCACAGAGGAGATGGCATCCTCTGTTGATCGGTTCCCACGGTATGCATACTGATGAGAGTCCTCATTGATGTTGATTGTTGTTTTGATATGAGTCATAACCAGTTTTACGAAGCATTTAGCGACTATCTAGGTGAGGACCACTGGCCGATAGTCATTCAGACCAGACACTTTAGAGCTTTATGGGACTGGGATGATGGTGGCAGTCTTCAAGCAGGTGGGAACTGTCTCCAGCGTAAGTGAGGTGTTAAAGATGTCTGCCAGCACCTCGCAGAGCTGATCAGCACATTCTTTCAACACTTTTCCGAGGATGATGTCTGGGCTGGTTGCCTTGTGTGGATTAATCCTCCTGAAAGTACTCCTTACTTCGGCTGAGGTCACGCTGAGATGCTCTTCATCCGGTGGTGAGGTGAGTCTGGTGCTGGGTGGTATGTTCGGGTCTTCAAATCGTGCATAGAACTTGTTGAGGGTATCAGGCAGAGATGGGTCTTTGGGGCATTGTTCACTCCTTCCTTTATAATCTGTTAAGCACTTAATGCCCATGCTCCGAGGGTCTTGCGAGGTGAATTGACCCTCAAGCCTCTGTGCATATGTGGCCTTGACCTTCTTAACACCAGCAACCAGCTCTTTCCTTGTCCTACTCAGCTCCTCTGAGCTTCCTGACCTTAAGGCAGTGTTCCTGGCTTCCAGCAGGGTGTGCACCTCTGCATTCAGCCAAGGTTTTCTGTTTGGATAGCTTTTAACAAATCTGATAGTGGAGACGGTGTCAGTACATGCACTAATATAACCCAGAACTGAGGATGTGTATTGGTCCAGATCAAGTGATTCTCCATTTTCAGCAGCTTCTCTGAAAACCTGCCAGTCTGTTCAATCAAAACAATCTCTCAGTATGGGGCCAATGTCCTGGATCCAACATTTAACTTTCTTTTGTACCGGTCTGGAGCGTCTCAGCGGGGGCATGTAAGCAGGAGCCAGGAAGATTAAGACGTGGTCTGACAATCCTAGGTGGGGGCGGGGTTCAGCTTTGTATGCATATTTTACATTTGTGTAAACATGGTCCAGCGTGTTGTTTCCACATGTTGGTATGCCCACATGCTGATTAAAGTTTGGGAGACGGTCCTTTAGATTCACGTGATTAAAGACTCTGGCTACAACGTAGAGAGCCTCAGGGTGTTTGTTCTACAGTGAGCTGATTATATCATGTAGCTCCTGTAGTGTTTCATTAACATTAGCATCCGGAGGAATGTAAATATCTCTGATGAAAGTCACTGTGAACTCACGGGGTAGATAATGTGGCCGACATTTCATTGTTATTTGCTCCAAAGCTTTCGAGCATGAGGTTGTAACAACAGTACAGTTTGTGCATCAACTTTTACTCACATAATGCGTACTCCGCCTCCCCATGACTTCCCCGTTAGCTTGCTGCAGCGATCCGCTCGAAAAAAGAGTCTGTCATCCAGCTGGAAGACTGTATCCGGCGTTTCACTTGTAATCCACATTTCTGTGAGGCAAAGCACTGCACACTTCTTCATCTCTTCTGAGGCGCTCACTCTCCGACGAAGTAAATCCATCTTGTTGTCCAACGAGCGGACGTTCTGCAGAAAGAGAGACGGCATCAGGAGTTTTCCGGATTTAGCGTTAGCTCGTAGCATCACCATAACCCCCATCCGGCATCCTCTCCTCTTAAGCCGGGAGCAGCGCTTCCTCTCTGCCTGCTGGAACGCCTCTGCTGCAGCTTCCAGGTAGATGACTTTAAGATCTGCATTCTGCCGAGCGTAGTTTTGAGTTTGTTGCTGATTTCTGCTATGTTTTGTGGCAAATCCGCTCCTATTTTTATCAATTCGCTTCAGCTATACTGTAGTTCACACGCATAAATCGTGTGGAGTCAGGCACAGAGTCGATATCAAAACTTCTAAAAACTGGGATAGTACCGGGAGCCTGTGAAGCTGCAAGTGCTCTGAGTGTGGCCATCTTGGCTTAATGACTCTTAGAAGAGAGATTGATTTACATGATTTCCATGTGAGATCATATTTCATAACCAGAGCAGCTGACTTAAGTTATAAAACTTGAAACGTTTTAAAAGTCCAGACCAAAGTCAAGTCCATCCAAATCAACATCAGTTCAATGCAATGAAGTGTATGTTTACTGCATTCAAAAAATGCTAACACTTAAACAAAAAGTGTTAACTTGTTAAATATTTTAGATTTTTGTTTGTGTGTTGATCTTGGTTTGACATGACAAAACAAATTAACGATGGCAATGCCAACAGCCATGATGCAATGTGGATGAACTTCAATTATTTGACTTGATGTCAACATTGGCCAAACAGCTAAGGTATTGAGGCATCATTGTTCAGTCCTGTGAACAAAAGAAAGACTATTAGTCTCTGCCTTTGTCATTTTTAGAATGGCAGTTGTAGTGAACTAGGCCTGAAGGTCAAAACCTTGACCTTAGGCACCTTATGGGACAGAACTTGTCATTTCATTGATTTGCATCCAGAAATACAGGTTGACCCATCCTAAGACTTTCTTTCTTGAATTAATCAAGTAAAAGAAGACTACTTTCTATTATCATTACCATTTTACAAATGTTTGATAATCAAATTGTGTTAGTTCAAACAATGTTTAAATGTTGAAGTGAACTACTCATTTTTATTAACTGTGAAACAGTAATAATGATTCTTAATCCTCATTCAAAGTGAAATCAAGTTGGAATACGTTACAGAGTAATGATTCAATTTCTTGATCGTCTGTTTGAAGTGAGCAAGTGTGTAAGTTGTTCAAAGTTCAAGTTTCGGTCAACTGCAAGTTTACTGAAAAAGAAATGTCATGTTTAACTTTTACAGCAAGATACTGGAGAAGTGACTCCACGAAGTCTGAATTCTTCATAACAATCTTCTGCCTGTTCTTAAACAATCTTAATCTTTTTCCTTGAATTTTCATAACACCTTACATCACAAAACACACCTCTGTTTTGGTCAATCGACCAATCAGAAAGTTCTCAAATGAACCGGAAGTGAGCTTTCTTTAAATGTTGGCACTTCCTAGTTCAACCAAGTTGAAGTTGCAGTGGCAGTAAGTTTGAGTAAGAGTTGGAGTAGATGGAGAGTTCTGCAAGAGGTTCCACCTCCAGTTGGAGTCGGGTGGAGAGTTTGCAGCTCCAGTCGTTTGGGAGAACAGAAGTCCAGCCATGATTCAAAGCTCTTCCGAGTCTTTTGGGATTATGACATCTTCCACCTCTGAGTGGAACTTCTGAAGGACTCCACTCATGTGAGTCCACCGTGAGCTGAACTGTTGTTGACGAAGTCGCATCACCACTCCGGACGGTTCTCTGCCATCCTACGGAGACGCTGGACCGGTAGCGTAGCTGGAGCTCCGCTTTCACTGATTCATCGTCAGAGAGGTAATGAGTCGAGTTGACTACCGAGCGTACCGAGGAAAGCTGGGTCGAATGGAGGGTGTCGTTCTGTCCAACACTTTTCACTCACACACACACCATCTCCCTCCCTCTAAACTTCAATCTTTAAACTCTTCTATTCTGCTAAGAAATCATTACAGATATTTTTAGAAATGTCGGAAGCAAAGTTTTTCAATCAGCTGCTGTGGTTGACATTTGTTGTTCTGCTGGAAGTGAGAAAACAATCGCCGTGTTGTTTACTCCTTGCTAAACTAGCCTTAATAAGCTGTCGTTATTTTCAATTCTTGCCAATTAATGTAAATGTGTGATGTGTTAAACTTGATTCTGTTAATAAATGACCCACTGTCGTTGGTGAGTCAAAGATAATTAATGTCTCACGTCCACATTTTATTAAATTCAGATGCACGTCATTATACAGTCCAGAAAAATGAAAGAATCCGTTTAACAGTATGAATATATCAGCATATGTTCATACTACACAGTCAAGGAGGTGTTGTATGATGTCACTATGGTCTGCAAAGAAATGTAAAAATAAACAAGTTTTCAAACATATCTGAAAGCAGTAATCTGTATTTATTCTGATCAAGTTCAGCATGAGGCCCACATAACTAACATGCTCAGAAAAATTTGTAGTCATAAACTTAAGACCCTTTGGGATGGACTACCTGCGAGATTTTGGTAAAGGGAGAAACCAACGGCATTTTCCACTGCTCATTGGGATGTGTAAAATCTATAGGATACATAAGGTCATGTTAAGAGTCACAAATAAACTGTCACAATGTAGGTGTTTGAGCGAACAGACTGAGGATAACAGACTCAAACTCTTTTATAATATAAGTGATTCATTTACCATAAAGTGCTCTATATTTGTTATATACAACTGGAGACCTGGGAAACCTGGGGAGGAAGGAGAGGCATCCGTAACTGTGGAGGGAAACTGTTAGATGCAGGTTGTTGATCTCTTACAGTTAGGTGGGTGAGAGGTAACGTAGACAGGAGGACAGAGATTCCAGGTAAGTCTGGTCCAGGTTTAAGGAGTACAGGTGTGTGAGATTCCTGGGTTTTTTGCCTGTCACTCACTCTTCCTTCCACAGCCAATTACCTCAACTCACTCCACCTGCTGTTGCTATGAGGAGGACTGCCTGATGGGGTATTTAAACACCTGCCAGACACATCTTCAGTGCTGGGACATCTTCTACCAAATGGACCTTCCACAGCCTGCCTCTTCAGATCCTTCCTAGGATCTCATCGCTCCACTGGACTCCATCTGTGGATCAACGGTGTCCCTTCAACATTCACCATTAAGGCATTCTCAACTGGGTCAACCTGCTCCTCTCTCCATCGCCAAATACCTCAGGACTGGATCTCCTACAAAAACCCAGGACCTCTCCTCTCCTTCTTGGCCTCCACCTACAACACAAACAGTAAAGAGTCAGCTTTCTATCTAAAAGAATTAAAACATTCAAAGAGACACCAGAACCCATACTCACCTATTCCTCTTCTCCCTTACAGCTGCGACGACAAGATTCACCTGTAAATAAAGTTCACTTACCTTTTGTAGTCCTGACTCTGTCTTTATTGAATCAGTCTGCTCACGTGGGGGTCGACGTTGTTAAAACCTGATAGTATGTCCCAGCTGTAGTGAACTTAACCTGATGTCAAAACTAAGCCTAAGGTCAAAACCCTTGACCTTAAGAACCTTGTGGGACAGGAACTGTCATTTCATTGATTTGAATCCAGAAATACAGGTTCACCCATCCTGAGACTCTCTTTCTTGAAAATCAAGTGGAAGAACACTCTCTTTTTATTATCATTATTATTTTACAAATGTTGATAATCAATGTGTCTTAGTTCAAACCATTTTAGATGTTGCAGTGAACTAATCAATTTTATTAACTGTAGAACAGTAAGAATGATTTTTAATGCTTATGCAGAGTTAGAATTCATGTTAAGGTCTGTTACAGATTTTTATGCATTTTCTGATTTCTGTCTTTGAATGAGCAAGTGTGCGTTTTCCAAGGTCAGGAGTCGAAGCAGACATGTGTTGGAACAACTGTCTTGTTTACATCCTCTCAGACGTAGAGCTGGCACCTGTTTCTAAAACTCGCCAAAACAAAACTCTCTCTGTCTCTGAGAACAGTCTAACCTGTTCCATAACAATTCTTGCTTTTTTCTGACTCCTAGTAACCTCTTACGTCACAAAACACACCCCTGTCTGGTCGGTACTGACCAATGGGAAGACTCCCAAATGAACCGGGAAAAGGGCTCTTTAAAATTTCGGTACTTCCTGGTTTACACAGTTCTGTGGGTTTGGAGAAGTTCGGCGGTGCGGACAGTTCTGATATGTCCTAGTGCTGTGCAGTTGCTTTGGGAGCCAGTTCTGGATTTGCCCAGTTCTCAGTTCTGTGAAGTTCTGTTGGGTCTGGCTGGGAGCCGGGAAGACCCTGACATGACCACAGAGCTCTTCCGAGTTTCATGGGATTATAACACTTTCCACTTGCTGAGGTGAGCTTGTGTCGGACGGAATCTCGTCACTACTTCGGACGATTCACAGCCATCCTACGGAGACGCTGAAAAGGTAGCGTTAACTGGAGCTCCTCTTCACTGATTCATCGTCAGAATGAGGTAAATGTCTGGTCTCCTACTGAGCGTACCGAGGAGAGCTGGGTTCGAATGGAGGGTGCCGTTTCTGAAGCTGACACCACATTCTCCCTCATCCATCTTTTACTCCCTTTAAACTCCATCTTTCCATCTTTAAATTCTTCTCTCAAGTAGAAATCCTTCCAGATATTTTAGAAATGTCTGTGTAAAGTGCTCATCCACCGCCGTGTGGATAATTGATCATAATTGTACAGTTTTCATAAATGTCTGTGGTGAAGCAACGGAAAATCATGGCCGTATGGTTTTCCTGATTGATTGATTATGTTGTTATTTTCATATTTTGCCAAATTAATGTACATGTTTGATGTTAAACTTTGATTCTGTAAATAAATGACCGCATTCATTTTGATGGGTCAAAGATAAATGACGTCTCACGTTTGCATTTCATTAAATTCAATGCACGTTTTATTCAGTCCAGAAAAATGAGGAATCCGTTTTAATTGATGAATATTTTGCAGCATCTGTTCATCTACACAGCCAATGGACCCCCCGAGCAAGACTGAGGAGGTAAAGACTCAGTTAGAACCAAAAGTAAACAATGACCCTCTCCACTTAACTTTACAGCGGATTTTTGTGCAGCAACAAACAACTCAGGACAATCTACGGGAGTTGGGTGGTATGGTGTTCTCTCTTCAGAGACAAATGGCGGACGAAGCTTCATCTTTGACTCAACCCATCCCTCTGGAACCTACAATTAGGATTAACAATCCGTGCCCCAAAGAACCAGACATTCGACCTTCAGAGATATTCGGAGGTAACACATGCAAATGTGGTGGCTTCGTTCTCCAGTGTAACTTGGCATTTAATTGTGCTCCCATTACCTATTCATCTGATTCTGCCCGCATAACTTATGTGGTTAGTGCTTTAAAAGGAGAAGTGATTCAGTGGGCACACGCTTACCTTCGTAGACGCCCAATCAAAACTCTGACGTTTGCTACCTTCTTGAAGGATTTTCTTCGGGTCTTTAACCATCCTTTGCAGCAGGAGGAGGCAGCCCAAAAACTTTTTTCACTACGTCAGGGGAAAGAGACGGTGTCCAAATTCGCCATCCACTTCCGCATCATCGCTGAGGAATCCAGCTGGGGTGAGATAGCGTTACGCAGTGCATTCATTAACGCTTTAAATCGACAGATTAAAGACAAACTAGTCACCCGGGACATTCTTTTGGATTTGGATGACGTAATTTCCCTGGCCATCCGGATAGACAACAGGGTTCAGGAGAGCCTCTTAGAAGAGGACTACAAGTTCCACAAGCTTCCTCTTCCCGGAAGTAATGATGCCGCAACTGCGGATTCCACCTCTGAACCCGAACCGATGCAGGTTGGTACGACTCGGCTTTCTCCCGAGGAGCGACAGCGCCGCCTTAAGGCCAACGCCTACATGTACTGTGGGAAGAAAGATCATGCGATTGCTGCCTGCAAACTACGGGTAAAAGACAAAGCCCACCAGTAATACAGGAGATACTGGTGGGTACCACTTCTTTGTCTCCTGAGAAGAATCTAAGTCTACCGACTATCATTTGCATTAACTCTGTCAATTTTCCTATCCAGGCGTTGATTGATTCCGGTGCAGAACAGAACCTAAACAGCAGAAACCTGGCGGAGGAACTAAATATCCCCACAACCAACTTAACACCAGCTATCACCTTCTCTGCTCTCACTGGGCAAACCATCTCTTCCATCTCATTAAAGACATTAAAGATAATGTTTGTTGTATCTGGAAGTCACAGAGAGATGGGTGAGTTTTTTGTTTTCGACTCTCCTACACCACAACTTATCTTGGGTCATCCCTGGCTCAAATTATACAACCCTCAAATTAACTGGGTCGAAAACAGAGTTGAAAAATGGGATGAAAGATGTTCTCTGAAATGCCTCCGCTCAGCCATCTCTTCAGGTTCATCTCCTAAAATAAAAGTTGAAGACATTGATTTTTCAACTATACCGTCAATTTACCACACGATAGCACCAGTCTTCAGTAAACAAAAGGCTTTATCTCTACCGCCACACCGTCCATATGATTGTGCCATTGATTTACTTCCTTGAGCACCATTACCTACTAGTAGACTATATAATTTATCTGGGCCTGAAAAAATATCTATGAAAAACTATATTGATGACTCTTTAAAATCAGACATTATCCGTCCTTCTACCTCTCCAGTGGGGGCTGGGTTCTTCTTTGTGTCTAAAAAGGATAAGACTCTAAGACCATGCATCGATTATTGAGGACTCAATCAAATCACTAAGAACAAATATCCTCTACCTTTAATCGATTCTGTCTACGAGCAGCTCCAGGGGGCCACCATTTTCACAAATCTCGATCTACGCAACGCGTATCATCTAGTGAGAATTTGCAAAGGGGACGAGTGGAAGACAGCTTTTAAGACACCTTTAGGACATTTTGAGTACCTCGTTATGCCATTTGGATTAACTAACGCCCCGGCAGATTTCCAAGCTCTTGATAATGACGTTCTTCGGGATTTCCTCAACATCTTCATATTTGTATACTTAGACGATATTCTCATCTATTCCAAAGACAAAGAGCAACATACTCGACATGTGAAGGCTGTTCTCCAGAGGTTATTAGAAAACCAGCTTTTTGTCAAGGTGGAGAAATGTGAATTTTACGCTACCACAGTGACTTACCTAGGATTCATTTTTGAGAGAGGACAGGTTCGATCCGACCCTGAAAAGACCAAGGCTGTAGTGGAGTGGCCCACACCCAGTAATAGATAACAGTTACAACGGTTCCTGGGGTTTGCCAACTTCTATCGATGGTTTATTAAGAACTATAGCAAAGTCGCCACTCCTCTGACCCAGCTCACCTCTACCCTCAAAAAATTCAACTGGACACCCAAAGCTGAAATTGCTTTTAATAACCTCAAACACCTTTTCTCTACAGTTCCCATTTTATCACACCCTGATACCAAGAGGCAGTTTATCGTGGAGGTCGACACTTCTGATTCGGGAGTGGGGGCTGTGTTATCTCAAAGAGCATCTAACGAAGGGAAACTTCACCCATGTGCCTTCTTCTCATGTCGTTTGTCTACTGCTGAGACGAACTATGATGTTGGCGACCGTGAGTTATTGGCTATAAAGCTAGCATTAGAAGAGTGGAGACATTAGCTAGAGGGAGCTGAACTCCCCTTCATAATTTGGACCGACCACAAGAATCAAGCCTACCTCCAGGGGGCTAAGAGACTTAACGCCCGACAGGCCAGATGGTCATTGTTTTTTGCTAGGTTCAATTTTTCCATCACGTATATTCCAGGGTCCCGCAACGTCAAACCAGATGCTCTCTCACAACAATTATCTACAGTCGAGGGTTCGGACACCCCTGAGAAAATCCTTCCTTCCTCTTGTAAGGTGGGTGTAATGACTTGGCCCTTTGAAAAGGACATCCTGGAGGCCCAACAGACGGAACCTGATCCGGGTACCGGTCCTCCAGGAAAGCTGTTTGTCCCCACGGCAATGGTGGGTAAGGTGCTGGAATGGATCCATACAGCTAGGTTTTCCTGCCACCCGGGTGTTAGACGCATACTGCATCTTATCAAAGCATCCTTTTGGTGGCCTAACCTTGTGAAAGATGTTAAGGATTTCATTTCAGCCTGTCCCACTTGTGCTTGGAACAAACACAGCAACCAGCCCCCTGCTGGCCTGCTGCTACTACTTCCCATCCCCACCCGTCCCTGGTCACACATCGCCTTGGACTTCATCACTGGTCTCCCTGTCTCTGATGGTAACACTGTTATCTGCACCATTGTCGACCGGTTTTCCAAGTCTGCTCATTTCATTCCTCTACCTAAACTTCCCTCTGCTCTTGAGACTGCTCAGATTGTCACTGAGAATGTCTTTCACCTTCACGGCATCCCTCAGGACATCGTCTCCGACCGTGGACCACAATTTGTCTCTCAAGTGTGGAGGGGGTTTTGTCGAGCTTTAGGAGCTACTACCAGCCTCAGGTCTGGATACCAATGGCCAATCTGAACGTTGCAACCAGGAACTGGAAACAGCTCTGAGGTGCGTAATTGACAGCAACCCCTCATCCTGGAGCCAACATCTACCTTGGATTGAGTATGCTCATAACTCACAAACCTCCGCAGCCACTGGGAAATCTCCTTTTGAGGTGGCTATGGGCTTCGCTCCTCCACTGTTCCTCTCACGGGAGCTTGATGTGGGCATCCCTTCAGTCCAACTTCATATCAAGCGCTGCCGTCGGATCTGGCATCAGACGAGAGCTGCTCTGTCCAGGTCTTCGGAGCAGAACAGACGCTTCGCTGACAGACATCGATCCAAGGCTCCTGTCTACAAGGTGGGTCAGAAGGTATGGCTGTCTACCAAGGACATAACCTTAAAAGACACCCCCAGGAAACTCTCCCCCAGGTTCATCAGGCCATTTCCTGTGGTATAGGTGATTAACCGGTCAGCGGTGCGCCTTCAACTCCTGCCTGCCATGAAGATACACCCTACTTTCCACATATCTCACATCAAACTGGTAACCACAAGCCCTTTACACCCTCCAACCAACCTCCCTCCTCCCCCGCGTCTCATAGACAATGAACCGGCCTTCTCGGTCCGACGCCTTTTGGACAGACGGCATCGTGGTCGGGGTGTCCAATACCTGGTGGATTGGGAGGGTTATGGCCCGGAGGAACGATCATGGGTTCCCAGAGGTCAGATCCTGGATCCCGGACTCATATCGTCCTTTTTCCAAGCTCACCCCGAAAAGAGACTTAGACCGAAAAGAGACTTAGACCGAAAAGAGACTTAGACCGCCAAGAGACGATTCTTGGGGGGTGGGGGGTGTACTGTGGGATTCCTGGGTTTTTTGCCTGTCACTCACTCTTCCTTCCACGGCCAATTACCTCAACTCACTCCACCTGCTGCTGCTCTGAGGAGGACTGCCTGATGGGGTATTTAAACACCTGCCAGACACCTCTTCAGTGCTGGGACATCTTCTACCAAATGGACCTTCCACGGCCTGCCTCTTCAGATCCTTCCTAGGATTTCATCGCTCCACTGGACTCCATCTGTGGATCAACGGTGTCCCTTCAACATTCACCATTAAGGCATTCTCAACTGGGTCAACCTGCTCCTCTCTCCATCGCCAAATACCTCAGGACTGGATCTCCTACAAAAACCCAGGACCTCTCCTCTCCTTCTTGGCCTCCACCTACAACACAAACAGTAAAGAGTTAGCTTTCTATCTCAAAGAATTAAAACATTCAAAAAGACACCAGAACCCATACTCACCTATTCCTCTTCTCCCTTACAGCTGCAACGACAAGATTCACCTGTAAATAAAGTTCACTTACCTTTTGTAGTCCTGACTCTGTCTTTATTGAATCGGTCTGCTCACGTGGAGGTCAACATTGTTAAAACCTGATAAGGTGGAGTGTTAAGGCAAGTGGTTGGATGGCAGTGGAGTAGCTGGGGAAGATCAACAATGAAGAATAGCAACCCACATGTAGCCACAGAAGTTGAGGATTCATGAAAGACGACAAGGGATCCAGGACTGGAGACTCAGGAACCAGGTTCTGTGAGAATGCGAGGAGAACACAAAGTATTAGTTTAAAGAATTAGCACAAGGAGGCCAATAGCAGTAATACCAATAGGTAAGTAATGCTCCAGCAAGAAAGGAAGCTCTTGTGCAACCTCTTATAGTCCTGGAGCTCTTTAGTGGAATGACTCTCAGCTGCTGCTTGTTGGCACCACCCTGGACTCAGGAACCTGCAGGAAGAGCTTAAATCCCACAGACTCCAATATCAGAAAAATGTGTTTTGTCACTGTGTTTAAATAGTTGTTGGCAGAGTCTGAAAACTTGTTAGTTATAATGGCAAAGTCACTAAGAAGGCAACATCAGACTTTTCATGGAGTACCCAGACTCTCAGACAGTGATGCTGGAGATGGGTGCCAGCACTGCACATGGATGGATGAATGAAATGCTTTACAGATTAAAGTTAGAGTGGCTTTGATTTGCAAACAAACAGTTATAAACAGATTTATTTATTTTGCTTGTAAACTGTAAGCAAAGTTTATCAAATGGTTTGTTCATCACTACTTATTCAGGAAAATTTATATTTTTGAATATCGGTTTTGAACCAATGATTATCAAGTTTGACAATCTTTGATCAAATTTGGTAAAAAGCATCACTTGACGTCTAAAAATGAAAAGCAGCACTTCTAATAAATTCCACCATGACAGGTTTCTCCAAAGGTTGGTGATGCCCCCCCACCCCTTAACCATCTCAAAACAACCCCCCAGCTTTGCATCATTTGCAGTCACTGCTCATCTCTGGGAAACTCCCAGCATGCTCTCTGCTCCAACAGTAAAAGCAGGAAATGAGCCTCGGAGAGCACTGAAGTTTAATAAAAAATAAATGAATGAGGTGTTCCTGGGGACAAAATGACTGAAAGAAGTTCATGCTGGTGCCTTGAAGTGAAAGGATAGGTGAGGAATGAGACAAAAAAAGAAGAAGAAAAACAAAGTTTTACATTTGAATCCATTATTGTGTGCTGAATCAATGACGAATCAGAAAAACCAAAAACAGCTGGCGTCTTGAGAAAAATGGCAGCACAGATCAACTAGCGGGTCATTTAAAACTGTCCACCTTCATCTTTATCGTTTTTCTTTCTGTGTTCGGTGGGCACTGAGCCTACATACACTGCACAAACACACACTCAAGTACAATTTGCTTGAGCATGTGTGTGTGTGCGCAGAGATAGCCGTATAGATCTCTTTCTTCTCTCATGCTTTGAATGAGGGACAAACATTCCAGACATGCCACATGTCGTGGCTGCTGGCAAATCATTAAACGGTGGAAGAGAAACTGCAGGATACCTTCATCTTTCCCATGTCTTTTCTAATTACTCGTATACCTTTAATTGATGTTAAACATGAAACAGATATTAGCTTAAGGGAAAAGGAGGAAATGGAAATCTGCAGGGTATTTGGATATAAGCGGACACAGTTTGTGCCGTGATGTGTGATTACCCTATAAATTAGGAATGTGTTATTATCTTCTTTTGCCAGTCGACTGCTCCCGGGATTTAGCTTACATCTGGGCCTCCTGAGGCAGAAAAATAACCCTCACTTCCTGGATCAGGCATGACAAGAGAATTGGCACTGAAACAGCTTCAACAAATCAAACTTTGAGCATGTCCTGGGAGACAAAAAAGGTGACTCAGAAATGCTAGTTGTTGGATATCTACCAACAACTCGCATACCCTCAGGGGCCCTGGCCCTCTTTGAAAGTGTGGCCCATCTGAAGTGTCTGAAGTGTAACACCAAGCATTCTATTGAGAGGCAGGTGATGTGCAGAACAAAGGAAGGATTCAGCACCTCAGTGACACAGTGGGAAAGAGATGAGTGATTATTAGCCCCGCTGAGGGCCTTGACAGACCGTTTAAAGGCTGCTTCCTTTGATTGTGACAGTGTAATTGTTTCACAGATACAATCATGTTGAGTACTTACCTGAGGCAGGGGAAACTGGACTTTCATTAAAGTGTGGGATTGTCTCCAGGCTGCTCTGTAATTGTGTCTGTTGTCTTGTTTTGTGATGTTGTCAGGCTCTGTTCCCATCTCTGAGGTAATCCAGAGGTCTCTGTGTGTGTGTGAGAGTGTCTGTGAGCATGTTGGGATTTGAATGAAGACTATTTAGAGTCCAAAACACCCCCAGATGGATTTGATGTTGTCTGCCACGCTGTAAATCTGTTCTATTTACACGTTGCAAATGATGGATTTTACAATATCCTGAGGCAGGATCCAGACATTGAAAAATCACTACAGCAAAATCTCTCGTTTTGATGCCTATCCAGACTCGTCTTAAACTGTAACAATAATTAGGAAGTAGAACAATTTTAAAGAAATGTTGAAAGAACACAAAATATCAATATGTGTCAACTTTCTTCACTGAAGCTCAAAAGTTATTAGGGACTTACTTTTGTGACAATATAAGCTCACATGCATGTATTACCTGCATAAGAAGAGTTAAAGAAATAGGATCAATATGCATGTATTAAAGCTGCTGTCACTACCTGACATCACTCTTAATAAGTCAGGTAGACAGCAATATGGAAAAGAACTTCAAACTGTTGCTGAAAAAAAACCTTTAGGTTGTGTTAAAAAAGTTCAGAGCTCAGACATGATGGATGTCAATGAGAGTTGGGTTGTGTCTGTACGCTGAGGAAACTGGAGAAAAACCCATAAGCACTGAGAAACACAATGGGTGAACACTAGGTTTTTATGTATACACTGTGCAGGTAGTGTACATTTTTTTGAATAGAGTTTGTTTGCAAATATTTTGGAAAAATTTGACAGTTTAAAAAATACAGTTAGTGACATCCTGACACTTTACATTGAGCATGGTAAAAACTCCAAAAATAAGAAAACAAACTGAGTGTGTAAAAATTTGGGGCAACACGGGGACTCAGTTGGCAGAGCTGCCACCTCTAAGCAAGAAGGTCGCCGGATCAAATCCCGGCCGGTAACCTTTCAGGATGGAGTTTGCATGTTCGCTCCATGCATCCATGGGTTTTCTTTGGGTACTCCGGTTTCCTCCCACATACCAAAAACATGGATGTTAGGCTGACTGGTAACTCTAAAGCCCTATTTACATGGACACAGCAAGGGAAAACAGGCGTTATTGGATGCTGATTCAAGGACAAAACTTGCGTTGACACGGAGCATATTCGTGTTTACATTGAACTGCAACACCCCCCCACCCCCCACACCCCACCCACCCACCCAGCAATCCGCTGTAGTTGCCATACCAGGTCATTAGATGGCACCGTGTGCTTGTGCGCGCTGCCTGGGACTGCTCTCAGTAATGTGGGTTGATAGCCCAGTAACAACTAAATTTAAAGCTGAATTTTGATGCCAATCGGGACGTTTCATCTAACAGCTCCACACCGGCCGCTGAGCGGACCAGTACTGATGAGGATGATGTCGGACTTTGTACCCCTGTGGTAAACAATAGTTGAGCCAATTTACAGCACGTACATCTGTGTTCTTAATAATGTTAGCTTGTGTTTACTTCGGTTACACAACAACCAACTGAATTTTTATTTTTCCTTTGAGGAGAAGCTATCCTCCCACCAGAGGCAGACCGGTTCCAAACGCCAGCCCCGCCAGAATCTTGGCAATGCAGGAGCAGTGTGCAGGAGGATGTCGAAGAGAAATGTTGGATCAACAATTCACTTATAATTGCCCTCAGTTCTTTTTTACAATCCATTCAATGTTTTAAGCTCCTTTAAGCAAAGGAGTGACAGCCTATACAAGCCAGATAAACAACATGGCGTCAGTACCCAGGATGACAACAGAGAGGAAGAGTACAGTTCATAATGCAGTTTACAATTCAGTTAACGTGTTTTTAATAGTGTGTTCAGTTTAATTATCAGTGTTTGTGTGATATACAGTTTGTGGTGTTGGTTAAATAAATAAAAATTAAACCAGATGTCTTCATTTTCAACTTTAATAACACGCAATATGTTTTGCATCGTTTAAATCACATAACTTGAATTATATAATGTCCAGCTAGCTTCATCTAGCTCAGATAGCTTCATTACATCTCCCACCACTAACTGAAATACTGTTTATTATTGTTAAACTGTTATTATTTAACACAGTATGTTAGAGTCCAGCTCCATGCATGAAATACTGTATATGCCTGTCTCGACAAGCTCATTCAATAAATGTCGATATTAGAACTGGATCTGACAGGCGTCTTTTCCCAACACAGTTGTCGGTCACAGCAGCTACACTCCAGCATAGATTAACTACAAGACCCAAAATATATTTCATCAGTCATAGCACAGAAAGTAGTGTTTTACTCCACCGCCATTGTTGTTGATAGAAATATGCCGTCGGTCCACGCATGCATGAACTATGCACCTGTTGTGTGCATGTGCTTTCACCGCTCTCTTGTAAATATGTACATTATCAGCAAGTGGTCTCCTGAAAACCAGAGGTAGGTTGAGAAACCTACGATTTAAAGAGGGGTGCTACTACTGTCATGTAAATGAACAGCCGAACTGCAGAGAGAAAGGTGCAGTTTCACTCCTCAAATATGCGCAGTGTAAACGGCCCTTAAATTGTTTCTAGGTGTGAGTGAGAGAGTGAATTCTTGTTTGTCTCGTTTATCTGTGTCCCTGTGATGGACTGGAGACCTGTCCAGAGTGTCCCCTGCCTCTCACACAGTGATAGCTGGATATGGATGCCAGTGACCCCCTACAACCCAGAAAGTTAGAAGTGGGTACAGATGATTGATGGATGGATGGATGGATGGATGGATGGATGGATGGATGGATGGATGGATGGATGGATGGATGGATGGATGGATGGATGGATGGATGGATGGATGGATGGATGGATGGATGGATGGATGGATGTGTAAAAACTTGTAAAGACAGCAAAATGTCAGGGCAATCACATAGTGTAACTTTTAGTGAGCTAAATGAGCTCAATAACTTCAAATAGGGCTGCCTTCACTCATTCCTCCAAAATTCCAACTGTGGGAGTTCTTGTTTTTCTTGCTGCTCTGAAGACACTAGATGGCACCAACATTTCCACACCTGAAGATAATCTCCTTAACAAGATGCCAGGGGTATAAAAGGCAGTAGATGACTTCTCCTTGCCGCTGGAGCACAACCTGCCTCTGGTAGTCATGTTTCTAGCCCCTTTTGAATTATATGATCCTTGAGAAAAACTTACTTGTTTTCCTTTTGTGATTTACAGTATCTATCGTGAAATACCTGTGCCTGAACTTCTTTGAGGAACCCCTGGAAATTTCTTGTGTCTCCTCATCTGCCTTCCTCACCTTCCAACCATACACCCTACTACCCAACCTATAGTAAGATCTGAAATTTATCAACAATATCTTGGAAAATATCATCTAACTTGTGTCCTTGCTCCTCAGAGTTCCTGGTGTGTTTTATTACGCACTGTAAATAAAATTACTTTAAATTTATTCTCTGTCTTCAAGTTTGTCCATGAAGTTTGTTGTTAGTGACAGATGGTTTGGACATGTCCAGAGGAGGGACAGTGGGTATATTGGTAGAAAGATGTTAGAATTGCAGCTGCCAAGAAAAAGAAAAGAGGAGATATATGGATGCAGTTAGAGAGGACATGGAGGTAGCTGGAGTGAGGACAGAGGATGCAGAGGACATGGTGAGGTGGAGGGGGATGACTTGTTGTGGCGACCGCTGAAGAGGGAAAAGCCAAAAGAAGAAGAACTTAAGGTCGTAACACACTATTCCTGATCTTGTTTTATGTTTTGAATTATTTCTGAAAAGTCTTCCAACAGCTTTGAAAACAGCTGTTCAAGGAGTTGCAAATTAAAAATCGTGATTTAAATGGAAGAATAACGAGCATGTTAACGTCCATGCCTCTGCACCCTTTAACAAGTCAAACTCAAAGAGTAAAGACGGGGCTGAATAAACAAGGAAGGATGGTGGGAAGTCCTGGTCTGTTGGAAAAGCGAACTCGCTCCTGTGTTTGTTTTTGATTCAGCAGGCTGAGATGACACAGTCTGTTAGGTGCTCTATTGGCCATGTGGTCTGGGTCCACTGAGCGTGGCTGTGTCCAAGGACCGAGCTGATTAGATAAACTGCAGGATGAAGAGAGAGCACAGGACAAGGCGAGACAAATATTCTGTTTTTGACCTTATATTGCTGCAGCATCTGTCAAGATTCTAAAAAAAAATATCCGTGACTAGGACCCTGATGTTAAGAAACAATTTAAAGTGTTGCCATCCAGCATCTGCTGCCAATCTCTAAATATATCAAGAATGGAAAGAACAACTTTTAGGCATCTGTCTTCATTATAAACTCAGGATGTTTTCTTTTCACTCTTAATATTGGGACAAGTTAAGAGCCAGTTGTGCATGGCAGATTTTTGCCGGTTTAATGTTTTTGTGGATGTTTGATTTGAGAAGATTAGTTCCGGGGTAATAACCGAACACCAGAACGCTGCCAACCATAGTTTGGAAAGAAAAAATACACAAATGCACAGCTAATGTCTCAACATAACAGCTCTGGTTTGATTGTTTATCCTTCTTATGGACTAAAGATTGTGTAAAATATTTTGTTTTTATTAAAAGGAAAAATGAATTATCATCCAAATCCTTCATTCGTTCTCTAATCAGTGTAAGACAATTGCATTCCCCGTTCTCTTGGTTTTTGTTCACAGCTCATTTTAAGTTGCACATTTTGGTTGTTAAATGACAATGTACACAAACTAGGATGATGCAAAACAACTGGACCGACCTCTGTGATCAAGCTTACAGCGCACGTAGCTAATTTAAAATTTAATGATGAGGTTCACATCAAATCCAATAAAGGAATGGGGCAAAAAGTCTACAAGGAGATGAGTCCTCTGGAAAAAAGAATTGGATCATCAAGAAAAGAACCTCGTTTTCTTGCAGAGATCTTATTACAATGTATGCCAATTTTAGTTTTAGCTCATTGTTGTTGCAGTAAGGAGGATTTAGTCCAAACAGACAAGAGAAATACTTGTCAAAGTGGATTTTCAATAAAATCTATTACACATTAACATTATACTTCCACAACTTGTCTCATTATATGTTCCACCTTAGTCTTAAAAAGACAAAAAAATAAAATCCTAGACAAAACTAGAGAAATTGCATTTCCTGGAAAAATATAATGTGAAAGATTAATGCTAGTGATTCTGCTGCTGAACAAGCTAAAGCTTACTTGAAATACATTAATAGCTGAAAAATAGACAGAAGAAGCTGAAAGGAGTTTAAAAAGCCTGAATTAGCAGAAAAAGATAAAAGGAGTGTAAAAAATTGTAAATAGAAAATTGCTCCAAAGAGCACAAAACAGCTGAATTTAGCTGAAAAGAACCTGAAAGTAGCTGAAAAAGCAAAAAAGCTGAAACTAGCAGAAAGAGGTTGAAAGAGCACAAACAAGTTGAAATAGGTGGAAAGAAGCTGAAAAGACAACAAAGAAACTTAAGTTAGCTGAAAAGTAGCCAAAGCAGACAAATAGCTGAAATGTTGTTGAGAGACCATAAAAAGCTTACTGGTAAATTAGCAGAAAGAAGCTAAAGAAGCTTAAAAGTATAAGAAGTAAACAAAGGCTGACAAAGAAAGGAGCAGTAAAAGCTTAATAAAAGCAGAAAATCTGAATGAGCAGAAAGAAGAAACCTGAAAATGAATTGAAAACAGACAACTGAATGCTTAATATTTTGAATTTCAAGTGTCCTCCTTTAGTTAATTGGTGTTCTGATCATATCAATTGCTCACAACAAAACTATTTTGTATTCCTCAGATCTATTTTTTCTTTTTTTTCTTTTATATCATCAACAGAAATAATGTATGGTAATTCCAGAAAAGAATAAACTTCTCCTTGTCGTCACCCTGTGTACAAAATTAAAGTCATCTACGATGACAATAGTCAACTTGCTGAAATTTATTTAACAAACTTTTTTATTTTTCTCTCAAAAATCACACCGATGACCACAGAGCACAAACCCAATTTAGTTCTTCTGAACCACAATCCTTCAATAAAAGCCAGACTCCAAAGATTTGTTTATTTGTTTGTTTGTTTTTTATTTTGCAAGCACAGTGCAGAGCATTATTAAGACACATTTCAAAGATTAGAATTGGGTTTAGCTCTTGCCTGTGGGTAAAATAAATAAAATGCAGAGCAATTAGCTGAAACTGTGGCAGTTGTTTGGACTATCAGATAATAAAACATTATTCAGTTAAATTTAGACTTACAGATTTGACTGTTAGGTAGAAATACTGAAAGTCTATAAAACTGTATGGATGACAAAAACTGTTCACAGTATATGTTAACAAACTATATTCTAAAGACGAAACATTAAAAAAAAGACTGGCATAATTCAATTTTAATTTATAGAAAGTAAAATAAAGCAGACTAGTGTTAATTAAAATGAATATATCAAATATTTAAAAAGAGTCCATAAATGCTGACAGTGTTGTTACTTATCAACAATTAACATTGTGATAATCTTAGTAAGAGATGCAGTAAGCTATGTGCTAAACAATGAAAACATTTAAAATTATATTTAGTTATTTTTTCTGATGGATTCTTGGGACATAAACTAAACACAATTCATAATTTATTGATCTTAAATGTGAACTAGAGAAACTGCATTTCCTGCAAAAATGCAGTGTGAATGCTTATTGGTGAAGAACTTGATGAAAACAGCTGAAATTTCCTAAAACAAGCAGAAATGTAGCTGAAATACAAGAAAACGCTGAAACTAGCAGAAAAAGCTGAAAGGACCATAACAAGCTCAAATGAGCAGAGAGAAGTTAATTAGCAGAAAATATCACAGAAAACTGTGAAAACTTGCTGAATTAAACTGAAAAAAAGTGAGTGCAAAAAATGTAGAATTAGCACCAAAAAAAGCTTAAATTAGCATAAAATCATCTATATAGTAGCTGAAATAGTAAAACAGCTGAAATGAGCAGAAATAAGTTAGAAGAAGCACAAAAATGTTGTCAGAAAGAATCTGAAAAGAGCTCAAAACAGTTGAAAAACTGCTGAAAGTAGCTGAAAAATAGTTTCAATTTGCACAAGGAAGCTGAAAGAATCTGAAGCAGAACAAAACGTGAAAGGAGCAGGAAAAGGTTGATAACACATCTAAAGATTTGAAGGATGTAAAATGAGCTCAATTCATTTTTTAAGAGGAAAAAAGTGGCAGAAAAGGTTTAATATTTCAAAAAGCTGAAGTTGCACCAATACCAAGATTCATAGCACCCATCTCCTGAACGAGCTGAACGTTTTGATTTATGACTTGTTGAAATAGCTTAAAAACTGCGAGACGAGAATCCCGCCAAAAAATGGACACAAAAAAAGGATCACTATACTGTGAATGCTTCATAAACATTCACACAATTATAAGTGGTTGTGTTTGACATTATATCCCAAATTAGCAACTACATAATTGTGACTTGTGGTTTACTCATTATCTCATTGTCTATGTCTACCAAATGTTTCAGTGTCAGTTTAGTCACAGTTCTGCCTTCTGGCTGTCACTGAAAATCATTTATCTAAAACTAAAATAGTTCATGGATTTTTTAAGCTGTTGAAAATTAGCAAGGCCAGACCGTCAAAAGTAAGTCCACTCCAGGCTGTAGATTTGTGCTCTTTTCAGACGTTTAAATAAGAAAACGATACAATAAAAGAAGTTACACTTGTTGTTTTTATTATTCAACATTAAACATTGTATACCCTCAGAGCAATTGTTCTTTCTGGTCCTAAAATGAAATTGAAGTTCAAAGTGATCAATAACAGCTTTTGAAAATGTCTTTGTGTATGTGCATCAATACAAGTCAAACTTCAGCTGTATGTGGTTGCTGCTGCCACCAGGCGGAGTACATCTATTGTCAAGTGTTATTTATAAGTGTTGTCCTGGTGATTTGTCATCTATGTTTGAATTTGCTAGCCTTTTTTTAATTTCCACTCTTGCAGTCATCGTCATGCAGTTCCACTATTACCAGCCAAAATCCTGTTCACCTGCAGTTCTTGATGTAAAAACAAGAAGTCATGAAAGTGTCATTGAAAATAAAGTCACATTTTTAAAGCATGCAGCTTCTCTGCTGGCTAATGAGGACGTAAAATGACAGTTGACACCAACGTTATATGTCTTTAGTGGCTTGGCGTGTGTCCACGAGTCTCTGAGCTGCATGCTCCACACAAGAGGCTCGCTCCTCGAGCCAGATCTTGTTCCAAAACGACTTGGGGAGGTGCTGTTAACAGGCCCCCAGGAGTAGAATCACAACCTGGATCCTGATGGGAAGGAGCAGGTCTATAGAAGACCAGTTCCTCAGCCTAATGAGACCCCGGACCCCCTCGTGTAATTGACTCACTTCTCCTCATCATTTCTCACGTCCACCGGATCAGATTCACTTCCTCCTCACCATAAATCTGGAGAGCGGCAGGCCTGATCGACGGTAATTATACCAGCTTTCCTTCGAGGAAGTTCGCTCAGCCGTCAGATGACTGGACGGGCCGTTAATGTGCGACAAGCTCGTGCACACATGTGCATATGTGTGTGAAACGAGGAATTGGGTTATGATAACAGGAGATGAGCAAATTGAACTCTCATTCTACATATCCACACAGTGGGCTAGTTCATCACTCTCCTTACATTCTTCCTTTATCCTTTCCAACGTTGCAAAGTCTCCTGCTCGCCATTTAAAAATGCTCAAGCCCCCGGAATGATAAAAAAAATAAGATCAGGTTTCCAGGCAGGTAAGTGCATCCAGACTTGTTATCTGTGATATCACCTGTGCTTTAGCCTCCTTCCTCCTGATCCCTCCTTTTCTCCCTTATCCCCCGCTCTTTCTGGGTTATCTCCAGCTTCTCTAAAACTGTACAGTGAAACCCAATCCTCTGCATTATATACTTTGTGAAAAGCGGTTTCTGCAGCATCTTGTCATCGTTTGGGAGACCGGCTGCTGTTTGAAGTGCTCTCGGGTTCAGGGCTCGTCGTATAACTGTGACGGCTCGGCTGCTCAACAGCGTATTATTTACCCAGATGGGGTTAATTGCTGAATAAAAGAATGGTTCTTTTCAGCTGACCACTGCAAAGCTTTGCCCACTCTTATCTAAGCCTTGCTCTACACACACAGCCACAGAAACATGAGCATGCTGAAGGCTCACACAGGGACGCATAAGTAAATACCCTTACATACTTCACATATGGCCACAAATATATTACAAGAATACAAACAAGACTATACAAAACTGCTTTTACAGTTTTTGTGCATCAGGACTACTCTCAGCTACTGCCTCACCACATTTTGCTCAACATCTGTATTTCATCCATCCATCCATCCATTATCTTTACCCGATTATTCCATTTTGGGTCACGGGGGTCGCTGGTGCCCATGTCCAGCAATCACTGTGCGAGGGGCGGGGGACACCCTGGACAGGTTGCAAGTCCATCACAGGGACACATAGAGACAAACGAGACAAACAACCATTCACTCACACCTAGGGACAATTTAGAGTCAGACAATCAGCCTAACTTGCATGTTTTTGGTCTGTGGGAGGAAACCGGAGCACCCGGAGAAAACCCACGCATGCACGGAGAGAACATGCAAACTCCACCCAGAAAGGCCCCTGGACCGGGGTTTGAACCAGGGACCTGCTCACTGAGAGGCAGCAGCTCTACCAGTTGCGTCACCGTGCTGCCAATTTCTGCTTATTTAAATCTAATTTAGCAAATATGTGTTATTTCTGCTTTCTTCTGCTAACTTAGGCTTGTTCTTCAATTTCAGTTACATTTCAACATGTTTTTAGCTAATGTCAGACAGCTGTTTTTTAGTAAGTCAAGTCAAGTCACATTTATACCATACCATACCACTTTATTTATAAAGCACTTAAAACAGCAACACGGCCAACCAAAGTGTTGTACAGACAAAACAACATGTAACACTATTAATACTATTTATTTATATAGCACATTTAAAACAGTAACTATTATCAAAGTACTTACCAAAAAAGATCACAGCATCAAATATTAATAACAAGATATTACAGCAACATGAATAAAAGCATAAAAACATGAAATATAATGAGAAACAATGAAATACTAAATCAAATCACCCTGCGTTAAACGTCAGGGAGTAAAAGCAAAATGGATGAACACAATCATTAACAATGAAAGCAAGTTCTTCAGCAACAAGCATTGTGCATTTTCACAGAAAATGCTATTTTTCTAATTTAATTAGCTGTGGCAACCAACTTGAATTGGGAGCTAGTTCAGGTTAATCTGTTGTGTGGATGTATTAAATGATTACTTTATGAGAGTTTTGTTGAAATCTTTGTAATGGTTTGTAAAATATTTCACTCAAAGACAAATTGACACACATCCATGAAGTGGCAATTACACTGACTGCCTACCATTTATGGTTATGAACAAGAATAACTGCATTCATTTGCAGCTTTTACACCTTTGGGTTATTATGAAGAAACAGCTTGTCTGTGTTTTACATGTGGTAAAAGTGTAAGGTTGTGCTCTGCTCATGGGTGCACTTCCAGTAAGATGGCGCCCGTGTACATGGCTTGCAATCCACCTCTGCTGATGGTGTTCGGATTATTTTTGTTTTTTGCATTACACATCTGTGACATAAACTCTCTGCTGGTGTATGACAAACAACAACTTTTGGATCTTCGTTTTTCTGTCACTGAAGTAGCTTATTTGGAACAATTTGAGCGTCCCTCTGGACACACCCCCACCCCCCACCCCCCCGCTGGCAGACATGCCAGCTTACCTCCGCTGGGCTCCTCACCTCCCTGCCCGGAGATATCGCTTCAGACGCCGGGGAAAACGTGCTGGTCAGCTGATGAAGCTGAAAGCTCTGCACGCTGCATCTTCCTCTCCAGCTGGCGGTCATGGTCTCCCTCGCCAGCTTCCTGTGTGCCCGGACCAGGTAACCAACAGGAGTTGTCAGCCGGTGCGCAGCTCGGACCGACCTGGAGGGGCTGTTATTGAAAACCTGCGGCCAATGGCGTGGGCTAACTCCACCGCTGCTAGCTCCACCGCTGCTAGCTCCACCGCTGCTAGCTCCACTTCGGACAATATCTGGATGTGTTTGGTCAACGCAAGATCTGTTACCAACAAAACTTTTATCCTCAGGGATTACTTTCAAGAGCACAATTTGGACTTTCTGTGCATCACAGAGACTTGGATGTCTCCGAGTGAGTCCAGCGCCTTGATGGAATTACTGCCACCGAACAGTCTGTGTTTTAACGCCCCGCGGCCATCAGGCCGACGCGGTGGTGGATTATTAACAATATTCAAATCAACTTTTGACTGTAAACAACTGCCCATCCCAGTTTCCCGCGCCAGCTTTGAGCTGAGCGTCTTTGAACTCGGACATTCACCTCAGACTTTATTTGCACTCGTCTACCGCCCACCTCACTCTAAGGATTTCATAAATGAGTTTTCTGACTTCTTGGCTGAAATCACACCAAAATATGAGCATGTTTTCATTATTGGGGACTTTAATTTGCACGTGTGCTGTCCTGAGAAGCCCTTTTAGATTTATTGGACTCATTTAATTTAACTCAGCATGTAAACGGTCCCACCCAAGAGCGTGGACATACACTGGACCTTGTTTTAACTCATGATATGACTGTTAATAATCTTGTTATTGGTGATAATGTTTTTTCAGGCCACATGCCAGTCCGGTTTGAGTTCACCCTCCCCCATCTAACTCCTAAGCCGTGCATTCCTGCACGTAGGAGCCGGACCATTAACCAGTTCACTGCCACACGTTTCACAGATGTTTATAACTCTGAAATGATCATTCAGCCCCCGGTGTTTCTCACCACCACTGAGGAGCTGACATCCCAGTTCAACTCTGTCTGCTTAAAGACTCTGGATCATGTTGCGCCTGTTAAAACTAGAAAATCAAAACTGAGAGCAAAACCTTGGCTGAGTGACGTCACCAAGGCTGTTAGGCAGCAGTGCAGGAGGACGAAGCGAAAGTGGAGGAAAGACAGGCTGCAGGTCTCTTTTTCAATACTTAAAGAGGGTTGGCGCCGTTATCAGAAAGCAGTAAAAACTGCTAAATCCAAATACTTCTCTGATATAATTACCTCAAACTCTCACAACCCACGTGTCCTCTTCTCCACCCAAAACTCTGTTCTCCACCTCAATGAACCATCACCTCTGGAAGCCTCGACTGAGCTGTGCGACAACTTCTTACATTTCTTTTTGGAAATAATTGCGACCACCCGGGCTCTCATTTACCCTCCAACTCATGACCCATCCATCCCACCTCAATCTGTAGCTCCTTTTGACCATTTTGAACCCATCACTCTACCTTCTCTAGAGCAGGTCATGTGCAGCTTGAAACCTTCTGGCTACCCTTTTGATGTGGTCCCCCCTCGACTACTAGAGGAGGTTTTTCCCACTCTAGGTCCGTCCATTCTTACTATAGTAAACAGTAGTTTATCCACTGGCATGGTGGCAAAATCCTTTAAACATGCTGCTGTCCAGCCTCTCCTGAAAAAACCAAACCTTGACCCCTCAGTCGTTTCCAACTACCGGCCTGTCTCCAAACTCCCATTTGTTTCTAAAGTACTGGAGAAAATAGTCGAGTCCCAGTTGAAGTGCTTCCTGGAGGATCACGCCATCTTAGAGCTATTCCAATCTGGCTTTAAACCTCTCCAAAGCACTGAAACTGCCCTGCTGAAGGCCTTTAACGACATCTTCAGATTCACAGATACCGGTGATTATGTGCTGCTTGTCCTGTTGGACCTCACAGCCGCCTTTGACACCATCGACCATGAGATCCTCATTGCTAGGTTGGAGCAGCGGGTGGGCGTCACAGGATAATAATAATAATAATAATGTCATCACAATGTCAGCACTGTATGTTTCCATACAATGGCGAAATTAGTCTCTGCATTTAACCCATCCACCACCAGGTGGTGCAGTGGGCAGCTATTGAAAGCGCCCGGGGGACATTTTAAGATCAGCCCTCAATTGGTTCAGATCTTACCTCACTGACAGATCCTTTTGTGTCTCCATCAAGGATTTTAGTTCCGCAGAGGCAGAGCTTAAATGGGGGGTTCCGCAGGGGTCCATCCTGGGTCCCCTCCTATTCTCTTTATACCTGCTGCCACTTGGTGCTATTTTCCGGAAACACAACATGCCCTTCCACTTCTATGTCGATGACTGTCAAATTTACTTCCCCCTAAGACACAATGGTACATGCTCTATTCAACCACTGCTCAACTGCCTGGCTGACATCAGGGACTGGATGGCTTTAAATTTCTTGAGTTTCAATGAAAAGAAGTCTGAAGTCATGTTGTTCCTTCCCAACGACACAATCACAAACCACTGTATCGACCTCTCCGCTCTAACCCTGTCAGAAAAACAAAGAGTCACTAATCTGGGAGTGATAATGGACCCCTCCCTGAAGCTTAACAATCATGTAAACATGATTGTTAAATCATGTTTTTTCCAACTGAGGCGGCTGTCTAAACTGAAGCCCATATTATCCAGAAATAACCTGGAGACAGTAATACATGCATCCATTACATCTAGGCTTGATTACTGCAATTCACTCCTGTTTGGTATCAGTCAGACCTCCACTGCACGACTACAACTGGTCCAGAATGCAGCAGCCCGATTTTTAACCAGTACAGGCAAAAGAGAGCACATTACACCAGTTTTGGCCTCACTGCACTGGTTACCGGTTCACTTTCGAATCCAGTTCAAAATACTGATGTATGTCTACAAATCACTGAACAGTGTTGCAACACCCCCCCCCCCCCCACCATCTCCCTGATCTGCTACAACCGTATGTCCCACCACGTTCCCTGAGGTCAGCGGACCAGTTGCTCCTCACAGTTCCAGGAACTCGTCTTAAGCGCAGAGGTGACAGGGCCTTCTCTGTAGCAGGACCAAGACTCTGGAACGAGTTACCTCTGTTTGTCAGACAGGCCCCCTCCCTCTCGGTTTTCAAGTCCCGTTTAAAAACTCACTACTATTCGGTGGCTTTCAACACCAGATGATCTGTGTTTTGATACTGTATGCTCCACACTGGTTTGTCGTCATTATCTGCATTGTTTTTTGTCTATATTCTGATTTACCTCATTTTGTATTTTGCTTGGTGTGTTACCTGTTGTTTTGTCTGTACAGCACTTTGGTTGGCCTTGTAGCTGTTCTAAGTGCTTTATAAAAAAAGTGGTATGGTATGGTATGGGTGTCAATCAAGTCCATTAACTTTTAGTTCTTGATCTTTTCACAAAAAATGCAAACCTCTGATCATACACAGCATTCGGTCCAGATGAATTTGACATAACTTGCTTAATCAGATGGCATGCAGTAAGTAGGAACAAAAGAATGCTTGAGTCGGAAGAAAGGGAGAATGAGAGTTAATGCATGTGAAGGAAGTGCGTGTGTGGGGGTGGGGTGTGGGGGGATGAGGTTAAATAGCTCCCACACTTAAGGGTAGGATGGCAGGTTGGACAGACCTTGACAAGACCCAGAACAGTAGCCTGTCCTGATCCCCATTAGCAGCAGTCTGACAGTATTTCTCCTTTGAAGAACAGAAAGTCAACACTCCATTTGGGGAGATAAGGTGCAGGTGAAAGAGTGAGCAAAGAGCTACAAAAATGACAGGGGATAACTGGATAAGAAAAGAAAAAAGAAAAGGTTAAATAAACTGAACCATGGGCTGCTTCAGTTAAACGTTGCAATTTTATGGCTTCCTTCAGATTTCTGCTAAAATTTCGATGTAACACCTCTAACTTATTTTAATTCGTCATGGCAGAGGTGCAAAAGTTTGTTTGACAATTTCTATGTGCCCAGATGTGGTGACATCATAAGTCCAAGCAATCCTTGAAAGTGAAAGCCATCAATGTTCTTATTTTGTCCCAGTGACCTTAGCGTGTCTTAAAAAGCTCACACTCTCACAGCTCTGAACCTCTTGTGTCCGATCTTATCCCAACCAGTCCTGCATTGATTAACGTGTGGGCTATGGGGGAGGGGGATTCTCTGCTATCCACCTATTAATTATATGGCCTTCATTAACACTGGGCTGATGAATGGCCTCTGCTAGAAAGGCGAGTTAAGAGGAGGTGTTAACACAGCACCTGCCTGCACTCATGTGGCCACTTATTAACCAACAATGACCTTCCACATCATAAACCCACTGGCCAGCTATTTGCTGTCTAATAAATGGAACCCCTCTCTTCCCGCTGCCCCTCTCCCTACTCCCCTCTTCCATACATGGACCCCTTTGCTTGAGCCCATCAAAATTTATTGTTCTGGTGGGAGGAAAAATAGATGCCCGTAAACTTTGGACACCTGGAATCAACTAAAATACAGGTCCATGGGACCAAAAGGGAGTTAATTAGCATCGGTTGTTAATGGATTGATGAAGAGTCTCTCCACAAGCCCTCTAAAAGGAAGACAGCCGAAGCTGTAGGTAAGTGTCAGAGCTGCTCTCTTTTGACATTGCAGCTAATGGAAGTAGTTAGGCAGTGCTCAACTATCAAGCTATTCTCTTAGCAAGTCAGGATGGGGGTGCATCAGAGAGCTAGAAGGCTTTTCAACCTGGAACACATTAACACTGCAGGCTCAATCCACAGGATAGACTAAAGATGTTTTGTCACACACACTTATGAACACACAACTGACTGAAGAACCCCAGAAAGAATGGTCTGATTGAATGTGATTTAGATCAGCATTACATACAGTATGCAAATGATTTGATGTAGTTACCCAGTATGGGGGTTGTTCAGATGTCATAGTAGTTCAATGTTGAAACCAATACCTGAGGGCACCAAGGCATCTTGTGAATATTCTAGTGGTCTGAGGCAGACCACACCATTCGAGTATCATAGTATTATCTATCCATCCATCCTTAACATGTTCAGTTCAGCCACCCTATGAAGGAAGCTCATTTCGGTTGCTTGTATCTGGAATGTCACACGTGTGGTCATAATTCACATCTCATGACCAGAAGTGAAGGTTGGAAAGCACATGGACCAGTAAATTTTAGAGCTTTGCCTTTTGACTCACTTGCTTCATCGCAACAGACTAAAGCAAATCCTTCATTACTTAGGACAAGGTCCTGATCTGTCAGTCTATCTCTCATTCCATCCTACTATCACGCAAAACAAGATGCTGAGATACTTGTGCAAAATGTGTTATTAAAACCCGTCAACATCAGGACCTTCCATCTGGACGCAGGTATTGGACTTTACCAAAACCTGTGTCATCCTGCACTGTTTTAACAGACGGGATCAGCCAGACTACAGATTTACCATCCCATTTGTATGCTGTCATTATATCCTACAGTTGCATTGCTCTTGAGAACTACTTGGTACAGAAAATAGGTTGTAAGCTCAATCATCCAGGTAGATAACAGCAGAAAAGGTTAAATCATGTCATCTGGACCAGTTTCTTTAAGTGAGAAACGCTTTGTCCCCCATCCAGAGGACTTCCTCAGTCTACGGCCTGCCAACCAGATCTTCCCAAAGGTAGCCTTCACTGCTGCATTTCAAGCCACCTCCTGTTGGAATCTCAGAAGTAATTTTAATGTGCAAAACACACCCATCAAAACAATCAATCATCATGTACAACAATCAAATGGGATTTGCTACTCACAGAAACAGCCTGAGGACTGTTGATGGATGATTGAGCTTAAAATAGAGGTCGATGGTCCTGGACTTCAGATGGAACACCCCCCC
>NC_056502.1:40899277-40903951 GCF_014905685.2 Nematolebias whitei
CCCCCCCCCCCCCCCCCCCCCGAGTCCAGCTACAGGCAGGAGGTGGAACACATGGAGAGCTGGTGCAGGAAGAATAACCTTCACATCAATGTGAAGAAGACAAAGGAGATGATTGTGGACTTCAGAAGGAACAAACTCACCTACACCCCCTGAACATAAGAGGATCTGCAGTGGAAGTGGTCTCCAGCTACAAGTACTTGGGTGTACACATGAATGACAACCTCAGCTGGAGCAACAACACAACCAGCCTGATCAAGAAAGCTCATCAGAGACTACTTCCTCAGGCGGCTGAGACGAGCTGGTCTGGGAAGCTCAGTCCTCACCTCCTTCTACAGGTGTGCAGTGGAGAGCATCATGTGCTCCAGCATCAACGTGTGGCATGGAGGCTGCACAGCTGCAGAAAGAAAAGCTTTGCAAAGAGTGGTGAAGGCTGCACAGAAGACTGTTGAAGTCAACCTCCCCACCATCACAGATATCTACACCTCAAGAAGCAGGAAGAGGGCCACCTGCATCATGAAGGACCCCACTCACCCAGCACACACACTTTTTGCCCCGCTCCCCTCAGGCAGGAGGTTGAGGTGCATTAAGTGTTTAGCTTCTACCCTGAGGCTGTTAGACTCATGAATCTCTAACCAGAATAATCAATGTGAAAAAAAAATCACTGTAAGCCACTTGATCGTTGATGTGTGCTGCTGATTGTCCATGCTGCTGATCTCATGCTGCTGTGTTCATTCATACTAATTTGCTCACACAGACTCATGTTTGTGCTGTTGTACGGCATATTATTTTTATACTACTAGTACTTGGCGTATTTTTAGTTTAACATTTTTATTAGTTTATATCTTAGATCTTATTACTGTTTTCCTTTACAATTTATACTTTTATTGAATGTAACTGGAACCCCGTGTACACAATTTCGTTCCAACACATGTACCACATGAGGTGCATATGACAAATAAAGAAACTTTGACCTTGACTTTTGACTTTGACAAACCTTTTTCTGACCCACTTTGGTCTTGTTTGTCCTCAGGAGGTTGGCTTGAAACACAGCAGTGAAGGATACCTATAGGACAGATCTGGTTGGCAGGCCATAGGCTGAGGAAGTCCTTTGGAGGGTGTGGGGTTTCAGTCTTTTTCTGTGTATGTCTACCCCACTCCTTGGTGTGTCTCCATCTTGTGTAGGGCCGCAACTAATGATAATTTCAGTAATCGATTAATCTGTCGATTATATTTTCGATTAATCTGAGATATATATATATATATATACATTTATATATTAATTTCTACCTCTTTTTTTCCTAAATTTAATATTTGACTGACATAGCAAATCGCACAAAAAACAAGTTGCTACTTGTCTATTCTGTTAGTAAAATATTGAACAATAAAAACTTAAAAAGTTAGTCAAATAGCTTCAATAAAAAATAAAAGTACACAAAAATATAAACAAATGTATGCTTTATACCTGCACAATATATAGGCAACTTTGTAAAATGTGTCCTTGAGGGAAGAGTGTAACCTGGATTAAAAGTGTGGATCATTGTAGTGAAGCCTTCGTCTTCAACCATCGACATGCCTCATGTCAGTGTAGTGTGCATGATGTCTTTCCCATCATGAAGGCTGTCATTGTTTGTTGTTATTTTCTGTAATGAGAAAGAGTATATATGTATTAGAGCATAATTTACAGCAACTCAAGAAATGCCTTGTCTCACTTACCGTGTTAGGTTAAGGCAAAAGTAGCTCAAAGAGCAATTTAACACACACACACATATATAAAATACTTAATTGCGCACATTTGACCACATGTAAGAATTTTGCAGATTTAAAAAAAAAACTTTATTCAGTCAGCCAGCATTGACAATGCTCTGCGGGTGAACAAGACGGCTCTGTAATACCGTGAGGGATATATAATCACGCAACACAACGAATCAATAATGAAATTTGTTGCCAACACTTTTAATGATCGATTTTTATCGATTTTTATTGATTTTTATCAATTTTTATCGATTTTATCGATTCGTTGTTGCAGCCCTAATCTTGTGGTCTTCTTCAGCTCCTGCACTTCCTTGTGTTTCAGCCCTGGTCACAGCTATCTGTAATTCTAATCACCCCAACTGCCGCGTACGTCCATTCACGTGTACGTGCGCGTGTACTGTACACAGAGGGTTCAGACTTCATACTCCAGCGTACACCCCGAGCAGCTGCAGAGCAGCTTCACAGACAAGGGGCGTTTACCTTCGGGACAAATTTAGGTCGCCGATTGGTCATTTGCTGACACGCCTACTGGATTGATTGACAGGTCGGGAAAAAGAAGAAAAAAAGAGCGCTGGCAGCCTTAGCCACAGCAGTGTTCTGTGTTTATATGTTGTTTATAAAAAGATCTAAAAAGATTTTAAAAACAGGGAGCTCTGGCTCTACAGCCCACATATCAAACCAGCCCACCAGGAAATCTCCAGACCCTCCCGCAGCCATGCTAGGCCTGAGTTTAATTTGCTTGTGACAAATTCCTTCATTTCTCACCATTTCAGTCATGGCATCACCAGAGGAGGAAGAGATCACTGCCTCTTGGCAAAAAAAAAAAAAAAAGGACAGATCAAGGATGAAGAAGGGGAATTTAATATATTGGTGTCGCATACAAAACAGTCCATCACTGGGCAGTTTATTGTGTGACACTGCGTATGCGGTTGTAAAAAATTGAGCTTTGCACGGACATGCCCTGGGGGATACGCTCGTACCGCCGCGTATGTATGTGCGTACCTCTGCGTATGGACGTACGCAGGAGTATACTGGGGGCTTGAGTTCCTGAGGACACTCATCTTCAGCATCTCATTGGGTAACAACCATTATACCCCATCACCTCCTTGTGCTTCTGTGGGGGCTGGTCCCAACACCCCACCTCTTAGTGTCTCCGTGGAGGTTGGACCAGATGCCTCATCATCTCCTTGTGTTTCTGTGTGGTCTGGTTCCAACACCCCACCTCCAAGGGTCTCTGTGGGGGTTGGACCAGAAGCCTTGTCATCTCCTTGTCCTTCTGTGGGGTCTAGCCCAGATGCCCCACCTTCTGGTTTCTCAGTGAATGTTGGTCCTGACACCATATCTTGCCCCAAGCCTCCTATGGGCACCAATCCACCACTGGGCCCCAAGCCTCCACTGAGTTCTAAGCCTCCACTAGGCCCTAAGCCTCCTGGGGACTCTACAGCAACTGCAGTCCCTGAGGGTCCCAAGGTAGCTGCACTCACTGAGGGTCCCAAGGAAGCTGCATCACCCAAGGCCACTGTGCCTCCTGAGGTTTCCATACATCCTGCACCTCCTGAGGGTTCCTTGCCTCATCCTGAAGATTTCTCACCTTGCTTTGTGTCCTCGCCTCACTCTGGGTCCTCCCCCAAGGATGGACAGTCCCCCGACTGTCCGCCTGAATGCCCATTTAACTCTTGATGGTCTCCGGGCCATTCCACCTTGATTCTGGAGGGTGGGGTTCTTTGTTTCCCTTTTTGTGTCTTGAGGTATCCAGGTCCCTACCTGTCATTTTTTTTACTGTCCCAGTCTTCATGTTCCCCTTGGTGCCCTCCATCCTGTTTTTCCTCCCTCCTCCCACCCAAGTTGTGCGTGGTATTTGTTTGGGGATGTCAGGTGCTATCCCTTGAGGGGGAGGTTATGCGGGGTTTCTGTCTTTTTCTGTGTATGTCTACCCCACTTCTTGGTATGTCTCCATCTTGTGGTCTTCTTCAGCTCCTGCACTTCATTGTGTTTCAGCCCTGGTCACGGCTATCTGTAATTCCAATCACCCCATGTGTTCTCACTCTGGTCTCTTTAGTGTCTGTATTTAAGCCTGTGTGTTTGTCTTACTCCCTGTCCTGGCATTGTTAACTGTACGCTGGTGATGACCTGTCTGCTCCCTGTGTTGTCCTGGATAGTATATGTGAGTTTTGCTGCCCTGTCTGCATTTTTGTTTTTCTAAATAATTTTTTTATTTAACCTCCTAAGACCTAGACTCTTGCATATGTGGATGCCAGGTTGTCCACATATGTGGATGTCAGGTTCTAGGAGGAGTCCTCGACTGCTTGCCTGCACCACTGGATTCAATCTCAAAACCACCACCTTGTGACAGATGGGGGACAAAATGTTTCTCCCTTAAAGAAACTGGTCCAAATGACACAATTTAACCTTTTTCACTAATTGGTACAGACTTTTAAGCTACACAGCATGCATGTTTAATTGCCAGCCAAGTTCTTCAATCTTTAGCTAAGTGTGGGATCAGCTTGGATGCCAATCTGACCTGATGCCTTTCTGCTGGATTTCAAAGACCAGTTATAACAGCTGTAGGTCAGCTTGCCACAGGAGAGAACAAAGCAGCTCTAATAGTTTGGCACAGAATTGCCACATGTATTAAGGATCAAAGTGGTGGCACATCCTTATGGAACTAGCAATGAACCAGCTTTAACTCCAATTCATTTGATCTAATCTCGTAATCATATATTTTATTGTGAACTGCTGATTTTAATTGTTCTTTATTATATGATTGTATGATTGTTGTATTATGTGTACAGCACTTTTGTCTTGTGGGTGTTTAAAGTGCTCTATAAATAAAGCTGGCATAATATGATATGGTATGGTGTGGTGTGGTGTGGTGTGGTATGGTATGGTATGGTATGGTATGGTATGGTATGGAATACAATG
>NC_056502.1:40903961-40910007 GCF_014905685.2 Nematolebias whitei
ATGGTATGGTATGGAATACAATGGAATGGTATGGAATGGTATGGTATTTTTCATATCAAAAAGTTAAAAAATGGAAAATAATGACGTGTGACGAATAATATTGATAGGTCTTTTATAATCTGTTAATATTTGAACTGAGTGTCGAAAATGACTTAACTTCTTCTGCATCAATAGTTAACCCAATAACTGTAAAACTGACTGGGTTTATGTTGGTTAAAGTAAATTGGTTGTGGTGGCAATTTTGTAGGGTTAAAATAAATATATATATAATTTGTAGGTGTCCACCAAATTATTACTTTTTTTAAATATTTTGTATAGTTCCATTCAGTGGTTTATTTGATCTTTTGCTAACAGACACAGTGGGTAACTCTAACAACTAAAAGAAAGAAAAAAAGGATCTCAGTGATCTGTTGTCACTTGCTTGAAGAATGTGTTGGGGTTGTGTCTTAGCTACTTCCACACTAAATATTAGCTTAATACTTGAACATTTTGACTAATTTATAACTATTTTTAAGTTGCTTAGTGACCTTCTTGAAGCAGGTTGACTCCAAAAGTGCTCAAATAAACACTTTATGAGAGTTTTATTAAACTATATCACATGACAAATAAGATATTTTGTTCAACAAACACACATGCAGACAGACTGTTATGTTATTCCCACCTTTAGCAGCAAGCAATAACACTGGAATTGGAGAACTGAGTTTAATAAATTGTAAGCTTAAGAATATAATAGAGATGGATGGATGGATGGATGGATGGATGGATGGATGGATGGATGGATGGAACATAATCATCTTTATTGCCACTTTATGTTTCATATACAGTGACCTGAGGAACATAAACTAAAGAATAAATAAATACAGTTATTCAACATAAATATTAGGTTATTCTAAATAAATAAAATCTATATAAATAATTCCTCAATGTTTTTATCTAATGACTCTCTGTTGAGGGAATTTACAATAATGCGGTCTGATTTGTGTAATTTGCTCAGAGGTTAGAGTGCGTTATATTGGTTGTGTGGATTGAGACCTCTCAACAGACGGCTACAGTTCATTAGATCTCAGACAGACAAAATGCTTCAGGACTGGGCCGCTGCTCCGTCCCTCCACAGATCCACAGGAGAAACTGGAAAGAGAGACCTGGTAATGGGCCCTAATGTGAGGACGTATTTATTTCATCCACTGGCCCAAGTAATTGGCTGTCTTTCAGTGTGGCTGGGGTTAAAACGCAGAGTGATGGATGGCAGTTTTGACAGAGGTTAGCCGGCTTCCACTTTCGCTGCTATTCTTTTCTCTGAGAGATGGATCCTGTAACTGACTTTGGAAGAGAGATCCTATTCAAACACCCTCATGCCAGGCCAAAACCTCAAAATAATTTGAGCACAATTACTAACTGTACATTAAATAAAACAAGAATTACACAAAACAAAAGAGCTATTAATGCAATGAACAAAACCTGCATGTTTACCCTGGCCTGAAACATAATTCTCCCAGCTTGGATTATAATGTCACATTGAAATTCCTTCATGCAGTTCCAAAGTCACTAGGGGAGTATGGGATAAATGGGCATGTCAAACCTTTTAGCAACTAATTTAGTTGAGTGTAATGACAAGTGATGAATTTAGAAAGGAAAGCCCAAATTGAACTCATTATAAAAAGCACTTCTATGCAAGAATGAGAGTAGATTTCTGTCCATCACCATAAATTCACTATAAAACAAACTCAATACATTTTCTAAAGTACATATATAAATAAAGTATCTGTGGCCTCTGCACACATTGTACTTAGGTTTCATTTATTTACATCAACATCAACTAAATTTTAGACCAATGTTGATGGAAAGGTGAACTCATGTTGAACTTTAGTTGAGATAAAAATCTGTTCAGTGCTGAACTAGCTAATGGTCGGGACTAAAAAGACCCAAAATGGGCAAAAGCAATTGCTCTTTTTATTCAAACTGGAGATGCAACAGTTAAAAGGTCCTGTTTGTAATATATTTACTGTGTTGTTTTCACCTGAGCTTGTTCACGTGATATCACAAGCAAATTCAACCAACAACATTGTGGCTCATGGTTTCTGCTTTGCATCTGCAGAGTGACACAAGCAGTCTTAGGAAAAGAGTTTACATGTTTTTAAGCTATTCTGTATCCACTTTATTCTTGGGGCTCTGCTGTTTTAATGATTATGGGAACAACTTCCTGTCAGACAGGAAGTAGCAGCAAGCACTGGTGAACCGTAGTAGTGGAGCATGGATTGCGGTTTATTTTAAAGTAATTTACATTCAGTTTAGCAGATGAAACTCTGTTTTTGTTTTGTTTACATTTATTTAACAACCATAAAGTTTATTAAAATAGCCGTGCTGAGTTCAGGTACCTGTTGTGTTCACGGCTGCAGGAACGATCAGACCAAACTAAATCAGTGGCTACAACAACACAGTTTTGAACACGGACCCAAAACAAAAAGAGTGTTTCTGTGAAAAGAGGTTTAGTTTCATCTTCTACCTACAGATGATGAATTAATAAGAATGTGTCTGAAAAATGTGAACTTGAAGAGACCACCCAAAACTCTGTCTGTGAGCTCGTTTCACTTTGTTGACAAACGGCCGACGGAGGAAAACCTGCATCCTACTTTGTGTCTGGACTTCAATAAACCACCGGAGAAGAGACGCTGGATCCTCAGAAGGATTGAAAACAGTGACGAGAACATCAGGTCTGATTTCAGGTGTATGGAGGTCACAGCTTTATAGTGTTTGTTCATCTTCAGGTTTATGATTTTCTCTGTAATGAACCCAAACTCAATGATGGAGGACTTTAAGGCTTTGTCTGCTCTGTGTCTGATTTAAAGTCAATAAGATTGTGTCTCACCTCTTTTAACAAAACAAGACCGACCTTATTACTGTGTAGATACTGATACACCTCAGAGCTGTTCAGGTTGTTCATCACTTCACCGTCAGAAGAACTGAGTCAGTGAAGTAGCTAAATTATGCTAGCATAAGTAGCTAAATATGCTATTAGATATAATCTGCAGCCACTTCTTCAGCTCGTCCTCCATCCCTCGTCCTCAGCAGCAGCAGTATTATTATATTATCCTGTTGGAGCTCTGACAGGTGGTGTTCCCACATGTTTAAATTAAATCCACAATACTCAGAGAAACTACGTTAGCTCGTACTGTTCACACAGAGACAAATGCTGGTTCTGGTCCGTGTCGTAAGTCACACCCATAATTCACGCAAGGCACCATGGGGTTTAGGAATAAGGTGGATACTAATTTCACAAGCTACGTAAGAAGCAAGCATGAACTTGTAAAAGAAGCTGTTTGGTTTGTTTGGTTCTCATTATACAGACAGCAACTCTACGATGTCTTGTTTTTGGGTTTTTTGTTGTAGCACAAAATCAGATTTCAGAAGGCTTAACCCAAAATAAACTACAATGAGTTTATATTTTATTATCATTATTATTATTTTTGATAGTTACATTTATGCAGTACAGCACAACGGCCCCTTTGTTGACTTCAACTTGCTGCCATTACTACTGGACACAAGTGATTCTGCAGAGGCAGAGAAAAGTTTAAGGACGTGCTGAAAGGCTCGTACGTGCTGAAAGGCTGATCAGCATTTTCATAGATTCTGTTTACGTAATAACAAAAAGAGTGCAAAGTTATATCTTGAAGTTGTTACAGTTTCTGGAACACTGATGAGTTTTTGTATAAAATAGGAACTGCTGGAGGGAAGCCCTCTTGAAACTGTCACAAAAGACTGAAATAATATAAAAAACAAAATGAAGCTTCTGGTTGTTGTGGAAGGGATGGGTTGGGCAACGAGGAGTTCTAGTGAGGAGAGCACTTTTTGACAGAGCATTTTTATGGCCTCTTAACTCCCTCAGCTATGTAAAATGTTGTTTAATGCATTCCATAAACCAAATCAAAGCCTTACTTCTCATTACTCTGAACCTGCCTTGTTCCTTTATGCCATGCGCAGGGCCGAGGAGTCCCACTCTGAAGTCCAAAAACAATAAGGTGGTGGTTTTAAAACCAGATGTGGATACAGTCTATGTTTTGCTCTGAGGATACTTGAAGAATTATGTCCTCTGTTCTATTTTGTTGATCCCTTGATTATAGTCATACAGGTTGTGCTGAAATTCTTAAGCAAGCTGGGAAAGGGGGTTTGAGCTTGCAAAACATACTACCTTAAAATAAATCAAGCATGTGACAGTTTCTGAATTCCTCTGACTTCCAAACAAATGTTACTCCTGATGGTCTGGAAGGAAGTCTTTGCAGCATCCAGCAATAAATCAGACACATCTTTATGTCTCTGTTTTTTGTGTCTTGCATTTATTTTATTTTTTCCTCACCCCTTTCTATGATGAAGCAGCGCCTAGAGTAAGAACTTTCCTTGCTTCAGTGGACCGGGCTGTAGGGCTTATTAGTCCAGACAGGTAATAGTGTTGATTACTCATTGGTCATTAGATTGCTTTCACTGCAGTGGCTAAGCCTTGTGCATCATGAGGTCGGCTGGCTGAGCACAAGATTAGAGAGCATGCATTGCTCAAATCCTGCCCACCCCCACCTGCTTACCCGCCACAGCTTCACCCCTTCAAGAAATCTTTCACTCGTTTCTTCCAACCCTGAAAAAAAAATACAACTGGCTCCCCTCAGGTCATCAACGCTGTGCAGCAGCAAGACAGCTTGACTGGCTGTGTAGTCCTTATTACCTCATTTCCTGTGACCACAGTTTTACCCCCTTTTCGTTTTCTGGTGCAGAAACATGTTTTATGATGGTTATACCCAGTTAATGGTCCCTATGACTTAATTTTGTTTAGGGTCAATTTGGAGTGACAAATTCAAGTGAACTCAATTGTTTTGCTGGCTCCTTGGAGCACATTTGGCAAGTAAGGAGGGAACACTTTACAGCGGGTTCATTATTTTTCTGAGGCCTGCTATACACAGTCACACACATACAAATGCAGGAAACAGTCCCCGTAGGCGAAAAAACACATGGATAAATAAACTGTCACACATACTTTTTACTTATGACACCCATGTGGACAGAATGATGGATAGTAAGAAATCAACATTAAGTAAAAGTCCTCTGACCTGTTTCAATCTGAGTTTTATCCCTTTGTTCCTAACGCTGGCTTCCAAAGCTCTGACGGGATTCAGAAAAAACAACAAAAGATTTCCTTCTTAAAACAGAACAAGAGGGACGGGGAAAAATCACATGGTGCACTGCAGATCCAAGAGTTCTCTCAGGCCTGCTTGGCAAAGTGAAGCTAAAACTTCAGGGTTTATGGCCGTAAGCCTCCTCTTCAAGAAACAAGAAGTTTAAACTCCAAAGGTGGTGAAGGCAGAGAGAGACATAGCGGTGCAGCTTAAAGCTCATTAGCCTCTCGGAGCGGCACCTCACTGAGTTGAAAAGGCTCGGCTGCTACTTGCAGACACATCCAGCAGCTGCTAATCAGGTCAAAAGAGGAACAAACCGAACTCGATATGGTCGCTGCTGCTTGCACGTTGTAAAAATACTTCTTTTGAGTAACATTGAGTTTCCATAAGATTGTTTGTTTGTTTGTTTTGTTTTTGGTCAACTAAGATCTATAATAAGAGGTTACAACATAAAGCTCTGAGGTACACACACATTAATTGCACATTTCTAATACATGACATTTACAATAAATTGAGTTGTCTTTGTAGCATGGTCTAAATTAAGGGGCAGGAGCAAATAAGAAGGAAGGGTTGATCCCCTCAAATTAGGACCCCTAAAGGCACAAAAGCAACAGGTTGATGGAGTTGAATTTCTGTTTTTCTTATTACATGGAATTAAACAGTTTACATTATATTTCATGTGTAATTATTAAGGAATTTGGGAGTTATCATTGGGAGCAACATGGTGGGGCAGTTGGTGGAGCTGCCGCCTCTCAGCGAGAAGGTTGCAGGATCAAATCCTGGCCAGGGAACTTTCTGAATGGAGTTTGCATGTTCTCTCTGTGCATGGGATGGATGGATGATGGATGGATGGATGGATGGATGGATGGATGGATGGATGGATGGAT
>NC_056502.1:40910017-40920524 GCF_014905685.2 Nematolebias whitei
GATGGATGGATGGATGGATGGATGGATGGATGGATGGATGGATGGATGGATGGATGGATGGATGGATGGATGGATGGATGGATGGATGGATGGATGGATGCATGGATGGATGGATGGATGGGACTATGATTGCAGACACTCATGTAGCAGACTTCTTGTTTTTAACCCTTATGAACATTTCAACTAATTCTTCCCTTCTATGGTTCATACCTGTACTAACAGTCGAGCCTCAAATTAAATAACACCTAAAAGTAGTGCATAAATATTATAATTATTTGATTGTATTAGTTTTCTCCATAGTTTGAAGTAGACAGTGCTAGGTGTCTGCCTTTACAATAAACTACATGAACTTCACATGTTCTTCACATGTCATGATGTTGAAAACTGTGATCACATGAACACGCTGAAGATGGTCCAGAAACAAATGTTTTCTGTGTTAAACCTATTTCACACGTCAATTTGACATATTTTCATATGAAATTTACCGTAATGTTTGTTCAAAATCCACATTTTCCTTCAGCAAAACATGTTTTTCACACGTTTCACATGTAAACTTAACATCTGATAAAGATTAGGATGAAACTAGCTTTCATAGCTTTTGCCAGACGTTCACTAATGTCTATCACAAGCTTAGGCTCACTGAATTTTAAATTTCAGCGTTAGAATGGGTTGTTAGTCTTCTGGTTTAATCAAAGAGAGCTACAAACATTTAGAGGGCGTTTGAGGATCATGAACATCAATTTACTCTTTGCTGCACGACATTACTGACAAACCAACAGTTTGTAGTTTAACGATGTGAATAGTTTTATCAATCAATCAACCTTTATTTAGACAGGTAAATCCCATTGAGCCTCAAGGACTCATTTACAAGAGAGACCTGATTTCAACAAAGAAAGTTGACAACAATGGACAACAGCAACAACAATAAACAATTATAAAAAGTCATAATACAGATTTTTTTTGTTTTTTTTTTACAAATAGGATGACTAAAAGGAAAAGATAACAAAAAACCAAAAAAACAGCTAAAAACAGCTTTAAAAGTGTGAATGCTGGAAGAGCATCTACCCAGTCCACTAACTTTCATTTACACAATGACATCCTTTAATATTGAGCCACCAATGATTCTACTCAGAAGCAGGAATTCAAGAAGACCACATAAATGTAGTTGTAAGGACTACAAGACTCATGTTCATGTTTGTGCTGATGTTCAATGTTTTATGTTATGAGTGCTTAGTGTATATTTAGTTGATGTTTTTCTTAGTTCATATCTTAGATGTTATTACTGTTTTTCTTATACATTTTATTGTCGGATGTAACTGGGACCCTGTGTACATAATTTCGCTCCACCACATGTACCACATGAGGTGCGAATGACAATAAAGAAACTCTGACTCTGACTCTCTGACTACAAATGTGTGAAAAAGTGAACTATCACAAATCATTACAAGTACGAAGTGGACCTGCAGCCTTTTGTCCACTCTTTCCCTTCACTTTTACTACACTTTTTGTTGACGTAAATAAAAAGTCAACAGAACCTCTCGATGATGTGTTCGTCTTCATCTTCATACTTTATCTCTGTTTACAATGCACTACTCTTCCCACAGTCCGGAGCAGTTGGTGTGCTGAAGTTTCTGACAGACTGTCGGGAAGTAAATTATCTTTGTTGAAAGCTACATCAATCTCTCTCTAATGCAGCACAGCGCTAAAGCCGGACCATAAAACTGCTAAAACACAAAGTGTCGTGTGTTTGTTTTCGCCCAAGGAATTTTTACTGTGCTTTCTTTCTGAAAGACCACCTCCTAGCCTTTAGTGTCTTTTTCTTCCCTCGCTAACCCACACACACACACACCTATGGACACATGTTACCTGTCAGAAAGAAATTTGCAGATGTTCCACAGGACATTTTATCAAGTCTATTTGCATTGTGACAAAATGGCACCAGAAAATATTGAGGTTGAAGTATGAGGTCCCAGAGCTCAGACAGTTTTCACATAAAACGTTATTGATCTGTCTTAAGGGACAGACGTAAACTCAACGGCAGCAAATCAACCCCAAATCCTAATCCTGTGTGCTGTTTCACCCCTGCAGTCATGCAGTCTTCAGGAGTCAAAGACAGATCCTAAGGTCAGAGCGTCTGAACTGTGAGAATGTGGAATAGGATTTCTGACATGTCTGTGTGCATTACAGCTCAGCGTCACCAACACTTGTTCCGGCACTGAATCAAACCCCAACCAGACCCATCAGAGAGAAGCTCTGACCTTGTTTGGCCTTGCCTGTGCTCTCAGTTTTCAGTGAAATAAGAACAGAAGGGCAACGGGTGAGGTGAGTTAGACCATGGGGGGAACAGAGCGTGGATCTATCTGCAAGCTGAATCCAGAAATATGAGGCGCTTAAGGAGACCCAGCTACAAAGCAGAGAAGAAGAGCATCTAAAGTGTTCCTGGAAGATTTATGAACCATTATGAATCATAAATAGAAAATATAGGAGTTCAGTAAAAAAAGACTTTAGGTTAAACCCAATAGGAACCACAAACATTGGCTCCACTGCTCCGATACAGGCGGGATTGTTTTAAAGATGTAAAGTGGGGCAGCATGAAGGTTTGAGCTGTGAAGTTTAACACCTTTTGGCTGTTTTGGCACGTGTTGCACATTCATGAATAGACAAAATGTTTCGACTAACTTGTCTTCTGGATGATGGTTCTGTGCTGTTGGATCAAGTGACGCATGACCATCTTTTGGTTCTGATCCAGTCACAGTGGTTTTATTTGCCTGATCAGAGGTGACAACACCAAATGCAGTTTGTTGAAAATTTGCTCAAAACATTGGATGGAAACTTGGCTTCTTTATAAGAACTTCCACTGTTTTTCTGTGTATGTTCCTCTGACCAGAAACTATTACATTTGTACTGCATTTGATCAAACTTTACACCACACTGTAGTTTTTTATTTTATTTTATCAGGGTTTATGTTATAACATTGTCGTGAGGACAAGTAGTAACTGTTTGATAAAATGAAGAGTAAACTAATAAGCAGTACCTGATTGGGTAATGGTTGGGCATAGTTGAAGGCTGTAACAAAATCCAACTTTAAATTGGCGCATTATAAACACAATATGAAATAAACACCTCTGGAGCAGGACTATGTAAAAGCTGCAAGCGAGGTCATCCTCACTATTTCTCTCTTCTTCATCCACGTTCTATCTGCACAACATTATTTGTGATTTGTTTAGAGTGGAGGTGAAGGCAGGTGGGGTTGGGTCTGGGGAGGGGTGGTGGTCCTCTCCCAGAAGATTTTGAATAAAGTAGATGCGATTTCCTGCATTTTGACGTATTTTAACAGATTGTTATACGTCTACATTAACCTACATTTGTAAACACCCCACTTCTATCAAACATCCCCCCCCCCCCCCCCTGATTGTACCGAGCCTGACATTGTCCCTGCTCATTGTTGTCCGACTCCACATGTGAAACCTCCAGGCGCCTCCTCCATCTGTTCATGGCGGCTGCCTGTGGGCTTCTCCTCCGTACCACTTCCTGGTTAGCTCCACTCACCCCCACCACTCTTTTAGGGGCGGAGATTTTTTTAAGGGTACACACGGAAATGCTACTTAAAGGGGCAGCTCATAAGCTCATAAATGGCTGTTGTATTTAAAATTAGTGTTTATTTAGGGTTCTGGGCAAGGGTTGGGGAGGTGAACGGGCACAGCCTGCTCTCTGGGGAGGGGGTGGGTCTGTGCCAGTCGCCGCATCATCCCCCCCATTTTAAACGCACTATATAACAACATGCATCAACATCTTATTTGAGTGGGAGGAGGGAGGAGTTTGGTCTTCTAGTTTTTCTTAAACCCTCATTCTCTGTCTGACATTTGGGGGCGGGGGGGGGGGGGGTAGGCTGCCTGGTTGGGGTCGGGGCTGTGGGTGGGTATTGGGCCTTGGGGGGCGATTGGGGGTGGGGCTGGTGCTCGGGTTCTTCCTGGATTGTTTGGATCTTTTGATCGGGGTTCCTGGTTGTGATGGCCAGCCCTCTGGCTGGGGTGGCTGCCGGGTTCTGGCGGGGGGTCGGCTGTGGTTGTGTATGTGTGGTCATTGGTAGTGCGTGGCGGCGTTCGGGGGCATGGCTTCACTTCGACTGGGTGCTGGCTGGTCGGCCTGATGTGACATTCACGGTGGGGGGTGCTGTGTGTGTGGGTGTGTGTGTGGGGGGGTGCATGGGTGGCGTGCCGGGGCCTCTGTAGGGATGCATTGGTGTGCTGGGCCGGCCTTCCTCAGCTGCTGCTCCCTGCTGCTCTGGCCCCCAGCCTGGAGCCGGCTTGCGGTCGCTGTCGGGTGGGTGGGGCGCATGGACGGCCCGACAGAGGCTCTGTCGGGCTGTCTTTGTGTGCCTGTTTATGTCTCAGGTTGGGTTTTAGGTGGTCCCCTCTCTTGGATCAGTTTTGGACCCCCATTTGGTGTGTTGTGCGCTCCTCCGGTGGTGGGCCTCCCTGCCACCGGTGCATTGGCAGCTCTCAGCAGCTGGGCCTGAGTGGTGGGGTGTGTGCGGGCCTCTGTTGGGGGGTGGTATGACCTCGGGACTCGGGGCTTGGTGTCCATGGTCGGATCCACTCTGGAGGGGCGGGTTGCCGGCGGGGCCTGTGGACTCGTCGCTCTGGCCTCCTGGGGGTTCTGCATTGTGTTAGCTGGGGGTCGCCCGGGGCTTCCCTTTGCTTCTCTCTCTGGGGGGTGCGGGTGTTCCTGTTGGGGGACTCCTGGAGTTCCGGGCTTGGGGGCCGCTGTGTGTCTGTGGTTCCGGTCTTCCCTGTGTTACCTTCGTGTCCTGTGGGGATGAGTCTGTAGGTCCCCACATTCACTATTGAACATTTTTATGGAGAAACCTTATAGTGACAACATGCTCACACAGGTGTTTAGATTCAGGTGTTTATCAGATACACACTCAGTTGGGTTGTGGTGGCCATCAAATATATCTTGTATTACCATGTACTGTATAAAATACTTTCTAATGATGTTATAAGTATCATTATATATGTTGTTTCTTGTTGTGATTTCTTGGTTTTTTTTTTTTTTTTTTTCTGCAGGTCTAGAGGCAGACTTCAATGATGTTGATTTGTGTTCTCTTTATCTCTCTCTCTCTCTCTCTCTCTCCTCTATTCCTATCTCCTTCTTTTCATTTTAACTCTTCTCTCACTTTTCTGCTTTGTTTCCTTTTTTGGTTTCTGTCTCGTGTCCATTACATCTGGAACAAACCCAAAGCAAATTCTAATAAAATTTAATTTATATATCAAGTGGTGCATTAAGGCCAGTCATAATGCTCTGCTTGTGAAAGTAAATCTGTTGGGTATCACTTTGACACTCAGACAATGATTCTAAGTGCCACAATGCTGATATAGGACAAGGGGGGAAAAAATAATAATAAAATAAAATAATAATAAAAAATGAGGGTTTATGTAATTATTTTCAGCTTACATAGCCAATATAACTTTTTTAATTCAAGGCAGTCATGTTTGTTCATAACTTTATCATTATTATTAGTAGTAGTAGTATCCATCATGGATGGATGGATGATGGATGGATGGATGGATGGATGGATGGATAGATGGATGGATGGATGGATGGATGGATGGATGGATGGATGGATGGATGGATGGATGATGGATGGATCTAGCAGTCACAGGACGTGGCTGGGTCTAACTGTCACCAGCTTTTCAGCCTATGGTTGTTAGAATGGTTGTGTTAGAGACAACCTTTCACACTCTCACTCACGGCTTGTGACAAATTCCATACACTCATCCATTTTCTTTCCAGGTCATGTTGGACCTGGTGTCTATCTTCATCATTCACTCTGTGAGAGGCAGGGTACATCCTGGACGTGCTCACACTCAAAAGACAAACAGAGGAAAAAATCCTGATGAGCTCCCTCCCTCTGCCACACACGTTACGTGCAATCAGAATGAACACAAAAAACTCAGACTTCAGCGTAAGTTGTTATTCTCAGTTGATGATGGAGGAGTTGGAGGAGAAAAATCTGATATTTCTGTTGTTAACTGAGGACAGACGGTGCAGGAACCTGCCTCTAAGCTGCCCGGCCAAGGTGCACTCCCTCTCATTCTGCACAGCCATGGAGAGCCACCAGTGTCTCCTGAGTGCACACAGTTATCGGATCTCCTTCTATGAGTTCTGTGACTACCTTTATAAGATTTTTTGACTATTTTTATCCTTTTGCTGGAAGAGTTGTAATGTTGGCAGTAGTTTCTCACAGTCTCGGCCAGCAGATCCTCAGCAGACGCAGCTCTCAGAAATCAGAATATTGCAGCCATTTTACATGAACAAACATGGCCACGAAGCTCTGACCAATCACACAACACTCACTGCAGACAAGGGTGACAATAGTTCTTATTGGGGACAATGCACAAGACGAGGTGTCAGAGTGGTAGATGTAGAAACCTACACAATTTTCATCATGAATAAAAAGTGAGACACATATATGGGACTTTGCATGGACCAGAAACCAGCCTTGAAAGACCTACAGCTTTAGAGTGCAGACTCTGGTTCTGAGTCAAACAATACATCAGAACTCATAAACAGGATCTTATGGCTTTCATTTTAAACAATTAAAAGCAGTGAAACTCCATCCATCTTTTTATGGCCCATGTTTTAGGTCAAAAACTAAATTGAGTATTGATGAAGGTTACAAACCAAACGAGATTTTTAAATCAAAAGTGATGGAGCAAAACTTTACAAACTGTATGTTCAGTTGCTCACTTTGCTCCAATGATCAGGCCTCTGTGCTAGATATTACAGTTCACACTGTAAAACTGAAACTTTGACCTGATTATAGCAGAGGAGGATAGTCAGGAGACAATGTTCAGCAGGAAAAAATATGCAAAGCCTAAAACAGAAATCATTTAAAGTGTGACAAATAAAATCTGAACTTCTTTTCTATTGATCAAGATCACGACCAGTTTTACAAATCATGAACATTGTTATAAACTTAACGAAAACGGTGCACACAAGATTAAAGCACAACTTTTATTTGACATGTCACTCCTCCTCCAATAACTCTGCTCAGTTTGAAGCCATTAATGAAAGACAGTTTAGAGTCTGGCACACAGACTCACTCCATTTTGGTCCATTTTGATTGAAGGACATAAGAACATGGAAGTAATACACTGAGTGAAACAACTTAGACAATAAAAATCACATCACAAAACTTATTTACAACAACAACAGAGCCAAGTTCAGAGATGAAAAGAATTTGCTATCTTTCCACAGTCTTCACCTGATGGGTTCATTCTTTAGATTCCACAGAGCGGCAAGATCCCCTCTTAGCAGAGGCTCGTTTGGCATGATTGACATTATTTGCTACCATTAGCCACTAGTATGCAGTTGCCCTTTGACCCTCCAGCAAGCATGTTGTTTGAAACAACTTTGAGCTGTATGGTTTAATCTGCATGGGAAACATTTGGAAGAACATAGCAGCCTAGGACCTCTCAGATCAATCAACAATTAGAGGTGAGTTAATGGTGGCCATATCTCTAGGGTCAGCGATCATCCTCTTGTCTAAGCCCAGCTTGGATTAGCCAAGAACCTCACCGCACTGAAAGTATGCACTCAGGTGTACTGGGCTGTGATTTTTTCATCCACAGCCATTTGATATTAATAAAAGCAGAAACGCTTCATTTTCCTTTGATTGACAAGCAGGTTTTTCAGCCAAAAAGTTCCTGCCTTGGCCTCATCAAACTGACGTGAGTGTGAACCAAGCACAGTACAAGCCAGAGGCCAAGCAGAGTGAGCGTACCCTGTGCAGGAGTGATTTGATTGAGAATTTGATCCAGGAGCTGAAAGCTTGTTTACTCTCTACTGTGCACGCTCTGTGGCAGTGCTGAGACATTTATACACAAATGATGACAGTGCACAGTTGAATGAGTGATGCCGCCATGAGCAGAAGTCAGCCACGCAACCAGAAATGTTGTATATCTTAAAACTTTTATTTTAATTGGAAGTAAAATGGCTGATGTGAATTTAGCTTAACTGTCACAATATAGTGCAGTATTTTAGGAAGCACATACTGACTGGCTCCACCTGTGCCATACTTCTTGCTGGAACCAAACACCATCATACAAACATGTTCACAGCACAGCCAGTGTTTGTACGTCCACATTAAAAGGGGCCAGTGGTGTAAAAATGAAGAACACCTGAGTTATATTACGTTTGCAATGAGCTGAACTGTGACCCTCTCATATTGAGCAGCTGGTGTGAAACAAGGGTTAACAACATCTACACCAACATTTGCCTTAAATCCCACCCCCAGCCCCTCTGAAAACCCTCACCTTCAAAACGAGTGCAGTCCCAATGAGGCGAGGAAAGGAGAACTGGAGTCGGGGCACTTTAATTGGGGACCGGTGAAGGTTGTTGGTTCAAATCAAACAATAGCTGGAGGTTTGATGCAACAATGCAATCAGTCCAAATGTAGAGTTTCTCACATTGCTGCATGTGTGTATGACAGGAAAACAGAAAGTCTCTCCAGGTAAAAGCTTGCAGAAGAACGACTTTCTTCTGACATGTGATATCAATTTGCTCTTGTCTGTCAGTAAAGTGAGTCATTGTTTAACTTCCTCTCCAACACCAAAAACCCATGGTCTCTCTCTGCGGGATGAGGAATGTGAGGATGTTGAAAGATGAGTTCTACTGTTGGTAATAATCCTTTTTCCTTTGTTAGACTGCACCAACACATTGGGTTTATACAATTTATATACACACCGATGACAACTAAAAGACATGTGGAAAGTAATATTAATGAAAACACAAAATTATAGCTCATACTGAACAATGAATTTAACAAAACACTGTACAGTATATTTAATCAAATACAAGAAATCTGCTTTTACGTTTGTCTTCACACCAAAACCTGTTTAAGTGACTGAAGAAGGTGCAATATTCATCTAAAACAATTAATTACTATTTAAACTCATACATGTGTTCTTTAATTTAGCCATAATATAGTTTTTTTTATTTTAGACGTTTAAAAACTATTTAAATCAATGATGTTTATTTGAAGAAGTATTAGTTTATACGTTGAAATCATTCCAATGTTGTTTTGCAGAAATGTATCCAATGAACTATGCATGCTGTTTAACTTGAACTTGCGCATTTCATAAAAATTTAGATAAATAAATGAAAAAAAAATTTTCTGGCAGATCTCATTTACACGGAATGAAGACGTCACATAGCTCTGTACAACCTGCATAACTTAATAGAACATGCTGGATTTTGGTCAACTCCAAAAAGTTCCTTCAGTGTAGCCTATATCCACAGTTGTTGTTACCTTTAAAACAATGCGATATATATATATATATATATATATATATATATATATATATATATATATACTGTGTCAGGGTGCAATTATGCACTAGAATATTATGCCAAAATGGCACAATGCTGCTGTGATGGTATCACATCTGCACCTGGTTGTTTCCTTGTCTTTTGTCACAGTCATGCTTAAAACCATTGGGGAAATTCTGTGTTTATGTTTTTGCAGGGATGACCTTTGCGGTGCCCTGCAAAGACTATACATGTTCTGGTTAATATTTTACTTATTAGTAGAGTCTTCATACAGAGTTAAGAAACGTTCGCATTGGCAAACAGCTATTAATTTGCTCACCATTTATTTTTTACAAAACACTTTTTACACTCTTTACAGGCTTTAGGGGCCAAAGAAAAGCGGATCTGACAAAAACCAACAGCACACCTAGATCAGGCCACATTTCAGCAGGTGATGGATTTCACTGTAAAGGCACACTTAGAACAGTATGTCCAAGACCAAACAACAAAAAAAGTTTAATTTACTGGCAACATGTCGAGCCCATCTCAATCCCAATTAAAACACACTCAATGGTGAACAACATGCCAGTAGACAGTCACATGCCAGAGAGAAGTGGGTGAAGAATCTATCCAACAGACAGCTCACTTGGCTGAAGACAGAGATCCTGCCATGGGACTGAACTTTACGGTTGTGTCAAGAAGAATTCCTCTGGTTGAAATGACCACAGCCACTGAATCAGCCATCTGCAACAACAACATTAAAGAGTTTGAAGCAGAGCAATTCAGAATCAAAGTTTCAGCCTGCCTCAGCAACACCAAACCACCACCTTCAACATCAGTAGAGATAAGAGGGACACACTCACCACTCTTAGCAAGGATAAGAACATAATCATCCTCCCAGCAGACAAAGGAAGGTGCACAGTGATTGTAAACCAGACAGACTATCATGAGAAAGTTGTGACACTCCTTAGTGACTTAACTACAGGTACTTAAGAGCCACTGAATAGAGATCCAGGAAGTATTTACAAGAAGACACTGATAGATTGCCTGAAACATTTGGAGCAGGACAAGGCTATTGACCGTATTCTGTACCACAGACTGTACCCAGGGGAGGCCACACCTAGTCTGTATGGTTTACCTAAAATCCACAAACAAGGTGTACCTTTAAGACCTATTGTTAGCATGATTAACT
>NC_056502.1:40925524-40936357 GCF_014905685.2 Nematolebias whitei
ATACATGGAAGTTTTCACTATAACTTGAGTGCAACCTCAATATGGGTGAGATCATCATAGTGCGGCCCAGCAACATTATTTTCTATCCAAGGCAAACAGTATTGGAGAAACAAGTGAAATAAAGTTGCAAAGTCAAGGCCACCTTCCCTCCTCCAGATGATCCCATATAGTCTATTTGATCTAACTCCCTCTGTAATCTATCAGCTAGCAAGCACGGAAATGTCTGCACATCCTCATAGTACTTAGTATTGGTTTATATGTTTCCATTGTAACAGATTACTTATGTTAAACTTACAGAATACTGCAAGTGCAATGTCTAAAAACGGTAAATTATTATGAAGGAGACGCTGTCATAAGTGACAGTGTTTTATGGCCAATCAGTGGTCTTTAGTCTGCTGACGTCAGATCTTCCGTTGTACTCGACATGCTTGGAACATCAGCAGGGTAAGTCCTAAGGACCGAGCTAGAAGTGGGTGGACTCACCCACTGGAAAGGCTGACGCTGCGCCAAGTCGACCCAAGTAGGGCCAAGTTAAGCCTATGGAAAAAGGCCATATGTGTCCCTGTGATGGACTTGCGACCTGTCCAAGGTGTCCTTCGCCTCTTGCACAGTGACTGCTGGAGATAGGCACCAGCTACCTGCAACCCTAAAGGGAGAAGTGTATAAAGAAAATGGATGGGTAGATGGATCGTTTTCAGCCTATTTTCTGTCTCAGTAAGAACTGATAAAAAATCAACAAGTGAGGTCAAATATTGTTACGTTGTGCTTTGAGTTATGAAATATAAATCACAAAGTTGACGCAGTGCCTGAGAACAGGACAAAGTGGTTGTGGGATGTGGCCGAAGGCGTGAAGATCCATTACACGCAGAGGAGTGTGGCGTGTAAGTGATGGTATGTCATTTAGTCATTGAATGCATTCTACCCTCCAATTCACACATCCAGTAATCTTCTGTGAGCAAAGATGAAAGGAGAGAGACGGTGACAACACAACAGAAAGAGGAGAAAAAAATATATAGAAAAACAAACTATAGAAGCAAACATTGACAGAGGAAAATTAAAGGGCAGGATCTTGTCATGCCATGTAAATACACAACTCTTTTGATATCTCTGGAAGACTCAAGCCAGCCTGCTCTTTAATCTGAAGCTCAGTCAAAAGATGCTACAGAGATGAAAGGTGAAGTTCAAAATGTCATGAGTAAATCATGGCCAAAAGTCAGATGAGTTCCTTCTTGCAAACCTACACATAAATTACGGTACAATCCTATTTTTCAGCAGAATCGGAATGGAAATTGTGCTGCTGAAGAGTGAACATTCAGCCCAGCTATTTATAAATGATACAACCAAACTTGTGTTCTGTAAATGAGTCATTTTGCTTCAGGGAGGAAGAGAGTATAAAACTTTATTAAGAGCCCTGTAAATCTGGAGCACCTAAATTACACCGTTGATTATTAATTACCTAAAAAGAAGCCATCTATTACTAAAAACACGTCATCCTGCTGTTGGCAGAGCAGACAGTCAGTGAGTCAGAGCAATGGGGCACAGGAAACTACTCTGGTAAATTACACACAGGGCAGGAAGTGTGTGAAACGTGCACAATACTGTGACGGACAACACCAAACAGCCTGTAGTCAGAGAGCGGGGTGAGCTCAGGGCACCAAGAGAGAGCACAATTATGTAGATATCATCCAACCACATTACAAATGCTGTGAAACCACCAACTTATTATGAATTCACCTGCTGCCATCATTACCACAACTATGGAATTCAACAAGTAAAAACTAAAACCGATCTAACGTTATCAATAATTTGGAAAAACACTAGATTTTCTTGTTCACGGTCCGATTGAAGTTCACTCCATCCTGTCTTATTGTTCCGTGTCGTGGAGCAAAAGGGAGAACTGGAAAAACTCCCTGTTTGTCCGTGCAGGTTGTGATAAATTTGTAAATAACTGAGGTGCTATCTTCCATTTTGGTGTGGTGTAAGAAAGGTCCCTATCAAAAAAATAGGTAGCCAGGTCAAAATTCAAGATGGCCATCACCACAAACCGGAAACTGACCACCCCAGTCATATAAGGAAATTCTGTTTTCTAGTTTTTACATTGCTTAAAAGTACAGTTTCCTCAAATGATTGTGGTGGCCCTTGGGGTGGCCAAAGATTAATCTATGGAAGTCAAGGCCACCATTGGCCACCCCCTGGCTCCGTCACTGTGCCCAGTCATGAATAAAATTGCTCTGTCTGCTCGCCAGGATCCACCACTCTGCACTGCTTCAGACAAGCAAAAAATACATGAATAAACCTCATCTCTCCTCATTATTGTAACTCCTCCTCACTTGAATATCTTGCACTAAAAATATTAAACTTTACATGCATTCCCTGTTCAGTTCCTGTCCAGAAAAACACTCACCTTGAAAACTACAAACATTCACTGTACACTGTCCTCTCAGCAATGGGGGTACCTGTGTACTGCTTATCAACTCTGCTGTCACTGACTCAGAGTAAGAGCTAAATGCTTTATAGGTATGCTAACTACATTTAATGCATTGAGCTTAAAAAAATGTTTAACTAGAAGTTCAAAGTTTAGCTCACACAGAGGAGTTACATCTTTAAAACTTAACGGTTTAATGATCTGTAAATTTTCCTAATTTTTAATTTCTCTATATTGAGAAATACTTCCAGAAGGAGCCACCAGGACTGGCCATGAAATCTGCATCAAAATACTGATATACAAATGTATTTTAATACTGTGAATTCAATTAAAAAAGAACTGATTTAAAAGCAGTAGTTACCAATCATTTAGATCCTGTACTGTTTATGGTGGAGAAACATAATGTTTTATGATAAAACTGGAAAAACTATGTGTGTGGGGGTGTTGGGGGGGGGGGTGACCTGTAATCCATCCATCCATCCATTTTCTTTACCCGTTTGTTCCATTTTGGGTCACGGGGGTCGCTGGTGCCCATGTCCAGCAATCACTGTGCGAGGGGCGGGGGACACCCTGGACGGGTCGCAAGTCCATCACAGGGACACATCGAGACAAACGAGACAAACAACCATTCACTCTCTCTCTCTCACCTAGGGACAATTTAGAGTTACCAATCAGCCTAACATGCATGTTTTTGGTCTGTGGGAGGAAACCGGAGCACCCGGAGAAAACCCACGCATGCACGGAGAGAACATGCAAACTCCACCCAGAAAGGCCCCTGGACCGGGGTTTGAACCAGGGACCTTCTCACTGAGAGGCAGCAGCTCTACCAGTTGCGCCACCATGCTGCCCCCGTGACCTGTAATAAATTCTCATAATTAATTTATTTGATAATCATAAGAAAAAACACAACATAAATAACTCATAATGTACCACAGTGATATTTGAAACCTGTATATTTCTCTATGACTTTTGTAATATTTTGAATTTACAAACTGCAAATAAAATTAACCTTTTGTTAACTATATAATATATTTTAAACACTTATTGAAACTATTGGAGAATTAAATTGATAATTTTTGTTTTATATTGTTGCTCATATATATATATATATATATATATATATATATATATATATATATATATATATATATATATATAACTATTTCATAAAAAGCTGAAAGCATCATTTACCGCTTTTTTTGTCAAACAAAACAAAGATTGTTTTACCTGTCTGTACCTGTATTTTTGTGTGGACTGGAGGAAAATACATAAAACAAGTGACATCAAACAGAACCTCTGCAAGTGACAGCATCTTATATATAAATCTGTTGGTTTCGTCCAAAACTTTTCAACCTCAGTCAATTAATTAGCACTTTCCCTGAGTCGCTGCATCCGCCCCGTCTGCCAGGAGATTTATGGCTGAAAGAGGGAAAGCCAGAAAGAGAAAGCTCTTTTTGATTCCCACCTCTCTCTCTCACTCATTTCTTTTCCTTTTTCTCCACAGAATCCCACTTTGTCTACCCACCTACCTTCCTCAATGGCAGCGCTGATCTAGGAAAACATACAAACATGACACTGAGGCGATGATAAACAGCAGGTCTGTATTTAGAGAGTGGAGGAAATCAACTCCAGCTCAGGATGTGACCACTACCTCTGCCCAGATCAATCATACTCCTGCAGACCTGCATGTGGGGGGCAACCGGTTTCGAACAGGGGGTTAAGGGGCTAGCAACGTGCATGCACACATGGATACACACACACAATAACAACAAAAGCTGTGGTATACACATCTTTCTGTGTGCTGTGCCCATGTGAGCTTCAAACTGCAGAGTTAAGCAGCCTCCCAGGCAGACAGGTAAAGAATGAAACCGTTGCAACTGGATTCCAGAGCAGCGGAGCTGGCTTTACTTTCAAGTCCCCCTTCCTTATCTGAAAGATTAGCTCGATAAGAGAATTATGAAGCCAGACAGACATCTAAAGCTTCCTGGGGGGTCAATGCTGTGATGAGAGACAGCCTTGGAGGGGAGACTGCCGCTTCTGAAACGCCTAACCCTCCCACAACACATATGTGCAGACCCCCGGCCCGGGCCTTATTCATCCACTCCATCATCCCTTCTCCACTTTATCAGAAAACGAAGGAGCTGGAAACAAAGGAGAAGGGAAGTGAAGGAAAGTGGTGAGAGCAGATAGCCTCGCTTCTCCGACTTCCTTCCTGTGAATTCCAGGTTTTGTGACCCTCCTTCAAGGACAAAGAGTTAAAATCCCCCCCCCCCCCCCAACACACACACACACACACACTCCACAATACAAGTTTCTCACAACTGTCGGGAACAAAAGAAACTCTCTCAAAGTTGCAGCATGTAAAGGACAATGAGTTATGGAGGTTAGGGTGTCACCGTGCGACTCAGCACTGAGCAGGTACAAACATCTGGGATAGAAATTATGAACAAATAAAACAAACCTACAGCTGTTTGCCAGTTGTTGTTTTTTTATCTATTTTTTTCATTACCAGGTACAAAAATAGACCAGAAAACATTGTTAAAGCGTTAGTGAGGGAATAAAAACAAATGAAACTCATGTAGGGAAGACGGGTTGAACAAAATCACAAAGTAAAAAACTGAATCTGCACATTGTTTTTTTTATGTGGATAATAATGTGTTCGCCAATAAAACATTGTATGCTTACTTTGTGAACAGCTGCCAACAAAAAAAGTTTAAATCATGTCATCTGGACCAGTTGACCAGTTAACTGGTCCAGATGACATGATTTAACCTTTTTTTGTTGTTATCTACCTGGATGATTGAGCTCACAACCCTTGAACATCTGCCAAATACTACGTGTTTACGATTACCTACAGAAACAACAGAAATGACTGAAAATGGTTCAATAATGTGGACGTCCATGAGAGAACGGTTTGAGACAGAGATGTCGGACAACTTTAATATTGACACTGTACCTAGACCTGTCCAAAGCTTTCACCTAGATCATGACATCTTATGTCATAAGCTATTGGTTTCTCAGATCACACTGTTGACGTTTTTTTTAACTATCAGATCAGAGGCAATGTGTTCGACACAATGGTATTTCATATAGCTATTTAACGGCCGCTAACGGTGTGCCACAAGGTTTCGTTTTAAGTACCACTCTTTTTACAATTTATATACCGGTAAGTAATGTGGGTCAACATTCCTGACGCCTCCTTGCATCTGTTTGCTGATGACACAATTGTTAATTGCCAAGCTAACACAGTTGCCAAGGTTTTACAGTTCAACAGTCTGCATTAGACAACATTTAGTCAGATTTGTTCCATCTCAAACTGGTGTTAAATGCTGATAAAGCCAAGGGGCGTTGTTTTCAAACAGAAAGTTGGTGCCAGCAACTCTTCCTCCTATCTCATCCACCATGCATGGTGTTACTATTGAGTTCCTAGATTCTTACAAATAATTGGGAATGTTAATTGGTGCACATCTTTCTTTTAAGTCACATGTTGAAAACTTAATAAAGAAACTGAAATTGAAACTGTGTTTCTTTTTCAGAAATAGATCTTTAACTCTCAACACCAGGAAACACATAGAGGCTGAAACTTTACTACCAGCCATTGATTATGGTGACATTATTTATATGAATGCCCCTGCCAGCTCCTTGCAAATGTTTGATGCTGTCTATCATGGAGCGCTAATTTATTTATCTTTATTTAACCAGGCAAATCCCACTGAGATCACAGATCTCTTTTGCAAGGGTGGCCTGGACCTGAAGGCAGACTAGCATGCATGTTTATGTGGGAGGAAACCAGAGTGCCCGGAGAAAACCCACGCAAGCACGAGAAGAACATACAAATTCCACACAGAAAGACCCCAGGTCCAACCAGGGATTGAACCAAGGACCTCCTTGCTGTGAGGCAACAGTGCTAACTACTGAGCTATCGTGCTGCCTAGGATTCATTCATTCATTCATGGTTATAACTACCGTACCCATCACTGCACCCTGTACTCATTGGTCAGTTGGTCATCATAGACTCTCACACTGGTTCATTTTCATCTATAAATCCCTCCTTGGTCTGCTACCTTCTTATCTCTTCTACATGTCACATTGTCAGTGCAGGTACGGCGTGCGCTCTCAGGCCATCATTACCTGCAGCGTCCCCTCAGTGCAGACTGAACTTGGCAAAAGGCCTTTTCTTATTCTGCTCCTGTTTCCTGGAACACCTTGCAACAACATCTGAAGTTGTCCAATCTGCTTTCTTTAAGGGATTTTAAACAACTGACAAGGTCAAAAGAAAAATCAAAGCAAGTGTGTTCTTGTTTTTAGTATTTTACCTTCTTTTATAAGACACCTTGATTTTATTGTTTAAACCACTACTGTTTATTTTAATTGCTTTTTGTTGTTTTATATTATTGTCTGTATTTTATATGTTGTCTGTCTAAAACAGATCTCTCAAAAATGAGTCCTCGTGACTCGATGAGACTTTTTTTATTTTTTGAACGAATGAATGTATTAGTGAGCATGTATGTATGCTCCAATGTGTTGTGTAAAGCATGCAAATAAGGAAACAGGGAACTTACAGGTTTACTAGAAGTTTAGCAAAAGCCACAAGTGTTTGAATGCAGACTTCTCTCTTTATGAACCTCCGCTCAGCTGTTTGATTACCAATATTTGATCTGGATGGACGGCCCCATCTGTTATGGTTCAGGATTAACTTTATTACTCTTGATTTCATACTTTACAATGAGTAACTTTAACAGTACAGAAAAAAATAATCAACACTGACTGAATAAAATGAGCAGCACAATAAAAAAAAGTTTTAGAATTGGGCTGCCAAGTTTTAAACATAGAAATACTAAAATTGTGACACAAATCTAGATTTTTTATTTTTTATTTTGCTGTTGGAAACTGCAAAGTACTACATAGTATTATTAGTATTATGGGTTCCCTGTCATTTTCTGTTCTTGTATAATAAATGTATTAAAAAGTAAATTCCACCTTAGTTGAAAATAAAGAGAAAAAACAAAGAAGTCAAAGTAATTTCAGTTTATTATAAGAAGTGATTCTACCATCCAGCAGGAAAAAGTAGCAGCAATACTTTAAATGTGTTTGTCATTATCTGCTTACTCTTATCAGGGCTGAGCTTATTTAAAATATTTTCATACATACAGTTTTATATAATAGTTTTACCACATGTTGAAATAGTCCTGAAGACAGATGTCAACCTGCAGTCTAAAAAAAATTACAGCTACAAAACTACTTTATATTTTATGTGCTGTTTAATAGAAATCTTTGTTTTGATTGTAGGACCTGTAATACCAACCAGCTTTATAAAGACATAATTTTTTTTTTTTTTTTTTTTTTTTACATACCACACAGATGTTATAGTGAGTGTTCACTCAAATTAGCCACATCTAGCCGACAGGGTTGTTTTTCCACATCAGTAAAATGTGTTTTGATGTGCTAACAAAGGGAATAACTACAATAAAAAACAACTATTTTTCATCTGACTTTATGTTGCCATTTGTTCCTACAGAACATTATACACTGTAGCCCAGAGACCCCTGTAGAAAAAAATTAATCAATTATATTTCATTACACCAACACCTGGGTAGGTCTTTTTGCCAAAATTACAGGGAAGTGTGTTTTTTACGTGGTGTGTCTGTCAAAATGCAGAGTGTTTCCGTGTGCAGAGCACTTATGTAATTTGTGGGTTTTGACCTGAACATTACCAGTTTTGAACAGAGGATCTTAATGGTTGTAACATTAGATGGAGCAGTGAACTTTGCTGGTGCAGAGCACGACTGGCGTTACAGGTGCAGTTTATTGCACATATTGATAGGGTGAAGGTATTTAAGGTGTAAACTGGTCAAAGCCGTGTTCTGTCAGTGGGTACTTCATCAGTCGTGACATCGATCTTAGAAAACGGAGTTATGAAGAAGGAAAGATTTGAGAGTCAAGCCTAAGCTACAGCATTATTTATGCAAATAAAACAACTCTAGATCAAAAATTTCCAGTTGATGTGAAAAAATGCTACATTACCTAAAACTACTCTTATCACACTAAACACTGTCTAGTTTGTCTTCTCGACTGAATAATGTTTTACTACATAAATGGATTCAGGTTGTTGGACAGGTCAGTCTGCCTGGAGTTGAGTAAACGTTTGGACCAACTAGACAGACTGCTCCATCAAACTATTCATTCAGCATCTGCCACACACATACATGCAGAGTAACACAATTCATTCAACCTTTATTTATACAGGTAGTCTCATTGAACCTCCAGGACTCATTTACAAGACAGACCTGTTTTTAACAAAGAACACAGATGAGGTACTGACAAATATAGACATTCATATAAAAAACATAATGAAAAGTAAATGAAAGTGGTGAAATAAAACAAAATAAAAACAAGTTACATAATGAAACAAGATAAAATACTAAAAACAAGAACACCTCTGCACTGATTTTTGCGTTGAACTTGAAATATTTCTTTTGAAAATAGAGTACTGGCATTGGCTCTCTGTAGACTAATATAACTACTATTTAACATATTGTCTTAAATGAGAGTCATTAGGTCTATAACCCTGTTTAACCTATTCAGTTAGTAAAATATGGACAAAATAACAGTGAATTAGTGTCAACATTAGATAAAATCTTTCCTGCTTTTACTGCTTGCTCTTGACGAAGGCGGATGCTTTTCGAGCCGCTCCTGCTCCCTCCTACTTTGCTCTTGGTCCTGTGAACCTTTCGGAGCCGCTCTTTACATATCTTCTGAATTGTAAATTATGGATCTGGTCCAAGGGCGTCAGAAGCATCCGTAATGTGGGGGGGACACAATGAAGGTGTGTAGGTGTGTGTGTGCGCGCGTGCACATGTGTGCACACGTAAAAAAAGGTGTTCACTCGTGTACAAAAAGCAGCATTTCACCTAGATTTTCTTTAATTCCACACATTTAAAACATATTTCTCACCAAGTTTGTGTAAATTTATCAGAGTCAGAGTCGGAGTCAGAGTCAGAGTCAGAGTTTCTTTATTGTCATTTGCACCTCATGTGGTACATGTGGTGGAGCGAAATTATGTACACAGGGTCCCAGTTACATCCAACAATAAAATGTATAAGAAAAACAGTAATAACATCTAAGATATGAACTAAGAAAAACATCAACTAAATATACACTAAGCACTCATAACATAAAACATTGAACATCACCACAAACATGAACATGAGTCTGTGAGCAGATGTGCACGCATGAACACATCAACATTGAAACAGATCAGCAGCAACATGAAACAGATCAGCAGCAACATGAAACAGATCAGCAGCAACATGAAACAGATCAGCAGCAACATGATATGGTTTTTCACAGTGATTATTCTAGTTAGAGATTCATGAGTCTAACAGCCTCAGGGTAGAAGCTGTTCCTCAGTCTAGTGGTTCTACACTTAATGCTCCTTAACCTCCTTCCTGAGGGGAGTGGGGCAAAAAGTGTGTGTGCTGGGTGGGTGGGGTCCTTCATGATGCAGGTGGCCCTCTTCCTGCATCTGGAGGTGTAGATGTCTGTGATGGTGGGGAGACTGACTCCAACAGATTTCTGTGCAGCCTTCACCACTCTCTGCAAAGCTTTTCTTTCTGCAGCTGTGCAGCCTCCATGCCACACATTGATGCTCGAGCACAGGATGCTCTCCACTGCACACCTGTAGAAGGAGGTGAGGACTGAGCTTCCCAGACCAGCTCGCCTCAGCCGTCTGAGGAAGTAGAGTCTCTGATGAGCTTTCTTGATCAGGCTGGTGGTGTTGTTGCTCCAGCTGAGGTTGTCATTCATGTGTACACCCAAGTACTTGTAGCTGGAGACCACTTCCACCGCAGATCCTCTTATGTTCAGGGGGGTGTAGATGTTTTTGTTCCTTCTGAAGTCCACAATCATCTCCTTTGTCTTCTTCACATTGATGTGAAGGTTATTCTCTCTGCACCAGGGGATATCTGTGGGTTTTAAAAACATTTTAACTTTAATACACTTTAATACAGAGCGTCAGGTCGGTACTATTTGTCTTTATTGTGAAATAAAAAACATCACCACTGGACTGTTTTACTTGTGTTCAACACTACTCATCTAAATGATGTTTCTCATGAAGCTTGAGGACATTAAGGTGTGGGGTTTTAAAGACATTTCAACTTTAATGCACCTGAACACACAGAGTCTCTTACAACTGCAGCGTCTCTTACACCTGCAGCGTCTCTTACAACTGCAGCGTCTCTTACACCTGCAGCGTCTCTTACACCTGCAGCGTCTCTTACACCTGCAGCGTCTCTTACACCTGCAGCGCCTCTTACACCTGCAGCGTCTCTTACAACTGCAGCGTCTCTTACACCTGCAGCATCTCTTACACCTGCAGCGTCTCTTACACCTGCAGCGTCTCTTACACC
>NC_056502.1:40936457-40945553 GCF_014905685.2 Nematolebias whitei
TCTCTTACACCTGCAGCGTCTCTTACACCTGCAGCGTCTCTTACACCTGCAGCGTCTTACAGAGTCACAGTTACTGCTAAGAGAACATGCTACAGACGTAGCGCTCCACTTCTCTCCTCCTAACATGAATACATGTTTATGATCAACCCCCTGGTCAAGAACTGCCCACACTAAGCTCGCTAAACTGGCAAGCGAGTAACACAGATACCTCCACCTGTGCGCGTTTTCTGCCGAGGCAAGAGGCAGGAAGGGACGGTGGAGAGTTGGAGGTAACCAGGAAAACCTGGAGTGGAGTTTTAGTGGCTTGAATATTCTCCTATTAATCAAGTGGAATGGATTTGTTCACCAAAAAAGAGAAACTGCGCCGCCTGAACTAATGTTTCATAGTAAAAGTGTGTGTGTGTGGGGGGGGGGGGGGGGTCCAAATTAACGTTTTTTAATGTGGGGGGGATTTGTCCCCTTCACATATAATGGTTGCGACGCCTATGATCTGGTCAGCTGGTCTCTCATTGCAATTGATCAAATTTTCTTGACGAGAAAACAAGGTGAAGGAGAGCCCTCCTGCCCTGATGGGACACTTGCATCTGGATAAGTTCAGTTGTTAAATGGAGCTTTTTCCAGTTACGGCAGCTGCTAAAATAAAACCCATCCTTTCACATCAGCACTTTGAAACAGTAATTCATGTCTTTGTGACTACTAGGCTGGATTACTGCTCTTTATGTGGGGGATAGAGGCTCCTCCATTCCTCGTCTTCAGATGGTGCAAAATGCTGCTGCACGTCTTTTAACTGGCACATGTAAATATGAGCACATTTCTCCCATTTTAGCCTCATTTCACTGTTTGCCAATATATTTTAGGATCCGTTTTAAGATTATTTTGTTTACTTTTAAATCTCTCAATGGTCTTTCCCCACCCTACCTCTCCGAGCTGCTACAGCCTTATACCACCTCACGTGCTCGCAGGTCAGCTGATCAGCTGCTCCTGAGTGTGCCCAAAACAAAGCTCAAGCTTAGGGGTGACTGTGTCTTCACTGTAGCAGCTCCTAAACTATGGAACGTCTGCCTCTCCACATCAGACAAATGCCTGTTTTCAAATCCTTTTTTAAAATCTATATTTTTTCCAAGGCTTTTGACACCATGTGAGATGTTGATTTTATTATTGTTATTTATTTGATTCTCCTTTTACCATTTCACTTTTTATTGCATAGCTGTTTGTCTTTTTAATAAAAAAAATTTTCTTGTATTTTATTCCTTTTGTGCTTTTTTTAGCTTGTCTGTACAGCACTTCGGTCCTGTACGTTTTTTTTTAAAAGTGCTTTATAAATAAAGTTGGATTGGATACGCGATGGATTCCTGGGGGCAGTGGAAGATTGTTTGTCGGTCTGTATTGTCGGTTGATTTCTGCTTTTTGGATTTGGTGATTACCTGGCATATCGACAAATGCGAAAAAGGTCGGCAGCTGTTCTGGCCATTGTGAGACGGCCCTTCTTGTGTGAAAGAATGGGCCGTGCTGTGAGCACTCAGATTCAGATGCTGTGTGAGCTGAGCCGTAAGCTGGATGCGATTTCTGAGAATCGCAGGCCACTTGCTGTGGGGCAGCTGTGGCTGAGTGGTTAGAGCAGTCGTCCTCTAATGCGAGAGTTGGGGGTTCGAATCCACCAGCAGTCGCATGCCCAAGTGTCCCTGGGCAAGACACTGAACCCCTCATTGCCTCTGATGTGTGTCCCATCAGTGTATGAATGTGATCTAAAAGCACGGATTAGTCTCTTTAGAATGATTTGTTCAATTAGCTTTGTAGAGATCTAGTAGAGTGCTGTATGAATGGGTCAATGAGGACACAGATTGTAGTGTAAAGAGCTTTGAGTATCTTGAAATAAGATAGAAAGGCGCTATATAAGTACAGTCCATTTACCATTTACTTGCGGCTCCTGAAACTCACTGGCAGGATGGAATCGACCTTGGAGAAGCTACAAGTTTGGCCTGGTGGTGCTGACCACAAAATTTGGCTGTTTGGAGTCACCACTGAGACGTACCGGTAGAACTATAATGCAGACAGAAATAAACATTGTCGGCCTGACCCATAATAACTGTTGTTATCTGAATCTGGCTCCCCTGTGTCGGCCTTGAATTGGCCAGCTATCTAAAACTCTCCTGGATGTTATGTTAACAAAAAGCTCTGCTCCCCCCTCCCCTTCCCGCTCCCTTCCTGAGGACATCTGTGGACCCGTGTCAGAGTTGAGCCGGCTGATGGACACTTCACCATCGCTTATCAGGACTATCAGGAATATCTGGCAGTGTCCATGGGCAAACTCACCACCTTCGTGGGCCTTCCTCATACATATGTATTATAATGTCATCAATATGTTGCTATTTCTGTGCTGAGGTTGTTTTTATTTTATTTTTTTTGCAACTTTCACACGGTGTCCCATCTAGGACATAATGTGAGATATTATTTTTTTACACCTCCTCTTTCCTTATGTTTTCTCTCTTCCTTAAATAAACAAAAAGGGCAGCGCCTCCCACGAGACCGCAGCCTCAGACACCTCCATCTCCCCTTGTCTGTTTGTTTATGTTTTACTTAGACAGGCTACACTGAAATGTAATTTTGTTGTGCTTCAGTGCAATGACAATAAAGCTGATTCTTATTCTGTTAAACGAAGGTGCACGTTATATAGGGCTACATATTTACATAATTATGAGGAAAAAAACTAGAATATGTCAATTAAGGCAATTATTGTAAGTAGCATCCTGATGCATGCTCAATAATCCAGGTAGAAAAGTCTAATAAAAGTTCAATCTGGTCCTCTGGACATTCAAAAAAACAAAAAACAAAACAAAGCAAAAAAATATAGATACATTTCGTCTTTCATCTGAAAGACTTCCTCAGTCTGCAATCCTACTGTAAGTAGGATTAACTCTGGACACAAGCAGCAGAGCTCTGGTTAGACAAAGTAGTAAATTGTTCAATGTACATTTGTGTTTTAATCTGGTTCAAACCTCGTGGTCATTTGGCCACAGTACAGTATATGTATATATGTATATGGGTGTGTATAATTTACTCAATTAATATTGTACCTGTTGTAAATGTGTTTTTGAAAAGTCTTGGTGAAGAGAAAAAGTTTTATTCTGACCAAACCAGTAAACTAAGAGCTAGTTTGAGAAGGGCCAAGATAAAAGGATTGTTGTCACAAAACATTTCTGATCATAAAGATTTTAGAGCAGTTTGTGTACATTGCAATTTCTTTTTTTTTTTTTTTATTTTTTTTTTTTTTTTACCAGTCCATCAATTTTGCAATATTGTTACTTCTGGCAAAAATAATGTGAAATTCCTTCTGGATGTAGCTCAGGCTGCACCAGAAGTGCTACAGCTAACTGCTGCTACTACGTTTTGTACCAGAGCCATTAAATTCCATGTATTTGTGTGATGATAGAAATGTAAAAAGATTCATGAACTGCACTGAAACTGTGAGATTAAACCAACAATTTTCAGTCAGGTCATCTGGACAGTTTATTTTGTTGCTGAAACGTTTCACCTATTGTTGGATTATATACCTGGATTATTGAGCATGGACCTTTTTGATTGTAAGATTAAAGCTGTTTTAAATCAGAGCACTTCATTTGGTCAGGGCCTTGCTCTGGCTAACCTTTAGCAAAGAGCTTTCTGTGACAGGTGAGATATATTTTGTTCATAAACATTCAAATGAAATCCACTTCCAAAGATCTGAATGATCCCTTTAATGTTCCAGTGCTCAGCGATCCTGCTTTCACAGGGTTGGCTGTTGCCAATAAGTATTCTGCCATCATCCTCTGGATTAACACTCACTTTCTGCCAGAGCCCAGAAGTTTTAAAGAGACTTTATGGTAACAACAGGCGTCACCACACCCACACCCCAACCTTCTCTGTGTTTCCCCTGCATTCTGTAGTCTCGGCATCCGTCCATCCCATGAATCATCCTGCAGCTCTGTCATCGGTGACTGGTGACGCCGGCAGCATCTCAGGGCATGGTTAAACTGCATACAGAGCTGCATCAACACCTTCACTGAGAACTATACTCTGGGATCATCTTCACTGAAACATCTGGAGCCCTCAACTCCAGCCTTCCTCTCACTTGTGCCCTCTTCCCTGACTCAGACAAACCAGCCTCTCATGCCATGCTAATTTAATCCAACAACACTTCCTATGGCCTCCTGTTAGTGTCAGAGTAGATTTCCTCTCCTTTCTCCATGACCCAGAAAGGAGCACCACCCTGCCACTTTGCCAGGAACCTTTCACGGTTTTGTGTTTCCCAACAAACGGCAAAAATGCTTCAAAACCAATAAACCAGCTTCTGATATTTATTAGGCCGTTATTCAAGTATTCCGCCCTCGCCCTGGCCAAACGGAGATGCACGCCTACACACGTGTGCGTGCACACACTTCGACACACGTGCAAACAGCCTCGCACCTTTCGTCAGCTGCACATGTATTTGTAATTCTAATGAGGAGCCAAAGATTAAAGAGATGCTTTGTCTTGGGTGTTACAGTACACGTCTAGCTTTACTTGGAGGACCAGAGGTCAAGAAGAGGAAGACAGAGGGAGGAAATTGAGAACATTTCTTGATTAAAGGCCTCTGGAACATCTAACCTTTGACTGCACAGCTGAGGTTTGGCTGAATGCTTTCAGTGTGTTATTCTTCCAAATAGCACCTGTAAAGAAAGGAACGTTAAGACCAACATCGATCACTCCAACATGTGGGGACAAACTGGTTAAAACAGCAGCTGTCTTGGCAGAAGTAGATACTTTTTAGCTCCAATAATCTGCAGCATGCCATTAGCAAGTTTTCTCGTAAGAAAATACCATTCACAGTGAATATTAGCCTCTTTTCTTCATTTTGCTGTCAATTCTCTGGTGTCTCCTGCAGAATTTGGGTAATTGTAGCTGCAGATGTAAGTTTTTGAGAAGTGATAAATATCATGAAAGATATTTAATCACAGGAAATGGTGATCTAATCATTGCTCTTGCAACTAAAATCTAAGTATTCATTGAAAGAATGAAAATTGCCTGCCGCCTTTCATACCAGAGTTTTACATTTAGATCATTTTTGTTGTTGAGAAGTTTTTGCAGTTTTGGTCAAACTATCTTAGATCATTTAGTGTGCCGTTTGGCATTCATTTAACGTACCGGTATATCTTAGTTTATATCTTAGATCCTTATTTACACTTTATATTTTTGCTATTGTTGAATGTAACTGGGACCCTGTGTACACAATTTCGTTCCACCCCATGTACCACATGTGATACGATGCGATTGACAATAAGAACCTTGAACCTTGAACCTTGAAAACAATGTTATGTGATGTCCTGATGCATACTCAGTAATCTAGGTGACTCAGGTCTTTGGTTTATGGGCGGCTGTGGCTGAGTGGTTAGAGCAGTCGTCCTCCAATGCAAAAGTTGGGGGTTCGAATCCACCAGCAGTCACATGCTGAAGTGTCCTTGGGCAAGACACTGAACCCCTCATTGCCTCTGATGTGTGTCCCATCAGTTTATGAATGTGATCTAAAGCTCTGATTAGTCTCTTTAGAATGATTTGTTCAATAGCTTGGTAGAGATCTAGTAGAGTGCTGTGTGAATGGGTCAATGAGGACACAGATTGTGTTGTAAAGCGCTTTGAGTATCTTGATCAGATAGAAAGGTGCTATACAAGTACAGTCCATTTATATGTTCTTTGTTGAATCGTTGCCTCTTTTATCCAAAAGACTTCTTCAGTCTACAAGGCTGGCATGACCCACATTGTCTGAGGTGGACAGACCCGGCTCAATAAGGGCAACTGGATCGGATCACCATCATGCCCAAAGACATCCAGTTGGCCCGCAGGATCCGCTGGGAGAGGGCTTAGACTGACCCAGGCCGGTCCTGACACGACAATCATGCATCTAACAGAACCACACTGCTAACTGTGTCACGCTGCTAATAGTAGCATGCTACTAACAGGACCATTAACAGAACCACACAGTTAACATTACCATGCTGCTAACAGGACCATGTGTAACTAACCACCTAACGGTTGGACCAAAATCACCACACAAAAAGTCAAAATTAAATGATATTTATTTTCAAGGTGAAGAGTAGCAGATTGGGCCGGTTTTGGTACTGGTTCTGGTTCTGTTCCGGATCAGGAACGAGTCTATGAGGCAGAGATCAGTTAGTGGTCGTGCAGGAGATAATGAAGAGCAAAAGTCAGAATGAGGAGGACCACTAACCGTCTCTGATGATCTTGGGGGTTCTGGAGACTGACGAGGTCCAAACTGATCCGGATTGCTGCAGGAGAGGCTGAGTCCGGTGAGGGGCTGCAGCCGGCCGCAGCGACAGGTGGGTGGTGAGTCCGTTGAGAGCAGAGACGTGGTCACACAAGCCAGGGTCCAAAACTGGAGAGCAGAAGACAGGAGGTACCGGAGGAGAAGACGAGGAGGCGTTGTCGTGCAGGTGAAGGTCAGAACCGAAAGCTGAAGACGTAATAATCCAAAGGGTCGAGCGAGAGACGATGTCCAGGTGAGTCGTGGGTCCAGGAGCCGGGAGGTCAAGCCAAGAGGGGAAGACAGGAACCAGGAGCAGGACAGGAACCAGGAGACAGGTAAACTATGACAAGGGAACATGAAAGGCTATGGGGGAACAAGGCAGGATCAAGAACACGAGGTACTTACTTACAGAGAACTGTTTTCAACTAGCGGGCACCGAAGAGGAGAAAGAGTGCAGCTTTTAAAGGGTGAGAGAGACAGGTGCAGCCAGTTGAGTTCAATCAGCTGCTGCTGGCTGCAGTGAAGACAAAACTAGCATGCAAAGAAGATTAAAACACACGTATATAAATAAACATTGAACGGACAGAATAAATGAAACTTGCAGAAAAGATCTTTTGCAAACTATAAAGGGTGATCAGGGTGACAGAAAATATAATCTATGGGACGTGATTCGTGATACCATGCTGTTAATAGGACCACACTGCTAACAGAACCACACTGCTAACAGGACCACACTGCTAACAGGACCACGTTGATAACAGGACCATGCTGCTAACAAGACCATGCCGCTAAAAGTCTTTTAGCTTCTACCACGCCAAGCTTTGGCTCAATAAATGTGAATTAGACTAAAATATACCCACTTTTGCATTGACAAAGTTTGATTAGCTGTGGTAGCCATTTTGAATTGGATTTACTTTAAAAGTTAGTCAGTTGTACATGTATATTTAATCAATACTAGTGAGTTTCATTGAAATCCATTCAGTAGTTTATGAGAAATGCTGCTGCAGACCAACTTGTCAAAAACAATGTCACCTCTGGAGGTGTGTTTTATGAGGTGCATCTCCAGCTCTTCCTCTCATTCAGCCACTGTTTCCTTGTGTCTCCTGGCCCGGTTCCTTACTCCCACTGAGCAGCTTGTTTCTTATCAACTCTCTCAGCTTTGTCATCAATCTCTCTGTGAAAATCTTCTTGTTCCCTGGGTTGCAAGACGTTTTTAGCTGAGATCCTGCGACGGCTCCCCCTCCCCTTTTCCTGCCCACTTGGATAATAAAACTGTCTCGGTCGGTCATAAGACACCCCGAGAGAGAGAAAAGAGCAGGGTTGGTGGGTGGTGTTGGGGTTGGAGGTGAAGGGGGGGTTAGCAGGGTCACAGCTCAGAACAGGCTCAGTCGGACTAGACTGGCTCAGCAGTGGGGAGGGGTCTCCAAACCTCTAAACCTGGAGGATGACAAATGGCATTTAAAGGAGACAGTAAAACACAGCTATTGCATAAAGTCATCAGTTAAAGGTAATTACAGAATATATGGGGGTTTGATTGAATGGGTCTCTGGGGAGTGATCAGGCAAAGAAGCTGCAGGCGAGCCGCAGAAAGTCGTCAGATGAGCGGCAGTGACTCACATGCATTCCTTGAAGTGGGACCTGGACTGTGTAAAGGACTTCAGGGAGCAGGGATGATTCATTCCGGGTCGGCATGAAAGCAAAAGCCATGTGCGAATATCACCGCCGACTCCTGATGAGGAATGTAAAAACATCCAGGCAATCAGTTTCAAGTCTTATTGTTTTACATTTAGAGCTGGATCTTTACTGGAGTTTTGAGCAACACTTGTATCAATGCATCAGTGGGCAAATACACTAAAACCATGACCCCTAAAAAACATGTCACTATAGCTTTACAGCTCTATTTTACTTTGCATGATATAGAAGTTTTTTGTGCACATGGACATGGACCCAGGACTGATGAACAGCATTTATGCTGTTCATCAGTCCTGGGTCGTCTTTTGGGGATTTTTCATTTCATAATGCTTCCAGTGTTTTCAATTCCTGAGAGGTCTGGACTGCAGGTAGACCAGTCCAACACCTGGATTCTTCTACTAGAGTAGTGCTGTTGTAGTGGATGCAGTACACGGCTTAGTATTGTTTTGATGAAATATGCAAAGTATTCCCTTAAAGACATTATTTGAATGGAAGTATGTTTTGTTCTAAAACCTATATAAACTATTTTGCATTGATGATGCCTTTCAAGTGTAAGCTACCCCTGCCAGAGGGACTAATTTAACTAACAGAGGAACGAGACACTCAAGCGCATCGTGAGAGCAGCCGAGAAGATCGTCGGCACCTCCTTCCCCTCACTACATGACTTACACAGTACCCGCCTCACTCGGAAAGCCCTCTGCATGGCAGGTGATCCCACACATCACTACACAGCTTCTTCAGCCTGCTGCCATCAAGGAGGAGACTGCGGAGTCTCCAGGCTCAAACCAGCAGACTGAGAGACAGCTCTGCTCATCAGGCAGTCAGGATGCTGAACTCTCTGCCTGCTCTGCCTCCCCTCCCTCTTGTACCGCCTTAACACACAAAACTTTCACACATTTCCACACAACACAAAAACTTTTTAACACTGAACTCTGCATCATTAAAAAACAGGTGCACATGCTCATGTGCTCATTCAATTTGCGCTATTGTTTACATTTGCGCTACTGTTAATATTAAAACTACTGTTTATATTCAAACTACTGTTTATATTCATACTACTGTTTATATTCATACCACTGCTCATATTCATACTACTGTTTATATTCATACCACTGCTCATATTCATA
>NC_056502.1:40945953-40947812 GCF_014905685.2 Nematolebias whitei
TATATTCATACCACTGCTCATATTCATACTACTGTTCATATTCATACCACTGTTCATATTCATACCACTGCTCATATTCAAACTACTGTTCATATTCATACTACTATTTATATTCATACCACTGTTCATATTCATACTACTGTTTACATTCACACTACTGTTTACATTTGCACTACTGTTTACATTCACACTACTGTTTACATTCACACTACTGTTTACATTTGCACTACTGTTTACATTCACACTACTGTTTACATTTGCACTACTGTTTACATTCACACTACTGTTTATACTCACACTGCTGCTTACAGTATATTATACTACTGCTGATATATAAATATATTTTTTACTAGTTTTATTGCATATGTCACTTTACCTACACCAATATCAAGGACTTCATACATACACTGTGTACATTCACTTCATATGCTGCTTTGCCACTCACTACAAATATCAATGTCAGGACCTTCATTTTATTTTATAGATATACTTTTTTAAATATTTTTATACCGCTATAGTACAATTTAAGACAGTATCATGCTTTTATTATTTCATTTTATGCTTATGTTTAATAAATGTTTTAATGTTAAATGGTTATTGTTGCACCGGGGTCTGAGAGAAATGTAATTTCAATCCTGTGTATGTCCTGTACATATTGCAGCTTTTGACAATAAAGTGACTTTGACTTTGACTAGTTCAACACCACACCAGCAGAGAGGCAGGTTTTTGAACTGAGTGCTGATAACAGGTCAAAGAGTCACACTCCTTATCAGTAAAGAGGACGTGGCATCGATGGTTTTCATATCAATTTACATTTTGCCTGAGTTCATTTCAAATGAGCTTAGGCCCAGAGAACATGGTGGTGTTTCATAAATGGTTTCTTTGCTGCATATTAGAGCTTCTCTTTACCCAGCATGTGTGTCAAGATGACCTGTGTTTGGTTTTCTGTCTATGTTTTAAATGTATTTTCTGTGATTAGTTTATCTGTCTGTGATGGACTTGCGACCTGTCCAGGGTGTCGCCCGCCTCTCGCACAGTGATGGCTGGACATGGGCACCAGTGACCTCTGCAACCCGAAAAGGAAGAAACAGGTAAAGATAATGTATGTATGTATGTATGTATGTATGTATGTATGTATGTATGTATGTATGTATGTATGTATGTATGTATGTATGTATGTATGTATGTATGTATGTATGTATGTATGGATGGATGGATGGATGGATGGATGGATGGATGGATGGATGGATGGATGGATGGATGGATGGATGGATGGATGGATGGATGGTGTTGTTCTGGTCTACAGACATACACCCTCATCCACATCTTTTCTCTCCATTTAAACTCCTTCATTCCCCATCTTTAAAACTCTTCTATCTTGCCAGTAATTAATCCAGATATCTTCAGATATGTCTGTTGTATTTCAGTTGCAAGTGAGAAATCATGGCCGTATGATTTCTCATTGTAAAGCTCATTAATTAAGCTGTGTTATTCATTTAATCAGAATAATCAAGTGTACAATATTTGATGTTAAATTTTGATTCTGTTAATAAATGACCACATTCATTTTGATGGGTCAAAGAAAATTAACGTCTCACGTCACTGATTAGACCATCTCCGACACAGTACTTCTAAGCACAATATCACTTAGTCCAGAAAAATGAAAGAATCCGTTTAAATTAAGTATAATATCATGTACTTGAACTAGTCCAGATATTATAACATGTTTGAGAGCACCTCTGAGCTAAATCCATCTCTCGGCTCTCTCACTACATATGTATGTATGTATGTACGTATGTATGTATGTGTGTGTGTATGTATGTATGTATGTATGTATGTATGTATGTATGTATGTATGT
>NC_056502.1:40947822-40964977 GCF_014905685.2 Nematolebias whitei
ATGGATGGATGGATGGATGGATGGATGGATGGATGGATGGATGGACAGCTTCTGTTTTCTTTGTGTTCAGTTTGTTTTTTTAATGTCATTTCCAGCCTCTTTTCCTCAGTCAATAATTTTCCATTATCAGCCTTCATTCTGCTCCACCCACTTACACCTGTTCCCTGTTATCAACTGACATGATGCCAATGGTAAGATCGCTCCGCCCAAGTGGAAATGTAGCCCAGGGTGAGCTAACCTCTAACAAACAAGATAGCTGGAAAGGGGGAGGTGGTTAATTTCACGGCGTTACCTGAGGCATTTATTGAGGCAATTCTGCCAACATAGAGGCAAAGACGATAGGCAAAGCATTCAAAGATACTAATAACTTCAAATAGTTATTACAGTAGATGTTTTCATGTCACAGAGATAGATGGCAATAATTTACAGTGAAATTCAGTATATAAGAGTGTAAATTTGACATTACTGTACAAAGCCTTTTAAAGACTTTGTGTTAAATCAGTTCAGTGTTAATTGATCATAACAAACAAAGACTAAACTTATGCAACCGGAAGTTACAACATAAGACACACAAAACAAAGCACAACCAACTTGAAGCATTGACATGTAATTTAACCATTAAGCATGCAATGTAATTATGACAGAAAATAGAGGATTTATTTGCAAGTCATATACTGATTCAAAAGAGCTCAGTCTAAACAGGAAACCTTTTTCTGGTCCCTGTTATGCAGGAAGACTATTTTCTCATAAAATATCTTAATTTTAGGGATACACAATATTATCGGCATAGTAACGTATTGGTCGATATTAGCGATGAAGTTAAATATCAGACACTGACCATTCCAGTAACTCACCGATTTAAACGGCACTGTTGTTGTATGACTGTTGGAGTGCTGTCATTGTGTTAGAGCAAATGTTGTGAATAAATTTAACATTTAACATAATCCAAGTTGAAGTGTTACATCATTTTCAGCCCCCTTTTTGACATCTGCATTTGGTAACAGTCCAAACTGACAAAGACCATGCAGAATAATGTTGTATTTTAATTCCACAGCAGAGAAAGCTATGTAGTCTCTGTAAGTATGTCTGTGGGGGGAAATATCGGTATTGGTATCAGTTATCTGCCAAATAAGTTTAAACATATTGGCATGTCGGATATCGGACAAAAATCCAATATCGTGCTTCCCTACTTAATTAATTTAATTTAATTTAATATTAGTTGTAGACAGAACACTAGATAAAAGGAGAGGGTTAAAAAAACGACATCAACAAACAAAGGGCTTTTTTCCTATGTTGCTTAGCTGGATATCTCATCGACTTGGAAGACTTGATGATGTGTCTATCTCTGCTGCCATTTGTGGATTTTAAGGACACATATATAATTGGATTTTTGATAACTGGTTCCTGCTATTTTGGATTCAGCTGGTGCTGATTTATCTACAATCAAGGAAGCTGTCGGTAGCAAATTTGGACCCGATCACGCTGCTTGCCTTTTTGATGGCTTGGTTCGTGTCTCGAGTACCCAGACTCAAATGCTTTGGGCTGAATGGATCAGATCTTGGGGATTTTACTCAGTCACGTTCCATCGGTGTGGCCATGTTATTTTGGACATTTCGGAACCGAGTGGACCAACACAGACTCAAGGTTGATGTCATTAAGTTCTGCCTGTCCCCAAAACAACTGTGTTTATCTGAATTTTGGTTCCCTTGGCTGTCCTTGAAGGCCGTCTTATCTAAAGTCGCCTGGAGAAAATGTGATCTGACGCTCACCACCCCCTCCCTGAGGAATTTCCAACTGATAACCAGATGAACCAGCTGAATAATCTTGTGTCATCATTTCAGGACTCTTGGATTCTCATAGACGTTATGTTTGGCCATTCCTCGTCATACCTCGAGAATGTTTATGGATCTCACCGGAGGACATTGACTGATTACAGTGACCTTGAGAGCATCTATAAGCATTGTTGACTGCTCTCGTCTCTGATGCAGAATGTCTACATAAATTTGTGCTTGTGTGTTCGAGGTGTTTTTTTAATATTAGAAGTTTTTTTTCTCAGCCAAGAAAAAAGTCTGATAGGAATTTTTTTCGCCTCCAACTCCTACATGTGTCCAGTTAACCACTGTTTTTTGTCTGTCCAAACAGGTCTCACTTGTAAATGAGTCTTCAAGGCTCAATGTGATTTATCTGTTTAAATAAAGGTTGAATGAATGAATGAACTGCATTTATTTCTCTCATATTTTATGAACGTTTTTCTTTTTCTGAAGGTTTGTGGGGCCCTGGTGCCAATTCCCTGCAGTCGATGCGAGTCCATTGGGGTACAACCCCGACAGGTAACTAGTCCATCACAAGGCCACGTAGCGATACATCCACACATGCACAAACTCACATCAAATCCCAATAATATAATCACCATTCAACCTAACATGCACGTTTTCTGAATGTGAAAGAATACTGCAGTACATGAAGCAAACCCACACAGGGAAAAGTAAACTATGGAAAGTCCTTAAGATAAGTCTTTATTAATGATAAATGAAGTATTTTGAACAGCAGACTGACTGTAGATAGATAGTTTTCTCATAGAGAGTATATATGTACTGTTAAAGTACAACAAGGAAACACATTTACAGCATACCATCCAGAATGTCACTACGTGGGTGACAAATTTAACTAATTTTTCACACGAGAGACAATAAAAATAAACAAGACAAGCTGGGCTTTCACATGCCCAGTTTAGTGGCTGACAGATTCAGAACATCCACATTTGATCTAGTTAAGGAGAAGAACAATCATTCTAAAATCCAACATATGCTGATGAGTGGTTTATGAGCATTTCTCCTGCAGTTTACACATAAAGTTTATTTTATATTTCACGAGTGTTGCTTTTAGACTCTGTAAAGTTTATTATTCATTGAGGTAAGCGAAAGAGATACTGTCAGGTTTGTAAGAATTAGACATGCAGACTAACAAAAGGGCTCAAAAACTTAAAAATACAAAATAAATAAAGTAGGCAATTTTTAAATTTGAGTAAAACTGTAGTCAACAAACAATAGTGTTAGATTTTAAATACACGTCAATGATACTGATTGTGTCGCAAATCTTTCAAAGATCAAGCTATGACGTTGTAGCTCTTTGTGTTTGTCTGTCTTGACTTTCTTCTTCTGAGTTATTGTGCTACAACTCATTCAATAGATTGAAGTCCAATTCATATGAATGTTTTGGTGTAAAAGTCACAGGTGGGTGTATTAACAGCAGACTCAGGGTTAGACAAAAAGCAACACATGCAAACACAGTTCAGACACCTACAAGGAATGCTCAAGAGAAAGCACGCATACTTTGTGTATGTGCTCATGTCTGTGTTTGTGTGAAGGTGTGTGAATAAATGTTTAACGGGGTCTGTTAGGTTTCAGACACAGAGCTTTGTTACTGCTTCTGAGTGTTGTGCTGCAGTCGTGCATGCAATCAGTCCCCCTTGTCTTTCTAATTTGCATTACCGCTGTTTCCTTGGACCCCAAAAATCTCAGCACCGAATCTCCAACACAATTTCACTCACACACACAGAAACAAAGAAACACAAAGAATGGTGCACTCTTTTCCAAGCCAAATGATTTAAAGCAGTTCGTCATTCAACCAGCAGACGCCATCTGTTTCTCATGTTTCCCTGACAGTCCCTTTTCATGAGATCTTCATGTTTTATATCAGAGTAAAAAGGACAGAAAGTCTAATCTCTGTGTATCATGTTATAAAGTACAAATGACACTAAGGGGAAATACAAGAAAAGAAAAGGAATGATCATGGCGGCGGCGGTGGTGATGTATAAATCTTCATGAGGTTTGCAGGGAAGGAAACTCTTCTACTGAGAAGCACATGTAGTGAGCAAGCTACCAGGAAATTGCTATAGTCTTGTATGATTTTATAGGGATCTTGGGCATGCGCTTCACATTAATTAGGATGTGGAGCGCGGAGGTATTTTTTACAGGAAACTAAGTATGGAACCCCTGCCTGCTGTCTGCCTCGAGGCTTCAGCTTCTGATGAAAAAAAAGTGTAGAGAACGTTGTAACCAAAGTAAAGCAGGATAATGCAGGTCATATGCACACAAACAGGCTGATACACACCAAGAGGCTTGTACACACACATTTTCAGTTCATGCACACATGAAAGGAACGTTATTTGTTGAGAGGAAAATGAAGTCTGTAAAAGTGTCCAATCGAATTCTTTAGTCACCAAACAATCTGGCTGATTATTTCACCGATGTTCTCCTGGAAAATTCTTCACTGACTATCTCAAATTCAGAAAACCTTGTGCAAAGTGAGACAAAAGCCTCGTTTTGACAAGCTAAACAGAGACGAATGCAGTCTGCATTCTTGCTCAAGTGCACCTCTCCTCCATTGATGGAGTGTATTCGCACTGACTGCCCATTTACAAACTTCACTCCTCTCCGCCCACCCAGGCAGCTCTTCAAAAGTCCACAGCAGTAACTTCATCCTCAGTCCACTTAAATGTGGCACTGCTGAAATGCCTGTGCTGCACTACCAACTCAGACTGAGACAAAGGAGAACCTGACGACATTTAAACTAACTAAAATCAACATTTAATCCTTGAGCATACAGCTGTCTTTTACAGGGTAAAACCCCTTTTTTATGTCTTTTTTTTTTTTTACAATAACTTAGTGTTGTAGGACTGTTATGAATTTAAACCATGTTTTGATAAGGGTTTTAAACTCTTGGTGGGATTTAACTGGAAAAGTGTTGGCTAAAGCAATCAAACAAAATTATTTGGAAGACAGAAAGTATCCCTTTCCTATAGATTCAGTATTGGAATAAAGTGATTCTTGTCCCCATCACTAATGCATGCTGCTGCTGGTGGAGACAGCTGATTGTGGAAACAAACATCCAGGTAGACCTTTGATTGTGAAAATCATAGAGGATATTATGAGGTGTTAAGACCTGGATGACAATGCTACAACATATATCACCCAGAATGGTCTTTTCAGGGCTTCTAAGGTATTGAGGTACACATGAAGGATGCAGTTATGTGTGAAATAGAATGATAGGCATGGGGAGGTTGTCTTAAGTTTACACAGTGAAAGCATATACAAACTGTTTGTTGCTGCTATTACTTCTTAAGTGGTAGCTTGGTACTGTGATAGAGTGCTAATGAAGTATTGTAGTAGCGTACTGTAATAGAGTGCTAATGAAGTATTGTAGTAGCGTACTGTGATAGAGTTCTAATGAAGTATTGTAGTAGCGTACTGTGATAGAGTGCTAATGAAGTATTGTAGTAGCATACTGTGATAGAGTGGTAATGAAGTATTGTAGTAGCGTACTGTGATAGAGTGGTAATGAAGTATTGTAGTAGCATACTGTGATAGAGTGGTAATGAAGTATTGTAGTAGCGTACTGTGATAGAGTGGTAATGAAGTATTGTAGTAGCGTACTGTGATAGAGTGCTAATGAAGTATTGTAGTAGCATACTGTGATAGAGTGGTAATGAAGTATTGTAGTAGCGTACTGTGATAGCATAGTGTAGAGTTGCATTCAGTCCTAAACATCCGACCCGGATCGGCCCAAACCCGTATCATTTTTTCCAAGCCCGACTCAAAACCGACCAGTTAATTATAATTACAAGACCGAACCCGAAAAAACAGACTTTTTTTTTTTAAATCAAGCTTTAACCGCTTTTGTAAGCAAATCATTTTAACATGATAGTTTTACAAACGCATTTCAAAGAAAGTAAGATATAAGATTTCTTGTTTATTAACAAGAGTCAGCAGATTATTATAGTTATTATAAGATAGTAGCACGGTGGCACAACTGGTAGAGCTGCTGCCTCTCAGAGAGCACGTCCCTGGTTCAAATCCCAGTGCAGGGACCTTTCTTTGTGGAGTTTGCATGTTTTCTCTGTGCATGCGTGGGTTTTCTCCGGGTTCTCCAGTTTCCTCCCTCAGACCAAAAACATGCATGTTAGGCTGATTGGTAACTCTAAATTGTCCCTAGGTGAGAGTGAGAGAGAGTGAATGGTTGTTTGTCTCGTTTGTCTCTATGTGTCCCTGTGATGGACTGGAGACCTGTCCAGGGTGTACTCCACCTCTCGCACAGTGATTGCTGGACATGGACACTGGTGACCCCAGCGACCCAAAAAGGAAGAAGCGGGTAAAGATAATGGACGGATGGTTGGATAATATTATAGTTATATTGTGGTTATTAATGGTCTGCGGACGCGCGCGGCTGATGATCCAAATTGTGTTGTCAGTTGTGTGCGTCCGCTGACACAGCACCTGAGTTCAGTTGGGCTTCAGATGGATCTCTGGAAGAGACAGAATATTTGTTAGGGGACTGTTCGAAACCCAGAGCTGGTGGTGTTTGCATGAGTGCCTTACAGTTTGTGTGGTTTTCCTGCAGGTGATTCATTTTCTTCACAGTCCAAGAACTTACACCTCAGGTGCACTGAATCATTTTTTTAAAGCGATTGACAATTTGTGTTGAAACTCTCAGAAAGTCTTCATTTGATATTCATCTCTGAAGTTTCATTTTGAAGTTGAGTCAATTCAAGATGTCCACCACAGCTAGTCATCCTCAGCCAACACACAAATACCTTTAACACAGTCACCCAATACTGAGCTAAAATTTGTTTTGCAAGTTTAACGATACAACCAAAACGACTCTAACTTTATTAGTTTGAAACTGAAAGTGGTAGGTGATAAACATTCCTTCAGGAAAATTTCATACATATATATATATATATATATATATATATATATATATATATATATATATCTACGGTGACTGGTCTGAATGACTATCGGCCAGTGGCCCTCACCCCGATAGTCGCTAAATGCTTTGAAAAACTGGTCATGACTCGCATCAAAACAACCATCAACATCAACGAGGACCCTCATCAGTATGCATACCGTGAGAACCGATCAACAGAGGATGCCATCTCCTCTGTGGTCCACACTGCGCTCAACCACCTGGAGCAGAAAAACTCTTACGTCCGTATGCTCTTTGTGGACTTCACATCCGCCTTCAACACCATGATCCCCCAAACCCTGATGGACAAACTACTGTAGTGAGATCGGGTCGGTTAGCTTCAGTTAGCTTCACTACAATCAATATTTAACGACGGGTTCTCTCTTTTTCGAGCTACTTGACAGATATGTGACAGAGATAGTGTGGGAGATGGTCTAAAAACCAGTGACATGAGACGTTAATTTTCTTTGACCCATCAAAATGAGTGTGGTCATTTATTAACAGAATCAAAATTTAACATCAACATTGTACACTTGATTATTCTGATTAAACGCAATAACACAGCTTAATTAATGAGCTTTACAATGAGAAATCATATGGCCATGATTTCTCACTTGCAACTAAAATACAACAGACATTTCTGAAAATATCTGGATTAATTACTGGCAAGATAGAAGAGTTTTTAAAAATGGGAAATGAAGGAGTTTAAATGGAGATGAAAAAGATGAATGAAGATGTAGGTCTGTAGACCAGAACGACACACTCCTTTGAAGCGCAGTTCGCCCGCGGTACACTGGTAGTGAAGTTCATGGCGACTCTTTACCTTTGGCGGAGGATGAATCCGCGGCGGTCAAGAGGTCCTTAGTACGCTACCTTTCAGCGTCTCCTCAGGGCGGCTGCGACTCGGCAGAAGTCGTGAGAACTAGTTCCACAGAACAAACCTCCTCAGAAGTTATGAAGTTTTCACCGGGTGGAGCCACAGCGAGGCATCGTGGCTCCTACAGGAACTCCAGCCGAACTTCCTCAGTATCAGAAGAACTTAACGGGACTCTGAGAAGACTCAGAGGAACTCAGAACTTCTGTTCTCTCCCAGAACTACGGTTCATGTCTCAGAACTTTTTTTGTTCGGTTCTGCTCTCAGAACTCACTGAAACTAGGAAGTGTCGACATTTAAAGAGTTCTGTTTCCGGTTCATTTGAGAAGTCCTGATTGTTTGAAAGAACCAACAGGGGTGTGGTTTTAGTGACGTAAGAGGTTACTACAAGTCAGAAAAACAGTGAGATGTTTTTGGAACAGACAGAGAAATGTTTTTGGAACAGACAGAGAAATGTTTAGGCGAGATGACAGACCACAGGTGCCAGCTTCTTATTTCTGTCTGATAGGTTTAAAAACATGACAGCTCGTTCCAATAAACTTGTTTGCGACTGTCTCCGACTTTTGACCGACATCACTCCTTCTCATTTCTGACAGAAGATCAAAAAATGCATAATTACTCTGTAACAGACATTAACTTGATTTCTACTTTGAATGAGGATTAAAAAATCATTAATACTGTTTCACAGTTGATTTAAAATGAGTAGTTCACTTCAACATTTAAAATGATTTGAACTAAACACACTTTTGGATTATCAAGACATTTGTAAAAATAGTAATGACAATAAAAAAGAGAGTGTTCTTTCAATTGATTAGTGTAGGACACACTTAGAAAGTCTCTGGATGAGCTTAATTTGTATTTCTGGACTCAAATCAATGAAATAACAGTTCCTGTCCCATGAAGGTCCTCAGGGTCAGGTTTTGACCTGAGGCTTAGTTCACTACACTACTCACACTAGGACTAAGCCCCTCCATTTGCAACTGGGTACTAGACTTTTTAACAAACAGACCACAGTTAGTGAGGATCCACAACCTCTCCTCCTCCACCATAACCCTCAGCACTGGCTCTCCTCAGGGATGTGTGTTGAGCCCCCTCCTGTTTACTCTGCTCACGTATGATTGTGCAGCTACCCATCCAGGCTGTCACATTGTAAAGTTTGCAGATGATACAGCGGTGGTGGGATGCATCACAAACAATGATGAGTCCAGCTACAGGCAAGAGGTGGAACACCTGGAGAGCTGGTGCAAAGAGAATAACCTTCACATCAATGTGAAGAAGACAAAGGAGATGATTGTGGACTTCAGAAGGAACAAAAACACCTACACCCCCCTGAACATAAGAGGATCTGCGGTGGAAGTGGTCTCCAGCTACAAGTACTTGGGTGTACACATGAATGACAACCTCAGCTGGAGCAACAACACCACCAGCCTGATCAAGAAAGCTCATCAGAGACTCTACTTCCTCAGACGGCTGAGGCGAGCTGGTCTGGGAAGCTCAGTCCTCACCTCCTTCTACAGGTGTGCAGTGGAGAGCATCCTGTGCTCCAGCATCAATGTGTGGCATGGAGGCTGCACAGCTGCAGAAAGAAAAGCTTTGCAGAGAGTGGTGAAGGCTGCACAGAAATCTGTCGGAATCAGCCTCCCCACCATCACAGACATCTACACCTCCAGATGCAGGAAGAGGGCCACCTGCATCATGAAGGACCCCACTCACCCAGCACACACACTTTTTGCCCCACTCCCCTCAGGAAGGAGGTTAAGGAGCATTAAGTGTAGAACCACTAGACTGAGGAACAGCTTCTACCCTGAGGCTGTTAGACTCATGAATCTCTAACTAGAATAATCACTGTGAAAAACCATATCATGTTGCTGCTGATCTGTTTCATGTTGCTGCTGATCTGTTTCAATGTTGATGTGTTCATGCGTGCACATCTGCTCACAGACTCATGTTCATGTTTGTGGTGATGTTCAATGTTTTTATATTATGAGTGCTTAGTGTATATTTAGTTGATGTTTTTCTTAGTTCATATCTTAGATGTTGTTACTGTTTTTCTTAGACATTTTATTGTTGGATGTAACTGGGACCCCGTGTACATAATTTCGCTCCACCACATGTACCACATGAGGTGCGAATGACAATAAAGAAACTCTGACTCTGACTCTGACTCTGATATATAAACATATTTATTAATTAACTAAGCAATAATTTTAAAACAAAGCCATTCCTTTTACAGCTGGCATAAGTCTCAAAAGAATGGGACAAAAATGTCAAATACATTCTGGCTGTCAAAGTTGAACTCGTTTCTTTCTTTGTGTTTTATTTTCTCCCAGTTGTTCAATGTGAACTGTGGAGAACGCATCAAGGAATAAACTGATTTTGGACTTGAAGTAAAACAACACGTTCCCTCCCGTGCTCAGCTCTGTGCTCGCTCACAGACAAGACGTGTGTGCAGATGCAGAGGACGAGCGTTGTGAGTGTGTAGCACAGTGTCAGGACAAGCTGTGTCTAAATGTCTTCATGTATGTTTACACAATCTAATGCACAAGTTCAAAGGTGAAGGGGAAAAGGGCTTTTAATGTTTCCGGGTTTATTTACTCAGCCTAGCGTCTGGAGAAGGACTGACCCCCACTCTCCTCTTCCCCCCTCTCCTCTGACCCTCCTCCTTGAAAGGCTCCCACCTCAGATGACACAGCAGGGTTTGTGTAAGAAAGGCTGCAACATGTTTTCTGAAGTGATTTCAATGCACACAAAAGCACTCAAAACTGAAAACATGAGCGGACGAGGGCCCACTCGTACAGATTTTCTCAGAGTGGTGCAGAGGGGTGTTAACGATTTCAAATAGCTCATCTAATTACATTTACGAAAACAGCTCGTGAAGTTTTTACGAGTAGTTACATTTTGATATTAGAGCTGAAACTGAATTAAGAGTGGAAATATGTTTTAATTGCATAAGCTTGTAGGAAGGAACCTGCGTTCCCGATTCTGAGCAGATGTTTGAAATGAAGTACACACACACACACACACACTGTAAAATTTGCTTTAGATAGGCAGACTCAGTATGCCAAACTTTAACTGCTGTTCATGCGAGCAGAGAGTCAATCATAAACAGCCGAGCCATTTTATTTGGCCAACTCAGAGTTAGTGGATAGTGTTGGCACTCGAGCCAGAGGCTTGTAAAATTGACATGTCTGTAAATTCATGCATTTATTGACACAGAATAATAGATGCAATGCTGTTTTCTGCTGTTTCATTAGGCACTTTTTTTCTTTTTTTTAACAGATTGGATAGTTTTGGATGGGATTTCCAGTCTAAGGGAAAGACTTTTTATCTGTTTCTTCTTCTTTTGTTCAATAGACAGTTAAAAAAAAAACTTCCTACAGTAAGAATGTTACAGCCAGGATAAACACACAGCAGAAGAGTTTAGAGCAAAAAAAAACTTCCTACAGTAAGAATGTTACAGCCAGAATAAACACACAGCAGAAGAGTTTAGAGCGCACAGATGCACTTGAGTCCAGGAGCTGCAGCCAGCGAGTCATGGCTGATGGTGCATTATGGCTGTCAGGGGGCTCTCGCCTTCAGACCAGGACAAGCCCATACGTTGTGCAGCAGACAGAATATTTGTTAGGGGACAGTTCGAAACCCAGAGCTGGTGGTGTTTGCATGAGTGCCTTACAGGTTTGTGTGGTTTTCCTGCAGGTGATTCATTTTCTTCACAGTCCAAGAACTTACACCTCAGGTGCACTGAATCTTTTTTTTAAAGCAGGCATGCAGCTGTTTGTGTGACATTTGTTCAGTGTTTTTGTTGCTTTTGTAGATTTGATGTAATCAAAAGTCTAAAATGACTATAAAGCATAAAACTCTTTTTTCAATTCAACTTTTCTTTATAAAGGTTAATCTCATTGAGTCTTGCCGACTCATTTTCAAGAGAGACCTGATTTTAACAAAGAATGATGACAACAATGACAATAGACAATCTTAAAAGAAGGCATATAAACTGAACCAAAAAAACAAGAAATAGAAGAAAATAATGTTTAAAAAAGCTGCTGGGTTGTAAAGCGATGTAAAAACAGGAACATGTCGGCATTGGGTTTTTTCCAGGAACTTAACAGATGTTTGAAGCCACTTACAGAGGTCGAGAGCTTCAGGTCTTTTTGTAAGATATTCCAGGAAACAGGAGCGGAGTAGGAGAAGACCCTTTTACCCAGTTCAGTCCTCATTGAGGGAACACTGCAGGTAATAATGTCCTGAGAGCGCACGCTGTAGCTGCACTCACACAGAGACATGTAGGAGGAGATGTATGAAGGCAGCAGACCAAGAAGTGAATTAAAGATGAAAATGTACCAGTGAGAGTCTGCGTGAAGTTAATGATGCCCAGTTAACCAGTGAATACTGGGTGCAGTGGTGGGTACGATAATCACAGCCAGTTATGAATCTTAGTGCACCATGATAGACAGCATCCAACATCTGCAGGGTTCTTGTAGGAGCGTTCATGTAAATAATGTCACCGTAGTCCTGCAGTGTTCCCTCAGTGAGGACTGAACTAGGCAAAAGGGCCTTCTCCTATTCCGCTCCTGTTTCCTGGAATATCTTGCAAAAAGACCTGAAGCTCTCGACCTTTGACCTCTCTAAGTGACTTTAAGCATCTGTTGGACTCCTGGCAGGGACCAATGCAGACATGTTCCTGTTTTTACTTTTCTACATTCGCCATAATCTAGCTGTTTTTGCTGCTTTTTTCCATCTTATTTTAATTTGTAAATAATAATAATAATAATAATAATAATCTGTATGCCTTTTTATGATTGTCCATTGTTGTCATCTTTCTTTGTAGAAATCAGGTCTCTCTTGTAAATGAGTCCTCGAGGCTCAATGGGATTAACCTGTAGAAATAAAGGTTGAATGAATGAATTGTCAATGGAGAGAAGGAAAGTCACAGTTAAAAAGTGTTTCCTAGCATTCAGAGTTAAACAGGATCATTTTTGAAAAAGAAACCCAGTTTAACTTTCAGTTTCTTTACTAGGTTTAGTTTCCTTACCAAGTTTTCTATGTGAAGCTTCAAGGAGAGATGCAAATCGACCAAGATACCCAAATATTTGCAGGAATCAACAAACTCAGGAGCACCATTCGAGGATAAAATCAAAGGAAGAACTGCTGGGACCGACTTCCTGTTTGAAAACAGCATCCCTTTGGTTTTGTCAGCGTTTAGGACAAGTTTGAGACGGAACAAATCTGACTGGATGATGTCGAAAGCAAATAGCAAAAGCTGGAAAATCTTAGCAACAATACGGATGTTATGCTTCTGTTTCAGTCACAACTTTTGATTCCCTTTTCCTCCAACAGCTTTTAGAAAATACAAAACAAAACATAAAGATGTAGGATTTGATTAGAAATATTTTATGACTTTTAACATTTTTGACATCTTAATGCATAGATGAAATTAAACAGAAAGCTGTGAAAAGCTGAAACATACTTTACAGCAGAAAGATTCTTCAAAGTTTACAACAGGTGTCAGAAAGTTGGACTTTGATGGTGTCTGTAATGAATAGCAATTTTTATTGTTAGTAACTTCTATACAATTGTATATGTTTAATCATTTCTGAAGGTTTTAACCACAGAATGTTGAATCAAATGTGACAATGTCATGCACTCTTAAAAGTTGTTACAACTTTCCTCATGTTTTGCCAACAAACTCATTGTACCCCCACAGACTTCATCAGTGCATCTGTTGACACATCACTTTTGTTTCTCTCGTGTCTCTGTAGGACTTGTGGTTTTCTCTCAAGTCCCCACTGGAGTGCAGAGTGCACCTATCCTAACTCGCTTTGACTCCCATTGGATCTGAGCTGGAAGTTTTCCCTTTAAAACTGGAAGTAAAGTTGTCTCCTAGAAAATGTGGTAGATAAGAAAAACAATTGCTTTGAAGTCCAGATGATTCTGTCACATGTGGTTCAGAAATATTTTCAACAGTTTGCACAGTGACTGTTCGAGGCTTACTTTTTAATCTGGGATTTCTGTCTATCTATTAAGACTGCTTTAAGAACGTGAGAGACACGAGTAAAATGAAACGTATCGATCTCAGAATAGTTTTAAACATAAATGTGCACATTGTTCCCATGCCTTACTGGTCCACATTTGTTTTCTCAAAAATAAATCTGTTCAAGCGTTCATTTTCATTTTTCTTATTCCTGTTGTGGGATGCAGGGACCTGCAGACTATCTCCAGTCCTTCAATCTGCAGCGGTCATTAGGCGAAATGTGGGGTCCACCCTGGACGGGTCTCCAAGATCCCTGTTCCAAAAATCATAACAGGTACTGAAGGTATTTTACAACACAAAAATCTTAAACCCCACCTATTAGGAGCTATTTTGATTTTTACAACGCAACTGTGTAAAATTATTAACGGCACACCAACTATGCCCACAATTTTTTCCTCAAGTTTCCACTTTTCAGGCATGGACCATAAGTCTTGTAAAACATTGGGTGCTTATGGATTTGATGGAATTAAAAAAAAAAAAGTTTTATGGCCTGTTCCCTATTTTATCAACAAATGAGGGTGAGAGCGTGTGCAGTGCTTTCTACATGCAAAGAGGGGAAAAAGAACAAAAATAAAACTTCAAATGAAAAATATAAATTGTTTTCATTATTTTCAAACAAGAAGAAAGGAAATATAAGTATTGAAAAATCTTGGACGCTTTATGAGAATAGAGCGTTTTGATGACAAGGATTGCATCAACTAAACTGACCCTGATTGTAATTCGTGTTCTGGTGGGTTAGTGATCCCACCCAGCCACTGGAAGACTCATGCATCCCAGGTTAAACAAGTCATGAAATATGGCCAAGGATATTTTTTATTATTTTCATGCCCCAAATTGATAGGCAGCGAAAGATTGAATGGCTCTCTGGTGGTTTCAGTTGATGGTGTTGGATGGATGGAAATCCTACATTTGTGCAACACGTTCCTCCTCCCCCCCCCCCCCCCCCCCCCCAAATTAAACCAAAGAGAGCAGGCTTCAGGCTTGAGAACAGACCAGCTCCACTTTCCTAGTCTCATTTTCTCCGTTTCAGCCTCGCTCGTCCCCCCCTCTCCCCACTAACAAGATGTGCCAGTCACAGGACACCCTGCAGGTTCCACAGAGCATCGCCTCCATGAGACAGACGAGGAGCAGGCTTTTGCCGATCAGCCTGGCTGGAAATCAGGAATGCCCTCCTTCTAAACCTCCTCATCTTTTGCCACTTCTCCTCCTCCGCCTCCTTCCCCTTCTTAATGGCTCATACCAAACTCACCAGGAGATCTGTGACTGCACCGTGCTCAAAAAATCACGAGGAGGCTGCCACCGGCCTTCCCCCGAGGTGGAGGATTATGAGAACCAATGCTTTGCATCTGTGCAGTTTTATCTGTGCATGCCGGTGTGTTGTTCCTGGATCTAAATCAGGGGTCTGCAACCTGCGGCTCTGGGGCCACATGCGGCCCTTTGGACCCTCTGCAGTTTCAAGCTTTGACCAAAACTGACAAAAAATTATAATTTTATTGGTGATACAAACAACAAAAAAGGATTAGTTCAAACAGTTTTCCTGTCATTTCTTTTGCAAATATGTGAACACTGGAGTGAGTACAAGAAGAAACATACTTTACCTTCAAGCTTTATTTCTTTATATGAAGAACTGCCTGCATAGTTTATAGGGGGGGGGGGGTTATTTTAAAAAAAGGTATAAACTGATTTTTCTCCAAATTTACAAGAATCTGGTCTTTTTCTTTAATAAATGTTAAAAATCATAAGAGACTTTTAGTTTTATAACGTCACCCCTACTGGCCACAACAGTCTCCTCTAGCAAACCTAAAGTGGCCCATGGGCCACCACTTGATAACCAGAGTTGTAGCAGGTTGTTGCAGCTCCGGACACGTTTAATGTAGTGAACAAAGGCGTAAAAATGGCTCTTTTGATCGTAAAGGTTGCAGACCCCTGATCTAAATGTAATGGGAGGCAGTTTCATGTCTTTGTGAGGTTAAAGATTCATCAAGCAGTGCGGATGTTTTTACTGACAGAAACATACACAACAGCTGTAGCTTGCCAATCACCTCAGATGTTTCTGTTCATTAACTACTGACTGGATGCTGGAAAGAAGCCCCGGTGTAATTTTAATGTGGCCATGGACAAGTGTTGTAAAGCTTTATCCATGAAGGCACACACTCGTTAGGAACTTTTATTTGGAAATGCTGAAGAGATGTTTCACTGGCGTTCTGCTATTCTCAATATCACCGTTTTATGAACACATCCCATCCTTTTAAATTTCATCCCTGAGCCTCGTTTTATATTCTCCTCTGCCGCTTTGCAGAACCCCAGCTGGGAGCACTCTGTTGTCTCCACCAGAACTTTATGACTCTCTAACAAGAGTGTTGAGACACAAAACACATAAGCGCCGCTGGAAAAGACGCCAGGAGAAAAATGGAGACGAACCGGATGAGAGTTCGTATGTGTGAGAGTAGAGAAACAGGCATGGAATAAGACAGCACACCCTCTGTCAAAGCTAAGGTTTTACAAATCAGGACTTTAAAAAAATGATCTGGACTTTACCAGGTTCTAAAGTTATTTAAATCTAACCTCAAACGTACAAAAACATGCATCAAATTCCACCGAATCATTATTTATTAAAGAAAAACAAAGCAAAAATGAAAAGCTGTATGTGGAAAAATCAAGGCCTTTCTTGCTGCTTCCAAAAGGTTAAAGAGCTAAAGTAGCAGCCATGTTCTGCTGATCAAATGTATTGATTGATCATCAGTAAAGGCAGGAGTTTTATCAGTCTGCTGGTCAGAAGCATGCGGGTGTGTGTTAACGCAATGCCAAGAGGGAACTGCAACAGCAATGACCTTAGAAAAGCAGCTTTGGCTGCTCATCAATCCAGGAGGGGTCAATGATCATTTCCAATACATTTTGAGTCCATCATTTTACAGTGAAAGAGGAAAAATATTTTAGAAAGCTGCTACTTGTGTCAGGAGTGGACGTCCCAGCAACCTCACCCCAGGTTCAGACCGTGCAATGCTCAGAGAAATGACAAAAAACTCAAAAGTCCCATCTCAGGCTTCAGTTAGCAAGTTAAATGGTACTCCAGGTGTTACTCCAGGTGTTACTCCAGGTGTTACACCAGGTGTTACTCCAGGTGTTACTCCAGGTGTTACACCAGGTGTTACTCCAGGTGTTACTCCAGGTGTTACACCAGGGGTTAGCGAGTTAAATGGTACTGCAGGTGTTACACCAGGTGTTACTCCAGGTGTTAGCAAGTTAAATGGCACTCCAGGTGTTACTCCAGGTGTTACTCCAGGTGTTAGTGAGTTAAATTGTACTCCAGGTGTTACTCCAGGTGTTACACCAGGTGTTAGTGATTTAAATGGTACTCCAGGTGTTACACCAGGCATTACTGCAGGTGTTACTCCAGGTGTTACTCCAGGTGTTAGGGAGATAAATGGTACTCCAGGCGTTACACCAGGTGTTAGGGAGATAAATGGTACTCCAGGTGTTACACCAGGTGTTAGTGAGTTAAA
>NC_056502.1:40964987-40965163 GCF_014905685.2 Nematolebias whitei
ACACCAGGTGTTAGTGAGTTAAATGGTACTCCAGGTGTTACACCAGGCGTTACTGCAGGTGTTACTCCAGGTGTTACTCCTGGTGTTAGGGAGATAAATGGTACTCCAGGCGTTACACCAGGTGTTAGAGAGATAAATGGTACTCCAGGCGTTACACCAGGTGTTAGAGAGATAAA
>NC_056502.1:40965563-40978148 GCF_014905685.2 Nematolebias whitei
TAGATAGATAGATAGATAGATAGATAGATAGATAGATAGATAGATAGATAGATAGATAGATAGATAGATAGATAGATAGATAGATAGATAGATAGATAGATAGATAGATAGATAGATAGATAGATAGATAGATAGATAGATAGATAGATAGATAGATAGATAGATAGATAGATAGATAGATAGATAGATAGATAGATAGATAGAGATATAGATATGTATCTATCTATATATATATATATATATATATATATATATATCCATCCATTATCTTTTACCCACTTCTTGACACCATATATGTCCATTTGTCTTTTGACAAATGGACATACATGGCAGCATTCATCATCGATTTAAATGTGGTTACCCAATTTTTTATAAGGAACCTTTTGTACGACTAGAAGCAGCTGCACATCAAAATGGAAGTCACACAGACGGACGGACAGAGGGAGGTTCCAATTCTCCCTCTTTGCTCTGCAACAGGGGACAAAAATAAAGGCATTAAAAGTTAAAATAGCAAAGGCTGTGCTCCTTTTGTGTTTCTACCTCATTATACTTCTGTTCTTACATCAGCATGAACCTAAACTTATCCGACACCTCTCTTGAACTCAAGTGCCCAAACTAAAATATTTATCCTTTCCTGGAGAGCGAAGGGTCTCCACACTGTGACTCAGTTCACAGCTCCACAACCATTCCAGTTTTAGGGCATGTCTGGGCTGTGAAGCTATCAAATACCTATGAAAAGTCACATTCAGTATCACTTACTGTTATTTTGACATTTTAAAACTGTTTAACATAATAAAATATGAACTTTTATTCATCTTTAAATCACTCCTAAAGGTTTTGTCACATGTAAAAGGTCTGAAAATGACTTGAAATGTAAGATTTCATTTAGAAAATTGTTGTTAAAACATTACTGTATCTCACACATGGACTGGTTTGGGCAAAAAATGGGGCCTGATTTGAAAAATTCAACCTACAATGGTCTTTTACATACATATACTGTATCTATAGGGGGAAATAAGTTTTTTTAACGAAACATACCCTGATACTGAACTCCAGTTTTGGCAGCAGCGGCAGCAACACACTGTAACTATTAGCAGAGAACAGCTGCTACGAATTGTTAAAATTAAACAATAATGTCTCCTGGGAACAAAGTTAAAGTCATAATTTCTAAATATATAGTATTTGTATGTCCCAAAGACTTACTCGCTCATTTTCTCTACTTAATCCTGTATTTAATCGTGTTCGGGGTCGTAAGGTGGGGATAGTGCCTGTCCCAGCAGTAAACAGGTGAGAGACGTTGGATAAGTTCTCCAGTCCATCATCGGGCCAACACAGAGACAAACAAAACAAACAACCTCGCTCACACACTTACACCTAAGGTCGATTTAGAATTACCAATTAACCTTACAAGCTTGTTTTTGAACTGTGGAAGGAAACTGGAGTCCCTGGTAAACCCCACACATGCACTAAGGGAACATGCACACTCCACAAAAAAATGTACAGAGACTTGAATCTGAGACCTTCATGCTGTGATGTGACAGCACTAACCACTGAAACCAGATTCCAAAGACAGAATTTTAGAACTGGGCCGCACGGTGGATCAGTTGGTAGAGCTGTTGCCTCTCAGTAAGAAGGTCACCGGATAAAATCCCTGTACAGGACCTTTCTGGGTGGAGTTTGAATGTTCTCTCTGTGTATGTGTGGGTTTTCTCCAGGTACTCCAGTTTTCTAAAAATCATACAACACCAAAAACATGCATGTTAGGCTGATTGGTAACTCTAAATTGTCTCTAGGTGTGAGTGAGAGAGTGAATGGTTGTTTGTCTCCATGTGTCCCTGTGATGGACTGGAGACCTGTCCATGGTGTCCCTCGCCCCTCTCACAGTGATGGCTGGATATGTGCACCAGTGACCCCCGTGACCTGAAAAGGAAGAAGCGGGTAAAAGATAATGGATGGATGGATTTTAGAAATTGAAATCTTGAATCTTGAATCTCAGTCCTGCGATATGACACAGCTCCACATACAACAGGATGAGAGAGTTTATGAAATTGGAAAAAAGGACCAGGCTGAATTTGACCTGTGCGGTTGTAACATTTGAAACAACCTACGTGTCCTTTTCTGTCCCATGCTTGTTGGATCTCTCTGGACCGAGAGTTGTGTTACTTACTTTATTAACCTTTATTTAATCAGGCAAATCCATTGATATCACAGATCTCTTTCAAGGGAGGCCTGGACCTGAAAGGCTTGAAATGTGGGAGGCATCCTTCACTTGGGACGTGTTTGTTGTTGCTGGTTGTTAGACGAATATGTAAAAACTGAATAAAGAGACTGTTTTTTTAACAAAACAGATGTAGCCAAACACAACCACAAATTATTCTGTGATTCTGACCACTGTCCTGAACTGTACAACATTCACCATGAATTGTCCAAAATGTCTTGAAATGTTTGCAGGAGTTCTCGGTTTTCTTACACGACCTTCAGAGACCTGCTTTCATGGCTGTTGAATCTTGAATATGAGCAAAAATATATGTGCAACAGTTTTTCTCTCAAAACACTCTCAGAAACATTGCAAGTATCTCAACAGAGGTCTAATCTAGACCTCGAGCAAAGTTTTACAACAGTAAGTGCTACGTGTTGTCATCATTGTATGTTCTCATACAAAGGCAAAATGAGTTCTCTGCATTTAACCCATCGCACCTGGGCTGTACCCAGGTGGAGCAGTGGGCAGTTTTGTGGGCGTCTGGGCAGCAATTGGGGATTGGGTGTCTTGCTCAGAGATGCCACGACATGTGGGAATGGCTGAGGATCAAACCTGGGGCTTCTGGATCCCAGGTTGGCTGCCCTGCCTCTGCCCCATCTCCCCCCCACCCCCCAAGTCATGCACACAAAAAAATACTTTGTGATTCCCAAAAATTACCTCACAAAATATAAAGTCAGTGAGACCGCAACTAAAAGTTTGTCTGTTTCCTTGCAGTTTGAGTCCCCCACTAATCTCCAGCAGGCACAGCCCAGTGAGAGACTGGCTTAAAGTTCATTCCTCCAAGCTAAGAAGTGTCACAATATCCTTGCTTTTACTTTTCTATTTATGACAATGATGCAAGTTAAAACTGCACCAACCTTACCTAGTTGTCTTCAGGTTATCACATGTTTTTACTCTTTAAGTTTTTTTCTCTCCTAATGGAAACAAGCCTGGAAATATTTGGACCAAACTCTCCACAAAGAGTTCCCAGATATGCCATGCCAGGTACGTTATTCTGTGCGCTTTCTTCTGAAAGTGTTGACTTCTTTGTGAGCGGATCAGAGAGTGAAAAAGAAAACTGCAACAAGTCTAAACATCTCAAGCGGCAGACGGGAGTTTTTTCTGGAACGCTTCTTTTAATGTCCATATTATGTGTGCAAGAAAACAACAGAAATGCAGAGAAAAAGGTCAGACGGAGAGAAAGGAATGCTGTTTACCCATTGCACTCATCCATAAGAGGGTCCCCCCCAACAGCCAATCAGCCGGACATCGTCTTGAGTTCAGCACATCTAGCCATCACCCGCCTTCTCCTCCCCCCAGAATCCCCCGACCCTAAACCGCCACCACTTTACCAACACAAAAAGATGCAGCACGGCACTTTCCTTTTCAGCCTAGCATGCAGCTCCCCTCCCAACACACACTCACATTTACCCGTGGCCTCCCCCTTTCCCACCTTTGTATCAGTTGAAAGGCATATGGTTACTGCCATCCGATTCCCCCCCGGCTGAAAGTGCCTTTCACTTTACCGCAGTTCACAAAGAGGTCAGACTACAGCAAACAGAAATATTGTGTGAGAGCTCCCTTTTTCTTTGGGCCCGAGCTCAGAGATGTGAGGGACTCTGGAATAGCAGGGGGAGAGACAGAGTCCCTGATAAAGTTACATCTGGTCAAACAAACCTCACTCCATTCCTCACGCCAGAGCGGGAAAACTGATGTTGTTGTGAGAGGATTGACAGAAACTAACCTCGAACTTGGTCAGACGAGCACCATTTGCTCAACTCTTGCGTCCACGGTTTTAAAGCCGGGTCACATTTCCTGAAGCTGCTCGAACAGCTTCAGTTAGAAACTTATTGTTTGGAGCCGCAGCAAAGATTTTCAGTCAAGTCAAACAGTGGTAAAACATGCAGGAGACGACAAGAGCGTCTGGTCACAATGAGATCAATCAACAGAGGGCAGGTGCGGCAGATAGGAGCGAGGTGTCAGAAATGTCCCAGTGGACGATCCGTGTAACATGATGAAGACATGTCTCTGCCACTAACCCCGGGGTCCTCTGGGCTATCTAGTCTCGCTGATGCTTTGTGCATTTTTGGTAAATGATTAATAACGCCTTTACCTGTGCTGACCTTGTTTGTTAAAAGCTTCGTACCTGATGACTTTCCACAGTTTGAGCTTGACAAGAAAACTGTTTCCTCACACAGATGTGGACCGTCTCTTGTTTCCGAGCGTCTCCCGGTTAAACAAGCCATAAAATAGGCTGAGCCTTTTCAATTTTTTGCTTCCTCAACCACATCGTCCACATTGTTAACCTTAATAATTGTAGCCATAAGTTGCAGGGTAAATTTTTGTGTTAGAGTCCTGTAATTAGACAGGCACCAATTGAAGAGTGATATTTTCCTTGGCCATAAAGCTACAAAGCTGGAGGTTTGATTTCCAAAAGGAAACTCTGGGGAGCTATACCAAAGCACCCTCTGGAAAGAAACCAAGCTGCCATACAGTCTTCAGCACTTCAAACACTTCACCGCGAGCTAAGAGAGATTAATTCTGAAAAGCTAACTGGTGTTTACTTTGCCCTTTTTGATGGTTTCTTTTAGCTGGATAACATTTGGTGAGAAAGTGTCAGACTTTGTTTTACTCGAGGACGGCTGCTTCCCCGCAGACCGCGCACTCTTCGAGGAGGTCTTCCTCCAGCTACCTCCTTTTCAACTAACCCCCCATCCCCACCCACACACACACACAGACACACTTGGATAGGAGACAGACAAGTGGCCTGGAAGTGTGCCTTATATTCCACCAGGCCATCAAACATTTATTCATCTCTCAATCTTCTGCCAACAAACTGGGAACTGTGGGGTGAAGAGGGCACAACGAGCTCACCGTTGTGACATTCAGATAATGCAGTGAACTCACATGCATGTCTGTTGGTGTGTGTGTGTGTGTGTGTGTGTGGAAATGCTGTGGAGAGGGTATTTTTTACCCTGAATGGAAGACCATCTTGCACCATAAATCTGTCCCTCATCGGGAAGACAAAATGAAAATGGCCCCATCATAAAACATCTGTAATGGCTCCATCCACCGCCAACACATAATGGGACAATTACCAAGAAGGGGGCTGGGACAGCATGAAGCCTTTAGCTCTTTTTAGTATACCACATGAGGCTTTGACATTTGTGTCTCAAATGCACATGTTTGTGTGAGCTGGAGGTCACTGTGTGAGGAGCTGGAGTTAACAAAAGCTACATTACACGCAAAAAACATCTAATTTTCCCTCTTTGTTAACCTCGAACATTCTTCCCCAAGAACCGACACTGTCTGTTCTGCTCAGTGACAGACAGGCACATCTAATCTGACGCTGCATTATTGATGCCTGATGTTTTGTGCGGGGCCGGCTCGAGCCCTGCGTCTTCCACACCTTGTAATCAAGCGTAATTGAGGTTAACTGTACGGCGCGGCTGAAACCAAGACAGGTAAGCCTCAGCCGCTCATGATTAATGTAGTGTGTTAGTGCTCTGGGCTCTGACCTTTTGAGATAGGCCAGGCACCATTTTTAAGTGAAAGCTCTGCCTCTGCCGACTTGTGGAGTTGTCCATCAAGCCCTCCTGCCACCCTCCTCCCTTCACCCACCTCAGAGCGCTTGTCTTGCTGGCCCATTGCCCCTGACCTGTGTTTGTTTGTCCATATGTGTCGATCTACGTTGCAAAGCTCTTTTTATTCTGCAGAAGTCTCTTTTATAAAAGGCATAAAAGTTACGAGACTGTGTTGATGGATAAATTAGATTATTCATCTTTTTTTCACGTTTTAGAAGTCAGTGGGTTTTCCAGTTTAATTCTCGTCTTTCTTGTACGTGAAATCATCCAAACCAAGAAACCCCTCCACTGGTCAGCGACCCCGCCGCTGCTCCAAAACAAGCCTGGCACCGAGGTCATGTCCTGGCCTCACTCCCAAACACGAGCATTGTCAGAGTTAACTGAGCAAATTTACTTTTGCCTTGAGCTCATTCATGCCCTCACACGGACGCACAAACTGCTCTGGCTTCACACACACAGAGAAACGTGCACTGCGAGCGTGTAAGGGTGCGAGCCTTTCTTTGGAGGCTGAAATCACAGCAGAATCTGAGGGAGTGCTTGTTAATCGGGGACGCTGAGGACCTGGGTCACCATCTGTAACATAGACCAGGGGCAGTAAATGGATGAGGAGGGGTGAAAGGGCACCCTTAGACATTCCTTTAGAAAATAAACAGAGCAAAAAAAACGGACAGGTATTCTAAAGCCGATCTATCAATTTCAGCTGTTGCTGTTTTCTGAGTTTCTAAATATGTTTAATGATACATCTGTAGACCGCCCCCCCACCACCCCTCGCCCCCACCTCCACCTCCAACCCCCACCCCACAGGACATGAATTACCCTTCTGTGGCGCAAAACATAAAGCGTGGTTTGGAGCACAATCGAAGCAAGCTGTCTTCTTGCTCACATTTCAAAAGCCGAGTTGGGAACGAGTTTAATGCAATTAGCAGGTTGTCTGTGGTGAAGTGGAGCGCTCTTCCTGTCGGCCCGACAGAAGGATCACTGTCTGCCACACCACGGAGGAAGACACCCAACTCTGTTGGTTTTTCACCACTGAACAGCATCTGCAACGCTTTTGATGTAGTTTCACGTCACATTTAGCAGGTGATTCTGAAACTTTCTGCACAGTTTTCGTATTTCCAGACAGTCGCCTGAGACAAGAACAAAAAAGGGGTGACCTCTGGCTTTATGCAAGTGTATTTAATGTTTGGGGCCAGCCCTGCCTTTGTGTTGAAGATAGTGGTTTAATGAAAGGCAGCAGTAGGGGTCACCTCAGGCATCTGCTGCTCTGCTGCACCTCTCAGCTGCCCATCTGTGTCCTTCTGTCCGCTCAACACAGACACATGCAAACCATGCTCGTCCTGTAGGTACGACTCTCTTTGCACTTAGAGCAACCACATATCATCGCTCCAGCTGGAGGGAGACTTTATTTTCACCGAAGACAAAGGAGGAGCAGTTCTGTTTGTCTGTGGTGTTAGCAAAATATCTTGTGAACGATGAATTTTACTGAAACTCCTTGGAAGTAATCCTTGGATGTACATTTACAACTGATTAACATTTAGAGTCAGTACATTCAAGATGGCCTTCACAGCTATTTGCTTAGCCAGCACAGAAATGATGATTATAACCCAATCAATTTAAAAGATATTGCTCTGAACTGTTGTTTGGTAGTAGCAAAGATTCATCGCACTCTGAGTAACTCATTAAATGAGAAAAGTTTTTTTAATCAATTATTGGAGCCAGCTGTCTGTGTGTTAGCAAAACCGCTCATAAACCATTAATGAAACTTTATAAAGTAATATTTTGCTGTACATCTACAGCTGATTATTATTTGGAATCAAAATATTCATGTTGGCTACCTCTACTAATTAATTTTAGCAAACACAAATATGTTACAATTTATCCAATTTTTCATATTGACCTGAAATCTGGGGGCAATATCCGAGCATCATACATGGCGTGCTACACTTTGTGCTATATTTCTGCATAAGTCTTTAGCATAAACGGTTTATTTTACCTTTTTCTATCTGTTAGCAAAATATCTGTAATGCTACTGCCTTTTCATCCTTAGTGGAGTTTTAAACCGGAAGGTGGCGGGTGATGTGCATTCCTTCAGTGGATGCTGGACTTTAATCTTAAAGGAAAGCAAAGTTTTTGTGACCCTTAATGATGGGAAGTGTATGAAAACTGAGAAAGAGGATCAAATATATTTTTAAGTCTAAAAATGATAAATTATTAAGTTCTTGCTTGAATTTCAAGCCTTATGGCATCCAGTTTTTTATTGTTCTGCTCCTCTATATCTAAACCACCACTGCACTTTCTCGAAAGCTTCTAAATGCACCTTTAACAGATCTCTTGCTTCCTTAAAGGTCCGCTCGACAAATCGTCAGCAAGACGGATGCTTGTCCTCTCACCGGTGAAGACATCAGCGATAACAGAACGATCAAGTTTTCTCAAATCTGGAAATTGGCTCCCGGGTGCTTTGTCGAGGAGCAGCACCTTGTAGCTCTGCACTCCTGCGTCTTACAGCTCGTGCAGAAAGGAGCCTCGGCGCACAGATGTACGGTGTCAGGACTATTTGTGTTATACATTCTCCACATTTCTCTCCATTTCTGATGGAAAGAATCCCTCTCATTGTCAGCTTTGGTTAGCTTAGACTAATATATATTAGAGCCAGGTTTCAAATAAACACAACGCTCCCCCCCTCGCGCTTCCCCCAGTGCGGATGGAAGAACAATAAGGGAGTTGTGATGAAGAACTTTATAGGAACATTCAACTTAAGCGTGAGGGATTGAAGCTGGTAAACAAAGCATTCCTTTCCCTTTCATCACCATTTAACTGTTCCCTTAACATCCAGCCTCACCTCCAGGCCAGTGCCCAGCCGAGCGGGGAGCTTGTCAAATAAAAATAAATCATAAAGTAAAGGTTTATTCCACAAGTTTACCAGCGGTTGCTTAGAAATTTGCTCAAGTGACAGCGCAGCAGAATGAGCAGCAGAGCCCTGTTTTCCTGCGGGGTTAGCATGGCTCGTAGTGGCACTTGGACCCTGCAGGGCCATTTGGGCCTACTCCAGGGAAGGGATGCTGTGTCAGAGCTAAAGAGTGCACTTAGCATTCTCTGTTTCTCCCAAACAAACATGTGCGGGGGGTGATATGATACTGTACAAAAGCCTGGACAGCATATAATATTTCAAAGCAATTTCCTAATTGTTTCCAGGTTGCTGCTTATATGAAGACAATCCCTTCTTTTTAAATGTCTTTCTCTCTTTGGGTTGTTCTCAACCACAGATTGGGAAACATTAAAGTGTTAAGTAAACTTGACCCAGGCAGTGTTAATTCATTGGGAAATAACCGGAGTTAAAACATTTGGTGCCGTATCAGTGACAGTCAGTCGCTGGGTTTCTGCCTGCTTGGATGGTCACCATATGGCGATGGGGTTTCTGTGGTTCTGATCCTGAAACTTCCAGTCCCTGAATAATTACATTTGTTGTCTATGGTGACAACAAGCTTGCAGAAGGGGTGACAACTGAGTGAGTCTGACACAAGGGCAAAGGTGTGCGAGGTCCAGGGATAGTCCAGCCTTTATCAAGTGGGGCTCTGCATAGATGGTATGGAGAGTGAATATCTTACCTGCTGTAGATAGCTTTAAGAATGACTTGGGTTTGAAGGAACTGAGTTTAGGCTCAACAGGACTGATGAACTAACAAGAAAGTAAATGTAGTAAAGCCAAAGTGGAACGTGTTGTCTCCAAACAGCGTCAGTCGCTCAGATTTCAGAGCAGTCAGTGCAGATGTTAAAATCACAATTTATGGTTAATTACATGAAAATTTGTGATTAATCACTGAAGCATCACAGTCTAACAGTTCTGGTAAAACTTTCTGTCAATTCCAGTGGTAACTTTGGATAGTAATACGTGATACAGCCTGTGTACAATACATGCTCAATACATACTGGGCATGTACAGGGCTGTGATGTGTATTGCTATGTACCAGATACTGTAAATACTGAGTATAAATCCAGATATGAGTCCAATACATCCCTGGTACAGAGCAAAACTGCTCCAGTCTCAAAACTTTGGCCGAGGATCATACAAACACATTATTATAATCCTTTTCACAGCCAGAACTCATGTACATCATGACTATATGGAAAAAGTCTGCAGATATTTGCAGGATCAAATGATGATGGCAGCAGCTAGCTGCAGAGATTCTGCAGCTAGCTGCTGCAGAATCTCTGCAGCAGCTAGCTGCAGAGATTCTGCAGGCTGAAGTCGGGGGGGGGGGGTTAGAAAATATCCATCCTTCCATTTTCTTTACCCGCTTATTCCGTTTTGGGTCACGGGGGTCGCTGGTGCCCATGTCCAGCAATCACTGTGCGAGGGGCGGGGGACACCCTGGACGGGTCGCAAGTCCATCACAGGGACACACAGAGACAAACAACCATTCACTCTCTCACTCACACCTAGAGACAATTTAGAGTTACCAATCAGCCTAACATGCATGTTTTTGGATTGTGGGAGGAAACCGGAGTACCCGGAGAAAACCCACGCATGCACGGAGAGAACATGCAAACTCCACCCAGAAAGGCCCCTGGACCGGGGTTTGAACCAGGGACCTGCTCGCTGAGAGGCAGCAGCTCTACCAGTTGTGCCACCGTGCTGCCCTGTTAGAAAATAATTATGCATAAATAACTATGAAACAACAAATTGACTATGATATCGTTTGTTTGTTTTTCAAAAATAACATCTAAAACTGACACTTACCTGACTTGTAGCCAACACTTACCCAGTTTGTACCGACTGCGTACTGAATTATGTCTACAAACTGGGTAAGTTGTAATATCTGGAATATCTTACAAAAAGACCTGAAGCTCTCGACCTTGACCTCTCTAAGTGGCTTTAAGAATCTGTTGGACTCCTGGCAGGGACCAATGCAGACATGTTCCTGTTTTTAGTTTTCTACATTCACCTTATAATCTAAATGTTTTTGCTACTTTTATTGCCATCTTATTTTAATTTGTAAAAAAAAAAAAAAAAGAAAGAAAATCTGTACGCCTCTTTAGTAACTGTTTATTGTTGTCGCTGTTGTCCATTGTTGTCATCATTCTTTGTTGAGATCAGGTCTCTCTTGTAAATGAGTCCTCGAGGCTCAATGGGATTAATCTGTCTAAATAAAGGTTGAATGAAAAAAAGTACCAGATATGTACTGGACTGTATTATTTAAAGCTACATACTGTGCAAGTACCATATATACTGGGCTGTATTATGTATAACTGTGTACTGTGCAAGTACCAGGTATGTACTGAGCTGTATTATGTATAACTGCGTATAGTGCAAGTACCAGATATGTACTGGCTGGGCTATATTATATACAGTTATGTACTGTGCAAGTACTAGATATGTACTGGGCTCTATTATGTATAGCTATGTCTGTGCAAGTACCAGGTATGTACTGGGCTGTATTAATTATAGCTACATATTGGGTAAGTTCTAAGTACATACTGGACTGTACTATGTATCGCTATGTACCCGGTAAGAAACAGATACATACTGGACTGTATTGTGTATTGCTGCCATGTTTGTAATATTTCTGCAGTTTCTGGAGTAATGTAATGCAAAATTATCATCAATTTAAACATTTAAATAAAATCTGACATGAAATTCTGAAGGTGGTTTGATGGTTGACAAGTTAACGAGTCCATGGTTTGTCCAAGTGGATGAAATTCCAAAGTGGATCACTGCTGTCTTAAAACAACTACAACTATCTGAATTTCATGGCAGTTCAGGCTAACACTACTTTTAAACAAATACTTCCGTGTCAATTTCTCATTACACAGACACAAATAAATAAATAAAAATTAAACCCACTCCTGAAATTGACTCGGGCTGCACCATAATCGCTCCAGCTAGTTGCTGTTGTTGTCATTTACACTGGCCAACAAGGTTTATGGATCTGTATGTTCTGCTGCAAAGTTTCTGTCAGAGATTTATAATGTTTTAGGACGACATCCGTCCATGTTGGTCTTGACTGCAGTTCAATCAGCCGTTAGCTTCTGAGTCCAGTCTGACCAAAACTCTGTGTCTCTGAACTTAGACTGTTCAAAATGCTATCTACAACAGGTAAGATGTTTGCTCTTATCAACCGTTTACCAACTTCAAAACGGCCTGAGTATTCCCTTAAAGCATTACATTAAATTAAATACACATTTCCTCTTTTTAGCTCATTATATTGTAAATTGTTGGACCTTTCTTATTAAAGTGAAATACAAAAAGTGCAAAATGGCGTTGACCACCAGAAGTTTGAGACTTTGTTTGGACTTTTATTTGTACAGTAATGTTGTGGAATAGTTTCCAGTAATATATGTTTATAAATGATCTTATATAACATCATTGTAAAAACTCTTTACACTCTAACTGAATGCACCTCAAACTCAGATCCGATATATGCTCATTATGAGGTAGACATTAATAATAATAATAATAATAATAATGGTATTTTCCACCCTCTGCAAAGTATTGAAGACACCTTAAATTACTCTCATCAATGTAAGAAATATATGATTATCAGGAACTCTGTACATCACAAATAATAAAATAATTATACAATAGAAATTAGACCGATTTGAGTGCATTTTGTATATTTACAAAGAAATGTTGTTTGCTCATTTCTTCATTTGTTGCACTTTGTAAAGTTTTTGACTGTACAAGTATTTACAGCTCAAAACACAAACAACAACAGCAGTGCATTCAAAGCTAATGTGCATTTAAATATTGTCTCCAGTCTTTATA
>NC_056502.1:40978248-40991936 GCF_014905685.2 Nematolebias whitei
TATGTTCTCGTCATCAGAGAAGACAAACTCTCACTGTGGAAGTGCATTTTGTAAAGATGCAGACTTTGAGCAAAATAAAATAAAAGTTCACCTCTGTGTGCTTTCTTCCTTTCTTTAAATGTTAAAAGGTTGTTCCAGTCATTTTAAAGTAGAGTTCTGTGGAAAAGTTAGGAACAACTAGTATACGACTGGTTGAACAAAGCTCTTTAATCAGCCTCAGCAAGACTCACAAGCTGGAGGCTGGTCAGAACGCAGCGAAGCCCAAAGTGGATGGTGCTACTCTTAAAGCTGTTCTGTTGCTAATGCTACTTTTTTTTTTTTTTTTTTTTTTTTTACATTTACAGGTTTAACATGTAACTGAAATAAAAGTATGTGGTTATTTACAGGTTTAATAGAAGTATGTGGTTATTTACAGGCAGAAAAGGCAGCAGCATCTCGCTGTAGCACTTCTGGTGCAAACTGGGGTTTATTCTGGAAGGAATGTGACATTTTTGCCAAAAACATGAAATGGAAAATCTGAATAATGAGTTTAAATCATAGCGTATTAAAACATGTTGATGAATGTCTGCACCAAACAAGCTTCATGACACTTTTTTTAATTATGGGACATTTTGGGTCACGGCCTTCAAACCAGAGCTGGTCGGAGAAGAGCCGTGACTCAAAATGTCACTTAATGAAATTCCACAAAGGGAGCTTGTTTGATGCCTTTTGTTTTTGTTTACACTTTTTTTAATAATGTTCTAATATTGACCCAGCAAGGACATTTAATGTGTGTTGAATTGTTTGCGTTTATACTTATTGCTTTGTTTTTCTAAACAAACGCAGTAATTTTGATGGACTTAAGCATTTTTAAGGCAACAATCCACTTCAACCTTGGCTGCATTCAGACTAGCCGTTAGCTCGTCTCTTTGTTTCATAAACTGAGCAGGAATAATAAACAACAGAGTGGTTTTTCTATAGAACCCCGCTGGAAAATGGCCGGATTGTTCCTTTATGCGGACAGGACTCCCAGTCTGAACTCTGCTGGTCTCCAGACTGAATCAAATCTCTTGAAGGCATTTCCACCATGCTTCTCCTCCTCAGAGCAGTCTGTTTGGTGCGTTACACTCTCACCTCCTCCTCCATCCATTTCTTTTATTGATTTTTTATTTTTTTATTGTTTTATTGTTTTATTTGTCTATTCAGGGGGTTATTTTTGGGAAAGCGGACTGTGGCTCGGGCCTGGTCCGCATCCATCGCGGCCTGGACGCACAAACCTCAAAGGAACCCCCGGTCTCGGCGCGAACAGGTGCGCGCGGATTCAGCAGGTTCTCCCCATCTCAGGGCGCGCAGTCCAGCTTGGTCCAAAAGGGTCTGGCCCGGTCCTGGACCTGGACTCGTCTTGATGAGTGAGAACTCTGAGCGTGGATGAGAAGAAATGTGCTTTAAGGGGGACGGAGTGAGGAGACTGCGCCTCCTGCGCGTGCGCATCCCTCAAGCACTTCAGACTCAACAGGACTTTTTATGTTTGTCTGTAAGGGTTGACCAAGGTAAGTGGGGGGGCTACCTGCAGCCGCACTGCTCCACCACCATCTCCTCGTACTGTTTGTACACCACGTTGTTCCCGGAGTCCGTGTACAGGATGCTGATGGGGCTGAGCTTGGTGGGCACGCAGCAGCTGGGCGGGGTGCTGTAGGGGTCCATGGAGTTCATGAGTGTCTGTATGATGGCGTGGTTGGTGGGCTCCAGGTGCGACCTGAGCGGGAAGTCGCACACCCCCTCGCAGTGGTAGGCCTCGTACCCGAGCGGCGCGATGATCCAGTCGTCCCAGCCCAGCTCCTTGAAGTTCACGTGCAGCGGCTTCTTGCTGCACCTGGACTTGGACTTCTTCCCGTGCCTCTTCCCGTGCCGGTTGCCCAGGGCCGTCCTCCTCCGCCGCCTGGGCCCCTCTCCTTTGGCCCTCCGGGTGTGGGCCCCCTTCTCCTCCTCCTTCTCCTCCTCCTTCCGAGATTTAATCTTCTCCTTCATCTCGTTGAACAGGTTCTCCTTCTTCTTGGAGCGCGTGTAGACCACCAGGATGGCCTTGTCCTGCTGGCTCCGGCCGCTCCGGTCCAGACCCAGCTGCCTCAGGTCCACCTCGGTGTCTGCCTGCGTGGCCCTGAGCTGGAAGCAAAGCTGCCTCCCCTGCTGGGAGTGATGGGGAGGATGGTGCGCTCTAAACACGTCCCACGCGTCCAAAACCTCCCAGCCGGATTTAGCGGAGTCCACGGGGTCCAGGGACCTGGAGTCCAGCAGTGCGTCGGAGCGGCAGGGGCGCAGCTGGATGTCGTAGAGACCCCAAGTCCGCGACGTCCCGTGCGCCCTCCTGAACACCCTCAGCTCCGCTCCGACCAGCTCCTCTTCCTCCGACAGGGTGGAGACATCAAACAGATACTTCTGTCTGCGCAGAGGAGAGAGCAGCGGATTGTCTGGAGGGGAAGAGAAGGAAAAATAATTGCAGTCAGATTGAGTTAGGGTGTACAGTGTTCAGAGGGAGGGGGGCGCATTCTGCCACAGAGGCCTTCTCTCTCTCTCTCTCTCCCTCTCTCTCTCTCTCTCTCTCTCTCTGTGTGTGTTTTGTTTTTCAGAAGTCCAAAGTGAAGCTGAAACAAGCTGACAAGTGTGTGTTTAAACAAGATGAATCTTTCTTATCAGGACTTTAATGTAGAATAAAGTTCCTCTGAAGGTTTAGAATAAAAACACTTGAAGCTTCGGAAGGTTTGAACTCATTTTCTGCACAAACGGTTGGAAGATGTGACACTTGTGCACATTTTTCATCTTTATTTCTCTACCTGCCAGACTTTTATTTATTTATTTAAAGCACCAGTTTGTACAAAAACACTTTTCCAATCGAACCAGACCACATGTTGCTTTATATTTTTTTTTCTTTTCATCCACGTTTTAATCAAAACCAGCCTGTTACAATGAACATGGTTTTCATTTTACGCGCTGACAGGCTGATTATTAATTTCCACATTTTGGCAGAGAAGAAACAAACTTTTCCTTCTAGTGAGGAAGAAAAAAGTTAAAAATCCAAACAGCAACCACAACATGAAAAATGTGGTTAGTTTGTCTTTTTTTATATAACTTTTGCAGAAGACTGGGGGGGGGGGGGGTAGTGAAGTGAAAGGTCCTGCCAGACACAAAGGAGCAAACTCACTGTACATTCAGCTGAACTATAAACAATTAATTCTTTCTTCCCCGCTGGAGATCCGGGGCCTGAAAATGTTTCATCACTGCTGGAGTTTCAAATGAGCCCCTGGTGAGTTCAGTTGGGGCTCAACAAAGCTGCTAGAATGCCCAAATGATAGAAGAAGAAAACCGGTTTCAGCTCGTGCTGTCAGAATTTAAAATCTGAATAAGAACATTTTTAAATAATGGAAAAAGTCATCCATCGTTTTTATTGTTTTGGCTTTTTTTTTTTTATATAAAAGTTTGGAGGGAAATTTAACAATAAAATGACAATTAGTTATAACTTTTAATTTAGGAAAATCTTTGTTTTTTTATGCTAAGAATTTTAATAAGTAAAAAAAGCAATTTAAATGAAACAAATAAACGTTTTAAAACAGAGTGCGTCAAAAACGTCAGTGTTTTTATTAAAGGATCTGGTTCTTCATGGAAACACCCCCGTGGCATCATGTGCCCAATTTGCTCCAAAGATATATTTTTTATTTTAAATCCGTCAAATTTTTCCTGTGAAACCTGCAGGAATCGAACAGATTGAAACCTTGTGCTTCATTTCAGAGACATTTTTGCGCGTCTGGTTCGCATTAAAATAAAAACGAACACAAGTTCTCCAAATAATTAGCTGTTCCAAACTTCCATCTTCCTCAATAAAACACTTCCACCTTTTCCATCTCATCTCTCTCTGCCAACCACAATATTCTGCTTTAATGCGCGTGCAGGGAGTCCTGTTAATTATTCTCAAATTGTTTGACAGTGGATTATTGGGTCGGAATGTTAGTTTTTGCATTTGAACGAACATTTTCTTCTTAAAGACTTTAATTTATGCCAAAAGTTTTCAACTGTGTTTGCCTCCTACCCCTTCCAGATAACACTTCTGGTTGTGTTGTAGAATAAATTTTATTTTAATTCCATAAAGTAAAAGTAGCCAAAGAACTCGTGGGCGCACTCGATGCGCAATTGATGCGTAAAAGGCGCACGAGTTGCGGCCTCCAGACTCTGGTTTATGCTGCAAGTTTTAACAACACGGAACACTTTTAGGACCCCCATAAGAGACTCTGAGTCCTAAAGCTGAGAGGAAAAAATGAAAAAATATCATTTTTTTCCCAAAGTGGAGCTCCGCAGTAAAACAAGAAAAATAAAAGCAACACACTTCAGAGATGAGGAAGTGCTCTCTCGTCCCCTCCTCTCCTCTCTTGTCGGGTGTTTTTGGTGATGTGCCCAGTGTGGCCGAGCTGGGTCATTACGGGAGAATAGACAGTGTTTGATATGTTATGACATGAGCACTCAATTAGATCACCGAGTTCAGATCCTCCAGTCAGCCGTTCGATGCCAAGCAGCTCAGAAGGGTCCAGCTCGGGGTCAGAGCCAGTGACACATCACATCAAAATCACCGCAGAGAGGGAGAGAGGCGGACCAGCTCCCACCGCAGAAAATGGACCTTTTTTATTAATGAAAATGTCTGTGAAACAAGACCTTTTTTTTTACCTTAACTCGGGGAAAACCGTGATATTTTAAAAATAAAATATCAAAATAATAAAACTTTAATATTAAAGCATTGGCTATTTTGTGCGCAGCGCAACTTTGCACACATTTTGATATTTCAAATGTAAATAGTGGACTTGTTTTTTGTTTCATTCAGAAGAAAACGCAAATGTTGCTTTTATTTTAACTCGGCCTGCACGATTTCGCGCGCGCGTGTGTGTGAGAGTGTGTTCGGATCAGATTGTGTTTGTTCTGCCGCTCCAATCACTTGTTAACTGACCCAAACACCTGCTTCTCACACCGAGCCGCTCCCCCACCTCACCCCCGGCTCCCTTTGTCTCCATCAGAGCAGCAGGCTGAAGGTTTTAATGAGTGCTACATTTTCTGTTCGGGTTTTAAATTCTTATTTGAAAATCCGACAGGGGCTTTCTTTTATTGTCTTGGTGTTGTAACACTTCTGCTGCTGCGTTCACTGACAGTGATTTACTGCGTTCGTTTGGAGAGCGCCCCAATTAGTGTTTTACAGCCGGGTTCATTTAAGCCTAACAGAACCTAATACTCTGAGAAAGTTTGGCAAGGAAATCATAAAAACTCACTAAAGTCGCAGCCTTCCTGCTCTTACTCAGTACCTCTCTTGATTTCATTCAGTTTTGAGCGCGTAAAGGTGCGTCCGCACGCGTCGGTTGCCTCCTTTGGAGCGTGCGTAAAAAGCAGAGCATGTTGGCCAAGTTCTGCCAAGGGGAGACTATCAGAGGAGCGGGACAGGAGGGGGAGATGTGTCACAGAATTATGCAAGGCTGAGGTCATGGAGCTGGCAGCAAAACTGAAACCAACCTGTTCCTCTGTCCACAAAACTGGTAATGGTGTTCGCAGATTTGGAGGAGCGGAAAAAGGACGCGTTTAGTCCCAGTTTCTCCGCCGCGGAGTACGTCCTGTATATGGACAGCATGTATTCATGCGGGACAACAGCGCCCTTGGGGTCTTGTCTGTGGTGACCGGCGGCGATGAGGTCTTTAAGGAGTTTGGATGACCTTTGGACGCCCGGATGGGAGACCCTGGTCTCCCTGTTCCTCCTCGGCGCAGAGATGAGAGCAGCAGACTGGAAACACGGTACATTCCCAAAGAAAACAAGGCCCAGATAAACCGCCACGACTCGAGATGCGTCCATGGCTGGAAGGTGGCAATAAGCCCTTCTTCTCTTCCTCCTCTCTCTCTCTCTCTCTCTCTCCTCCTCGCGCTCTTGGTGAGGTTCGATTTGGGAGGGGGTCCGCCAGGGCTGGAGGTGGTGCGCGCGTCAGAGTCGGAGAGCTCCTAGTTTTGCGCTCTCCACAAGAAGTGCGCTCTCCGCTCTGGACTCCGCACAAGAGCGGAGGCTGTTGGGCCGAGACAAACACGCCCACATGGTGCTTTAAAGCTTCCCAAACTTCATGGCGCACAGCTCCAGAGACGCGCGCGCCGCAGCCAGCGGCCCGCCAGAGGATTCACGGACAAGAACCAGCTTGAGATCAAGTCAGGCCCAAACATCTGAAAACAGGAAGAGACCGAACCTGACCAAACCACAAGATTCCAGTCAGGGAGAAATAAAACCTCTCCTTGTTTCCGAGGCTCAAACTGAAAGTACGAGTCTTATCAGTCTCTTTACGATTCTGCAGGAACGAGGTGCAAGTGCAGCGAGGTGCCACTCACAGACACTTCTCCTTATCTGAAGCCCGAAGAAGCATCACCCCGGGCCTGATGACGTCAGGCAAACTTTTACGCGCAGATCGTTTGCAGAGAAGTAGCGAGATCATAAAGTTGAGACATTTTAAAAATGCTTTGTCATTTTCCATGTCATGATCATTCGATTTACAGGCACCAGAGATCAACATGTAGGGAGAAACAAAATAAGAGGGCAGGTCAGAGGAGAACCGGTTGTAATACAAAATAACGGAATAAACAGACTCAGGAACACAAATGTCATTAAATAACCTGAACTCTGCTCTGGTTTGAACCGGGCTCATCCTGAGCTTCAGACACGTCACCGCGGACTGAAGGACTCGAGCGCCATCTAGTGGTTATTTATATCCACTACAACAGGGCGCTGATGCAAGGAGCTGGTGATGGTGCGTTCAGGTGACAACCCAAACTGGTGGAGCCTACAGAGCTGTCATGTCACAGTTCGGATTTTTTTATTTTATTATTATTTTATTTCCTCCTGAAACGCAGAATGGATTTTAATGAAATTCTCAGAGAGCATTCTCTGGATGTACATGTAATATGAGGTTCCGCTACGTTTATAAAGGTGATACCTCACAGGTGTTGGCCTCTGGGAAAACTCTTCTGGTGCAGTCATCACAGTGAATGAAGTCAATGTTTGGGCGTTGGGGAACCCCAAGAGTGGGGATTGAGTTAAAACCTGAAACAAACACTAAACCTTGTTCCAGTGTCACTGGTTGTGTTCCCTCTGAAAAATAGTGCAAAACATAAAGTAGGAAAAATTACATTTTCACCATGATGTGGTGTCAAGGTACAATAAATCTCAACAAAATTGAATTTTTACAATATCTACAAGCATCAGACAGGACATTAAATAGGGTGGTAATCACAGCAAGGTTGATGTTTATTGTAAAGCACTGATCTTTTAACCAACTCTGTCTAGAATATCCTCAGCAATTCAATGTCTGCATGTTGCCTTAACAGGAAAACATTTTTGTGGAAATTAATTTGGCCTTCAACTGTTAATGCATCCACTTTATGTGAAAATGTTTGACATTAACGAGTTTTTATTGTTAGCAGGCTTCTCTAAAAGGTGGGGCTGAAGATGGATGGAAGCTGCAGTGAGGAAAATAAGTATTTGAACATCCTGCATCTTTGCAAGTTCTCCCACTTAGAAATCATGGAGGTTCTGAAATGTTCATGTTAGGTGCATGTCCACTGTGAGAGACATAATCTATAAATAAATAAATAAATAAATAAATCCAGAAATCACAATGTATGATTTTTTTAAACAATTTATTTGTATGTTACTGCTGCAAATAAGTATTTGAACACGTGTGAAAATCAATGTTAATATTTGGTACAGTATCTTTGTTTGCAGTTACAGAGGTCAAGTGTTTCCTGTAGTTTGTCACCAGGTTCACTGCAGCAGATTCTGGTCCATTCCTCCACAGATCTTCTCTAGATCAGCCAGGTTTCTGGACTGTTGTTGAGAAACACTGAGTTTGAGCTCCCTCCAAATATTTTCTATAGGGTTTAGGTCTGGAGACTGGCTAGTCCACTCCAGAACCTTGATATGCTTCTTACGAAGCCACTCCTTGGTTCTCCTGGCTGTGAGCTTCGGGTCATTGTGATGTTGGAAGACCCAGCCACGACCCATCTTCAATGCTCTAACTGAGTGTGTGGGGTGGACAGGTGTCTTTATGCAGCTACCGACCTCAAACAGGTGCTTCTAATTTAGAATAATCAGTGGAGTGGAGGTTATAGAGGTGGACTAACAGGTCTTTGAGGACCAGAACTGATTGGCAGGTGTTCAAATACTTATTTGCAGCAGTAACACACAAATAGATTATTAAAAAATCATACATTGTGATTTCTGGATTTATTTATTTTTTTAGATTATGTCTGTCACAGTGGACATGCACCTAACATGAACATTTCAGAGAACTTGCAAAGTCGCAGGGTGATCAAATACTTATTTACCTCACTGTACATTCTAGGACCTGGAACACTTACCATATAAAATGTCTTATTGGTCATATTTGTCTTGCACTTTCCAAAGGTTTCCAGCAATTTATCCATCCCAAAGCATCTAATAGGGCAAAGAGGATTCTCTCATGGAGATCTTCTGTTTTGTAGAGATTGTCAGGAACATCAACTGCCTCTTCAGCATCAGCCAGTGTTGGTCCTTCCCAGTCAATACCAGTCTTCCAGATCTCCCTATGCAAGAGTACAGGTCCTTCTCAAAAAATTAGCATATTGTGATAAAGGTCATTATTTTCCATAATGTAATGATAAAAATGAAACTTTCATATATTTCAGATTCATTGCACACCAACTGAAATATTTCAGGTCTTTAATTGTTTTAATACTGATGATTATGGCATACAGCTCATGAAAACCCAAAATGCCTGTCCCAAAAAATTAGCATATTTCATCCCACCAATGAAAGACAAGTGTTTTTAATATAAAAAACGCCAACCTTCAAATAATCATGTTCAGTTACTCAATACTTGGTCGGGAATCCTTTTGCATGAATGACTGCTTCAATGCGGCGTGGCATGGAGGCAATCAGCCTGTGGCACTGCTGAGGTGTTATGGAGGACCAGGATGCTTCGATAGCGGCCTTAAGCTCATCCAGAGTGTTGGGTCTTGTGTCTCTCAACTTTCTCTTCACAATATCCCACAGGTTCTCTGTGGGGTTCAGGTCAGGAGAGTTGGCAGGCCATATGAGCACAGTAATACCATGGTCAGTAAACCATTTACCAGTGGTTTTGGCACTGTGAGCAGGTGCCAGGTCGTGCTGAAAAATGAAATCTTCATCTCCATAAAGCTTTTCAGCAGATGGAAGCATGAAGTGCTCCAAAATCTCCTGATAGCTAGCTGCACTGACCCTGCACTTGATAAAACACAGTGGACCAACACCAGCAGCTGACATGGCACCCCAGTGACTGTGGAAACTTGACACTGGACCTCAAGCAATGTGAATTCTGTGTCTCTTCTCTTCCTCCAGACTCTGGGACCTTGATTTTCAAAGGAAATGCAAAATTTACTGTAATCAGAGAACATAACTTTGGACCACTCAGCAGCAGTCCCAGGCGAGATGCTTCTGACGCAGTCTCTTGTTCAAGATTGGCTTGACCTGGGGAATGAAGCACCTGTAGCCCATTTCCTGCACACGCCTGTGCACGGTGGCTCTGGATGTTTCTACTCCAGACTCAGTCCACTGCTTCCGCAGGTCCCCCAAGGTCTGGAATCGGCCCTTCTCCACAATCCTCCTCAGGGTCCGGTCACCTCTTCTCGTTGTGCAGCGTTTTCTGCCACACTTTTCCCTTCCCACAGACTTCCCACTGAGGTGCCTTGATACAGCACTCTGGGAACAGCCTATTCGTTCAGCAATTTCTTTCTGTGTCTTACCCTCTTGCTTGAGGGTGTCAATGATGGCCTTCTGGACAGCAGTCAGGTCGGCAGTCTTACCCATGATTGCGGTTCTGAGTAATGAACAAGGCTGGGAGTTTTTAAAAGCCTCAGGAATCTTTTGCAGGTGTTTAGAGTTACGTTGTTGATTCAGATGGTTAGGTTAATAGCTTGTTTAGAGAACCTTTTCAAGATATGCTAATTTTTTGGGACAGGCATTTTGGGTTTTCATGAGCTGTATGCCATAATCATCAGTATTAAAACAATTAAAGACCTGCAATATTTCAGTTGGTGTGCAATGAATCTGAAATATATGAAAGTTTCATTTTTATCATTACAATATGGAAAGTAATGACCTTTATCACAATATGCTAATTTTTTTAGAAGGACCTGTAAATAGCACCTAGAGACCTTTGTTTTTTTTGTTTAGCAGCAACGAATCAACACTTTGCTCGTACAGTATTAGATTGGCCAATATACTCAGGTAAATAATTAGAGTTGTACGAAATACACTGATCAATTTATTTCTGCATATCCAAAAGATCGGTGTGCTTACCTGCTCAATCAGGTTCAGGTTGGGCCCATTATTTGCCCTTCAGCCTACAACTGTTGGGGCGACTTCCTGTGCTCTGTGGAAAGACCATGGTGATCCCAGTCTTTGGGGAAGCATCACATGATGGAGACAAATGAGGTCCAGCTCATATCACATACATTAACTTACATATTCACAAAAACATATTTTTGGCACCAATGGACCCCCGTTATTCTTTTACTTTTATTGGATGTAACTGGGATCCTGTGCAGTTTTGTTCCACATGCACCATGTGGTGCAAATGACAAAGAACTTGAATCCTTGTAGCCACAGGAAGATTTTGGATGGCCTTTTAGCCTTTTCCTGAAAAAATGTCCATTTTCTTTCTACTCCTGATGGTCCTACACTTTCTGTGGTCCATGTTGTTTCACACACGATGCTCAGCAGCACGGTGACAGCTGGGGCGTTACCACCTTTAACTACAAACTGAAGAACATCACTTTCATGCTCTTTCAAACTGACCTCAAACTTCAGCCATCGCTGCAGCTTCAGGAAGTTTCCAAGCTTCAGTAGAACTAGATATTGATTATTCATCATTTGTCAGCATTTCCTCTTAGTTTTGTCAAACTCAAGTAATTTCAGCTGCCCCTCATTAGTCTTTCTTTAATGAAAGGAGACAAAAAACCCGATCGTGTGTATAATAATGTAGTCATGAGACAAAAACATATTTTTGAATGTCAATTTATTCATCCAGTAGTTCACCATACAAAGCTCTGCTCAAAACACTCAGCAACCCTCTCCCTGAACTTGGCTGATATTCTGAGCACTGACAATAAAATGACATAAAACAGGAATGTTTAATTTTATGAAGTCAATTTTATCCATTTTGCTTTTTTTTTTTCCAAAAGTTTTATAAATTTATAATCAAGGTCTAGTCAAATCCTCCCTAGACCTGGCAAAGTCAATCCTCCTTTTTTTTAAGAAATAATTTATCATTTTGCGATGTTTTCAGAGTTTTAAGTTTTTCAATGTTTAAGTTTTTTTTTTCTTTTTCCATCGGTGAAGCAGATTTCAAAATGCACCATCTGTAACACAAAGAGCAGAGTAAGAGCTCATTAGTAATTAGAACATCATCACGTAATAAAAGTCATGAGCACGTCGTGTTCTTAGTGCAGAACTCCCGGGTACAGACCTTAGACGCTGGGAACTCCAGCAGGGGTGGTGGACTTCTGGGCCGCCTCTTTGGCCTGGTGGGCCTGAAGCACAGCAACAGCCTCATCCACCTGAGACACACAGTTCATCAATCACTGCCATTACAAACATGACGACACGGGGCACGTGAACGCATCAGCTGACCTTGGAGCGCAGCGACTCGGGTGATTCCAGCATGTGAAGCAGCTCAGAGTTGTCGATCTCCAGAAGCATACCGGTGATCTTACCCGCCAGGCTGGGGTGCATGTTCTGGATGAGGGGGAACAGACGCTCACCTGAAAGGAAAAGTCATTCACGTAGAACAGGTTAGGACTAAACCAGACCAGGACGAGTGAAGTCACTCTGGACAGGGACTTGTCAACAGGTCCGACTCTGCTGACGTTTACTAACCCAGCATCTGCTTCTGCTCCTGGGGGGGTGCAGCAGCCAACATGGAGGCCGTCAGGGGCTCCTGACCTTGGACATGGACCGCAGGCTGCAGGAGGTTGGAGAGTGTGAGCTTAATGTGACCAACACGACACCTGAACAAGCCGTGTGATCACGTGTACTTTGACACGCATGAGTAAGGTCTGCAGTAAATGTGTCAAACTATTTACTGTTGCAGTCATCAAGTTCTTACTTGCTGCATGGCGACCTGTGGCTGGGATGCCATGTGCTGCTGAGGATTGCGCACACCAGCGGCGTATTTGTACTGGGGCATGGCACGTACTGGGGCGGCAGTGGCCGACGCGCCGGCAGGGCGTTGGCTGAGCGCCTGAGTCGCTGAGGAGAGAACAGTGGACATGGTTACTCAAAACAATCTGCACCGACAGAAGAACCGTAGCAACACCACGTGATCTGCAACTCACGCATGCGCTGGGAAGTCATCATGCGTGGGACCTGGGCGTTGGTGGTAGTGGTGGCGCGGATGGTGTTGAAGGCCTGAGGCCTGGGTGCTGACGGGCGCATAGCGTTTGGCATGTTCTGGAAGTCTGGAAAAGGAGAGCAGCAGAGATGGTTACTAACCATGTTCACTGACGTACACTGCAAACAGATGTTCTAAACCTCTGGAGTTGGTGCTTTAGAGAACTTACGCTGAGGACGCACTCCTTGAGTAGCCCAACGGGGACTGGGGCGGAGCTGGGCCAACTGGTTGGCAGAGTAATACGCAGCACGGTTCTGAGCCTGACAGGACGGAGATCAAGAGTGTTCAACACTTACCATTAAAACCAGTTCACACGTCACTCTGTCCTTCACTGAACGCAAAGTGGTTCTAAGAAGAAGGAGCCAGTTAGCTGAGGTGGAGGCTCACCTGTGGTATGGCAGCCATGAAGTAGCCTGAAGGTGGAGCAGGCTGATACGGGTTGAGCACAGGGTTGGGCACAGCACGCACGGTGGCCATCCTCTGCATGTACTGGTTTGTTAGATGGGCCTGACGCTCCTCCTTCCGCTGGGCCAGGGCCACATACAGAGGCTTAGTAGCCACAATACGCCCATTCATTTCTGTCACAGCTTTGGTGGCCTCCTCCGGGGAGGAGAAACACACGAAGCCAAAGCCCTTACTGCGGCCACCCTCCATCATCACCTGCAACACAAAACTAATTACCGTCAGGTATACAAGCTGCAAATCACAACGTTACGTCTGTTGTCTGCCTAATACAAGCAGCTTTAATGTTGCGAGTCTAAACCTTCTACCTTTGCGCTGGTTATTGTTCCAAACGGAGAGAATTCTTTGCGCAGGCGCTCATCATCCAGACCATCATCCAAGTTTTTCACATATAGATTGACACCCTAGTAGAATAAAAATGATTGATGTCAACACCAGATGAATACTGCACAGCTGCCAATAAATACATTTGACAGGACTTGTATGGAAAATACTTGAGCCAACCATTAATCATTTCATGTGGCCAGTTCTGAAAAACACAACTACAATAATCCAGTTCAACCAGTTAGAACGGCATTTCAGGTTTTCCCACTGCGACATATTGTATCAACTGAAAATAAGAATTTAATGTTTTTTAAACATTGATAGCTGTGTTAGCATGTACATTAGGTCGTAGTTTTGCCCAAGTACTAGATATTATTTCAAACAAACTGGCACACACACACACACAGAGACACACACACACACACACACACACACACACACACACACACACACACA
>NC_056502.1:40991946-40997341 GCF_014905685.2 Nematolebias whitei
ACACACACACACACACACACACACACACACACACACACACACACACAGAGAAGGTGAAATTCTACAAGCACCCCAACAGACCTGGTATCTGGTCATGCGATCCTGTTTCATTTGCTCAAACTTGCGCTTGAGTTCATTTTGACGCTCCCCTTTCTTCTGTGCACGACCCACGTACACTTGCCTGCCATTCAGCTCTTTGCCGTTCATGTCATCAACAGCCTAAAAAAATTAATTTTTTTAAAGTAAAGTCTACAGACACATGCACATAATGTAATATCGATATGTGCCATGTCTAAACCCCGTTAGAACGTTGAATGAAAGTGATGTAAACCTTCTGAGCATCTTCGTGTCTCTCGAAGCTGACAAAACCAAATCCCTTGGATTTGCCACTTTCATCAGTCATAACCCGGACGCTCAGCGCAGGCCCTATTAAAAAAGTATTCAACATATTAAATATGCCAGATTACACTTGATGGCTGGTAACCAGTAAATGTTATGAACTCTGGGCATCTTACCATATTTGCCAAACATTTCCTTCAACTTCTCGTCATCCATGTCCTCACCAAAGTTCTTGATGTACACGTTTGTAAACTCTCTGGCACGTGCCCCAAGCTCAGCCTCCCTCTCTTTACGAGACTTGAAACGTCCAACAAATCTGTAACAAAATTATTGACACTTTTAGAATCATGTCATTGAACAAACTTCACACAGTAAAGGACACTATAGGCTATGATGAATTGTCTGGACTAACATTCACATTCCAAAGGTAGTTTACTGTGTTGCAATGATCATAGTTCATCTAAAGAGGAAGAACAACCTTGAAACCTCCACTTGTGCAGTAAAATATACACGTTCTTAAAAACCAAGGACTCATAGTGATGCTAATGCACTGACAGCATGATGCAGCTCAACACAAATATGAAACTAGTATTAGACGTAAAACGCTGTTAAAGACAGTCCAAGCATTTTTTAAAACAAGCAGCAACACCACTTACACTTTTCGGTCATTGAGCAACATGCCGTTCATTTTCTCAATGGCACGCTCAGCTGCTTCGTGGGTCTCAAAGTGCACAAAGCCGTAACCCTTTGAGCCATTTTCATCACAAACCACCTTGGAATAAGGCAGATTTCATCATGTTAAAAACATTCACAAACACCATGCGTTATAAACACGTCACAATAAAACAGTTTAAACCCAGTAAAGGCTTTAATCATGCAAAGTAACTGCTTGTAGAAAAAACAGACCAAAAAAACAACAGGCCGAGAACTGATAGTTGCATCTACCTTGCAGGACAGGATGTTTCCAAATGCAGAAAATGTGTCATACAGGGCTTTGTTATCAATAGACTTGTCCAGGTTTTTGATGAAGATGTTCCCCACCCCGCTCTTCCTCAGTGAAGGGTCACGCTGAGACCACATGATGCGGAGAGGCCTCCCCTTGATCACGTCAAAGTTCATCGTGTCCAAGGCTCGCTCGGCTAGAAGCAAAAGCACACATTCAGTTTGCACCTGGCCATTTCCACACATGCTCAATATTACCCACCCAGCGCCTGCTGGGGCACTGGAGGTCAGGGGGACTGGACCTACCATCAGCTGGTTGCTGGAAGTTCACGTAGGCGTAGCCAAGCGACCGGCGGGTGATCATGTCCCTGCACACCCTGATGGAGAGGATGGGTCCGGCCGGGCTGAACTTCTCGTACAGCATGGCCTCGGTGACGTCAGGATGCAGGTCTCCTACGTAGAGGGAGGCCATGGGGTAGCTGGGCGCGCTGGGGTTCATGATGGGCTGAGTGCGTTTTCAGACTCACAAGGTTCAAGTTTAGATTCAACCGTGGCCTTCAGTCGACCGGAACTAATAGGTCTTTATTTTTATTTGCCTAAAAAAGCGCAGATAAAGACACTTTTACAACGCGGACTGCGTGGCGTGATTAGCAAGATGTCGCAGCGTGGCCTAGCTAGCACGGCTTACAAATTACTATTTAATTTCAGCTCCTTCGCTGTAGCTTCTTGAAGTTTAGACGGAGTGACGAACAAATACAGTCACGCAGTACAGCAGGTGGAACAACGCGTTGAGTCAGGAACCAGCCGGTTAGCCACGCTTCCAACAACGACGCTAGGACAGGTAGCTGCTAACGACGCTCTCCTCGTTCCGTCTTTCGTTTTGACGGCAGCTCTTCTTTTCAGTTTCTTGGGATGGAAAATCAAATCCTGCTTCACCGATTTTTTTTTTGTTTTTTTTTTCTTATAAAAATATGTCTGCGTGTGCTCTCTAGCTTTTGGTTTGTTTCATAATAATAAAAAGTGTGCCGAGTCTAGCTTCGGAGCACACCCTACGCAGAAGGATTACAAGACTGAAAGGAAGGACGAAAGCACTGCAGCGCGTTCAACAGCCGCTCTTCTCGCGAGACTTCATTTTTAGCGTCGAAGCGTGCACACTCGTTTTAAAGGCGCCAGCCGTGACTGACGTCGCTCATCTCGCGAGATTTCATTTTTAACGTTGAGATATGTTCACTTCAAGTGATTTTGATTGCTAGTGCTGACACTTTATTGTACACTGTAAATAACAAATAAATAAATATTTTTGCCTTCGCTTATTTTGAGGTCTCTGTTGTAAATGAGTCCTCGAGGCTCGATGGGATTTACCTGCCTAAATAAAGGTTGAATGAATGAATGAAGAAAAATGTTAAGTCCAGGACTAATAAACATCTGTGCAGATGATTTTGAAGAGTTTGGAGGGATTAGTTTTCTGTTAAGTTGCGACTTTGAAATTTCTAAATTGCCGATAAAATTATCAGCCTTTCATAAACAGGTTCTGCAATATTGGAAACTTATCTTCAAACACAGTTTCTCACCACATCCAGTTCCACTCTGGGACAACAGATGCATCCTGGTGGTTGGAGACAGGTGTTTGTCTGCTCTACACTTTATGAAAGAAAATGGCAACCTTTTATCATATGATGATTTTATAGAAAAATACACATTAAACTGTACTAAATTAAATTTGAGAGAGTGTTAAAGTCCATTCCTCCTGCTATGATGATCAGATGGTTGATTACATATTTGAATGTTAATCCGAAGAAACCTTTGATTATAAATGGTTGTGACTTCATAGACAAAAACTGTAATAATAAATTCATAAGGAATACTCTGACCTCAATTCTCTTCCACTGTACATTAAGAAGAAAACATCTGTTTAAAAATTATGACAATTCCTCTAAAAAAAATCAAAGCCAAATATCTTTTCTATCCACTCCCACAAAAAACTAAAGAAATTCATTTCAAAATTATGTATGAAATTTATCCTTGCAACGACTTTCTGCAAAATAAATTTAATATAGTTATTAACTCATGTGAATTCTGTAATTCAGATATTGAGACAGCAGAACACCTTTTTTTAAATTGCAATTTCATTAATGCTTTTTGGAAAGATGTTCAGAACTGGATCATATCTAAGAGTTCTATTCCACCTTTAAATTTTACTATAATTAAATTTGGTCTGCTAACAAAGAATGATGTTTTAAATTACGGTAACAACAACTTAATCCTTATGGCTAAATGTTTTAATCCACAAATGCCATTTCCTGAAAATTACCCCCTTGTTCAACATATTTTTAAATTAAATAATTGTATTTAAGGAAGTGCTTAACGCTGCAACCTTCCAAAAAGCCCGTTCCTTATACCAGTACATTAATAGCTTATTTAAAGAACTGAAACTCCTCCTGCATTTGTAACTTTTTTATTTTGCAGTTTCCTCAAATTGTTCATTTTCTTTGTTAATTATATTTCCAGTCATAATTTCTGCTTAGTTTTTTTGTCATATCAACTGTGAACGTGTTTTTCTTGTTATATTACGTTTTGTATTTGTTCTGTTTTTTCAATAAAGACAAAAAAAAACCCATCTCTGCAGAGGTGCCACCAAGGGGAAGGAAGGTGCATCGACCACCCTAAGGGTATTTGCACAGTTTATATATATATATATATATATATATAAACTTTTTTTTTTTCTCGTTTGTTCTGAAGTGGGGTCATGGGGCAGCAGCTTGAGCCCAGACATCTCTTTCCTCTAAGTGAGGGTCCAGCTGCCCTGCAGTAGAAACTCACTTCAGCCGCCTGTCTCCACGGTCTCATTCTTACGGTCACTACCCAGAGCTCGTGACCACAGGTGAGGGTAGGAACGTAGAGCGAGCAGTAAACAGAGAGCTTGGTCTTACAGCTCAGCTCTCTCTTCACCACAACGGACCGGCACAGATTCTGCAATACTATAGATGCTGCACCAATCTGTCTGTCAATCTCATGCTCCATTATTCTGTCACTTGTAACCCTGAGATACTTGAACTCCTCCACTTGAGGCAGAACCTCACCCTCGACCCAAAGAGATCGATCCACCCTTTTCGCACTGAGGACCACGGCCTCAGATTTGGAGGTGCTGATTCTCATCCCAGCAGCTCCACACTCGGCTGTGACCTGCTCCATCGAGAGCTGGAGATCCATGATGCCAACAGGATCACGTCATTTGAAAAAAATAATCCAGTTTATTTCAGAGAGAAGGACAAGCTGAAATAAACTGGATTGTGACTGTGCAACTTTATGAACTGTGTAAAAAAAACTGCTCCTCTTTTTCTACTTCTGTGTTACTTTTCAAACAGCCTAAATAAGACAAAATAAAACCTCGTCACCACCTCCCACGATCATCAGTGGATCCCATCTAGGATCCCCTTTTGAAAAATGGTGACACCTCTGACCAGAGGACCAAGTTTATTTTTCACAACACACAGGCAGGCTTCAGTCTTAAAAAGTTCACAACTGTTTGTAGCACGTGCCAGGTCTGGAAACCTTTTCCTCTCTTCAGACTTTCTTCCTACTTATCTTTACTATCTACATTATCTTTATTAAAAGATTAAAAAAAAAGAATACCCTCTAATAAATGGTTCAAATTGTGTTTTCATTTATTTTGTTAAAAATATGTCCATAGTCATCGCTTTAGGTACCATTCTCACGTTGTAAACCCAGGTAAGGTATAAAACAAATAGCTTTTTTCACAGGTGAGCCAAACTTTCCTTCAGAGGATCATTTTGACTTAATGAGATCACAACACGAGCAGATCACTGTCCCTGCAGAGATTCAACACATCGTCACAGCATGGCTTGTAATTTGCTGCGTTTATGTAAATATTCTGATTTGACTGAAGTCCATTTCAGGGATTCACTTTTCTTTTTTTAATTTAGCATAGATGCTAAATACTCTTATCACAACATGGTTGATCAAACACTTCAGTCAGGTCACACCTCACATACATGTACCACGTCATGGCTACTTGACGTCTGAGTTAGCTGGAAGTACACCTGTGAATATATTTAAAGGTACACCTGTGAATATATTTAAAGGTACACCTGTG
>NC_056502.1:40997351-40998987 GCF_014905685.2 Nematolebias whitei
ATATATTTAAAGGTACACCTGTGGATATATTTAAAGGTACACCTGTGGATATAGTTAAAGGTACACCTGTGGATATAGTTAAAGGTACACCTGCAGCATGCTTCTTCTGTGTGACATGGGAAAATCCAAAGAAATCAGCCAAAGATATTAGGAAGAGAACCGTCGACCTCCACAGCTCGTTTCATCCTTGAGTATAACATCCAGACGCCTGTAGGTTCACCTGTTTAAACTATTTTACAAGTATAAACACCATGGGAACGTCTCGACATCCCGCTCAGGAAGGAGACAAACTGTGTTCCCAAGATCAATGTGTTTTGGTGCAAAACGTGCACGTTAACCCCAAACAAGAGCTAAAGACCTCACGAAGCTGCTGAAGCTGGTCATTATCCAGCAGAGTGGTGAACACGAGCTGAAAGGCCACTCTGCGAGGAAGAAGCCATTACTCACAAAGAACAGGTTGCAGATGCACACAGGGACAAACACCTTTATTTCTGGAGACGTGTCCTGTTGTTGCATGAAACTAAAACTGGACTAGCATGAATACCATGGAGGAAGAGGAGGGACATTTCCCAGCCTGATAACTGTCCCAACTGTGAAAATAATAAAATAGATGTCATCACGAGAAAACAGCTGAAGATTCTCAAGCATCTCAAGCCATCGATGAGGACAGCTTGGGTCTTCCACATGGACGTGATCCTCAGCATACAACCAGTCAAAGTGTCTTCAGACCAACAAAGTCAATGTTTTGGAGAGGCCATCACAAAGTCCTGATCTCAACCCCATGGAGAACGTGTGGAGCGACACCAAACCTGACCTAGGAATGGGACAGAACTCCAGCAAACCACTGTGAGAAGCTCGTGGAAGGAAACTTTAAACTTTTGACCCAAGTCAGTTTTAGGACGATGCTACAAATTATTAAAATTCATGTAAACTTGTGGCTTTGGGGAAAAAATAAAAATCTGTGATCCAGTGAAACCTGACCTACATGGTAAATGGACTGTACTTAAATAGCACATTTCTATCTTATAACGACACTCAAAGCTCTTTACAACACAATCTGTGCCTCAGTGACCCGTTCATACAGCACTCTACATCTCTACAAAGATAACTGAACAAATCATTCTAAAGAGACTAATCAGAGCTTGATCACATTCATACACTGATGGGCTATGAGAGGTTCAGCGTTTTGCCCAGGGACACTTTGGCATGACTGCTGGTGGATTTGAACCCCCAACTCTTGCACTGGAGGACTGCTCCAACCACAGCCGCCCCAACAGGACAGGTAAATGCATCTCTACATATTGCCCAATGTTTGACACTTGAAATTCACGAGTTTAGCCCCAAGAGTTTACAGCTTTTTAATAGAAATGCTTTTTAAGATGGAAAGTTCAAGTTCAGTAATTTTTTTGTTTAATGTAGAAATGTTGATGCCTGAAACTTGAGCGTTGCATAATTTAATTTACTTGTACAGCTACTGTTCAAAACACCGTGATCTCCCTGCAGAAATAAAGATGTAACAGTGCCATGAAGTACTCTTTAGGTGTGGAGGCTCGAGAGAGCTTCCACTGGTGACTCGTACAGAAGTGACAGTTGAACTGGGACTCGGGCCGACCACTCCAGTACATCAGTTGAAACG
>NC_056502.1:40998997-41020034 GCF_014905685.2 Nematolebias whitei
CAGTTGAACTGGGACTCGGGCCGACCACTCCAGTACATCAGTTGAAAAAAGACAAGCTGGATGTTTTTTGTTCGTGTTTTATTCCACTAACATGACCGTACACATTTCCCCAGAGAACAGTTATGCTCAAGTGTTCAGTATGAAAACTCCAAAGGCAAAGCCAACAAACCCAACAACCTTCCTTCTCCACAAACTACCCCTTACCAACAGTTTAGACGAGAACTGAGAAAAATAAAGATGAAACCATCTGAAAAGCAGTAGTTATAGAAAAGAAGTCGTTTCTTTACTGCTGCGGTGCTCATCCAAAACAGCAACACAAGCTTGTATGCTCTTGTTCAATTTTTCTATTCCTACTCAGACATGAAGATGTAAAAAAGCAGCCCCCCAGCAAACGATTAAAAAAATGAAGACATCGAACGTTGAACATCTGACAGTACATGGAATGTAACCTGTATAAAATCCTGCCTTTTATCTCCAGCGTTCCCCATTACACCATCATGTTTCTCTTGTAATTCCTTTCCTTGGAATGGAGCGACAGCTGCTGCCCTGCCAGGTGCGAGGAGCAGCGACCGTGGATTTATCATCTAAAGGTTCTCAGCAGGTTCCTCAAAACAACAGGATTCATTTAATACAAACAAGGTTGGCTGTCTAACTTTCAAATCTGGAGTTGCCAGGTGTTTCTCATGAGAATAAAACTTGTGGTACTTGCATTTTATAAGATTTCTCCACATCAGAAAAAGGTTAGCAGCTAAGCATCATGCCCCAAAGTACACAAACCCTCCCGTTACACTAAAATCTTACTCTCTCCCATCCCACTTCCCCCACAGGTACTACAGAACAAATAGTCAACCCAAATTAGTGAGATGAGTAGAGACCTAAACAGGAAAACAATGGCTAGTTTGATGTTGACAGTGAGGTGCATGAAGTGTTGATCATGATGAAGGTGATCCTGGAGGATGGCAGGCAGACGGGGTGACTGTGAGGAGGCAGCTCATTCTTTGGGCTCCTCTGGTTCCTCTCCATCGCCCTGGTTATCAGAAGTCCACAGCTGAGGATGGACAGGACAAGGAAAACAAAGAGCAGATTAATAAGAGCAGAGGCTCAACCTCAAAACACTTGAGTTGCTCATTCTATGGATAACCAACGCCTTCCCGTTCACCTCGCTGTGTCTAAACTGACACTCATTTTCTTCTGTGGCGACACAAACGATGGGAAGAGAATCTTGTTTTTCACAGCCCAAATCTGAGCACAGTTTGATGACCTCAAGATGTAGCATAATAATCACCCGCTCATTATATTTTGATGATTTCTGAACATTTTAGATTGTGAACAATAAACACACATGAACTAAAAGACCTAAACCTGCTTGGAGGAATGCGTATCCAACTCCCCCTGTATATGTTGAGTCTGAACTAAAATCATCGTTTGCTGAATAAGGACAGAGTTCACCTTGAAAACACGTCTGGTGCAACACGGACAAATCTAGCAAGGTGTGTTAACGATCACAGATCGTGTTGTGAAGTCAACGACTCTTAGCTAATGCACCAAATGTGTCAATATTTGTAAAATGGGCTGAATCAAAGTAGTCCCTCGCTACTTCGCAGTTCGACCTTCGCAGACTCGCTCCATCGTGCTTTTTAAAAAGAACATGGGACATGACACACAATTTGCTGATTGATGGATGAGCCACACAATTGGCATGGAACTTTTATTTAAAATATTTTTAATTATTTAACACCTGCTGCACCTGTGTGCAGCTGCACAGGAAGCAATCGCATTCATACACTGCTGGTGGAATTGAACCCCCAACTCTCCCACTTGAGGACGACCGCTGTAACCACTCAGCCACAGCGGCCCCAGGTATTGGGCTATTGTACGTCCAATGAGTCACTCGAGCGTTTGATTAAAATCTGTGCACTGGTTCATGAGCTCATTTGTTAATATTATAAACGTACAAACAAACAAAAGCACTGAAAGTGATCAGAGCATGAGGGATCAAACAAGTTGTTGGGTCAGACATGGCATATATTTATATATATACATATATAAAATCAAAAGGACACTTACTGTCAAGTTGTCTCTTAATAGCTGCATTATTAGTGTACTGTCTTTGTACGATTCTTCGCTCAGCGTGTCGAGTTCTGCAATGGCATCATCAAAAGCCTAAAGGACACACAACATGCTCTTTAGGATCTAGAAAAGTTGGCTTTGATAAGTTCTTACCTATAAAATATGTCCCAATCCAGTGCGTTTAAATTTGTGTAACAATTGTTGGCTTTGAACTGGCTCCACAGACCAAATATAAATACTCAAGAGCCATTAAGTTAATCATTCAGATAAAGAGAGCGTGTGTGGTAAAATTACTTGTTTGGCCAGATTGCAGGCCTCTGCAGGTGTATTGAGGATCTCATAGTAGAACACAGAGAAATTGAGGGCAAGGCCGAGGCGGATTGGGTGCGTTGGCTGCATGTCTTTTTTGCTGATCTCAAAGGCCTCTTTGTATGCGTTCTGTGATTGGTTGATAGTGTCTAGAAAAACAGAAAACAAAACAAGTTGAAGTTGGATGTGTCGTAATCAACAGGTTTACCTTTATGTTGTTTCAATGGTTTATCACATATTAACTGACTTTACTTAAATTTGTGTGGGAACATCAACATAGTTTTTTAAATATCAAGCAGGGGAGGATGTGTCATATATTCTGTTTAAGCCTAACATATGAAAATATAATATTTGGCAGACCTATAGCAAAGTCTTTGCTAGGAAGCATGACTTTTAATACATTTCTCATAACTATACACACAAAGTATCTATTAGACAGTTTCCAGGGCATAAAGCTGTTCCTACATCCTGAAGTCACGTCAACTATGTTTGAGTAGGTGGGGTGTAATGTGTGCAGGATTGGAGGTCCACAAGAACAACAGAACATTTATAAAATGTTGCCGTCTGGTTTCTCAGGAGCCGCTCCAGACCTAAGATCAGTGTTTCAACTCTACATCACCCAATCTCTTCTTTCACTGGTGTAAACTTTGGATGGGGCCCAACTCATTTTCACAAAGGGCCTAAATTAAAAATCTGATCCAAGGTCCAGGGCTTTTTTTCTTCCGTTTAAAAACTAAAAAAGGGGAAACTTGTTGCTGCGGACCACATACACACAGGAGGCTTACGGAGTGGTGCATCTAGGAATCTGTGATGGAGACATGTCTGTCTTGTGCGCTAGCTTAGCTCTACATTAGTGCTGGCGATTGTAAAGCAGCTACGTCTGTAGCTTTAGAGCTGTATTGCATGCTGCTAGCTTAGCGCTACAGGAGTGCCGGCAGTTGTGGGTGAAGGACATCTTGGTAGGCAGGGCGCCTGGTTCTGTTGATGGGTGGGGCGCCTCCTGGGATGACGGTAGGGGAAGCACTGCATGAGTGTATTATACAGCAGGAACTAAGGAGTTACTTTGACACATGGTTATATACTGGACAATTGAGAAAAAGTTTAAAAAAAGAAGAACAAATAGAGATATGTATATTAAAGCGTACCTTCCTTTTCTTGTCCTGCAGCCACCTCAGCCAAGTAGCGGAAGTAATCTCCCTTCATCTTCAAATAAAATACTTTGCTCTCTGACGAGTCTGCTTTGAGAATCAGATACTTGTCCAAGAGAGACTGTTGTAAAAAAAAAAAAAGAAAGAAAAAGTTTACACCGGTATGCTCAGATTTTTTTTAATCCATTATTTGAACTGGCATTCAGCAACCTGTCAGGAGCTATGGTCGTTCAGACAAACATGAAAGATCATTTAGATGCAGCATCTAATCAAATGTTAATACAGTGATACACTGCTCTGGGCTTGAGACGATGGCTACTCTGCATGACAGATGCCTCAGGGACCACAGGTGGTGGATGATCAATGTGAACTTGAGAGTACAGAAGAGGAGAAAGTGGGGAGCTGAACAGACCAGGAAGAGAAGACGGCTAAGAGGAAGAAATGGTGATGGTGGGACTCCGTGAAGGTTGGGGAATGGGTGAAAGCTGGTGGGGGGTGGACACGGAGAAACCAGGCTGCTGAACTCCTGATGAGGAAGTAGGTCATGCACTCCAGCTTGGCACTCTACAACACAAGCATGCACCACTTGATAATCTGTTCATGTTGCTAATCTGAATACAAGCTGGAGGAGGATGCTACATGAAAAGTGCACTTATTTATTTAAACCTTTACTTTATCAGAAAATAAATCCATTGAGATTATTAATCTCTTTTACAAGGATGTCCTGGGCTGCAAAAATGGGGGAGCATCAATGTTAGGGTGTTGTAGGTTAAAAAAAACACTTGGAAAATGATTTGACAGAAGGATCAACTCCTAATTAAAGTAAAACAATTTACCATGTGACTGTGTACTTAATATAAAAATTAGAAACACTTTTTTAAATCCAAGCAGCCATGAGAAACATCTGTATGAACATGATTAACACTTTTAAATAAATTAAACAAAAAGTCCACACGATGAAAAGCAGAAGTCCCAGTAAGTGTTTTTAGAAATAAGAATGAAAACACCAGTAGGATCACATTAAGACTTGAGGCCAGTGCTGGTCTGGCTCCGGGGGCTCTGGAAGCGGTGTGAGGGATCAGAGAAGCCACCTGGGACCTGAATGTAAAACTGGGACACCGACAAGGGCACAGCTAAAATCAGAAGACTGCTGTGGCAACATGCACACCACATCAGCCTGCGCTCTGTACACGGTGCTGGGATCCAGTCAACTTTTAAAACCAATCCTAGAAATATAACAAAGGTGTCATGAAATGGATCTCACTGTGTCTGAGGAACGCGTCTGCTTGTTTATCATTTAGCTGCTGGTTAAAATATAAATACAGAGCTCAAGTAGAAGAACGAGCACTTCTGTGGTTGGACAGTTTATTAAAGGCATTGGGTTTTCATCATTTGCTTTCATCCAAGTTATTGTTGAGCCCGACACCTCAGCCTTTTCTGTGGTTTCTAATGCGGAGCTACTTTATAAACAAGCACTTCTCTTCTAATTTCATGAGCAAATGTCAGAAGTTTAGACCTTTAAAAAGCTTGTTTCCTTGCATTAGTCACATCTGAAATACAATATTTCAAATCTGCCCTGATTTCACAAGAATCTAAAAACTAAAATGCAATCAAAAGCTTTACGGTACATGATGGGCTAACTTTGTCTCGTTTTTCTTTTTCTCCTTTCAGCTGCTCCTTCAGGGGTCACAGCGATAACTCGCACCAAGACTTTGAAATTGTTTTTACGCCGGATGTCCTTCCTGACAACCACAGAGCTACCACAGCCCTCGGTGTGGAGCAGAGAGCTGCTACCTAGAGCGCCCGGAGGAGCAGATGGTGGGGGTTAAGGGCCTTGCTCAAGGGCCCAGAGCAAATGAGGGTGGAGACAGGTGAGTGTGCTTCACATTTCCCACCAACATTTTGATGTTGCTGGTCCGGGGAGTAGAACCAGCAACTTTCCGATCACAGGCCCATCTTCTCCAACTTCTGTGCAACCACTCCCACATAATTTTGTCTTGTGTATGGTTATTAATTTCTAAGAAGAATAAAACCAGTAATTTATTTTGTGGTTATCCCATGAACCCATTTTGATCACCTCTGTGGTTTCTTTGCATCCTTGTTAAAATATTAAACTCACAGATGAATAAAACCAATAAGACACATGTGTGTTCTTATGGAAGATCTCAACTGAGATTATTAAAACTTCTAAGCTTGTTTTAAAAGACTATTTCAATCCAAAATTCTCTAATTTACCGTCAACACCAAGTCAAGATTTCAACCCTCGTAGGGCATACAACAACCCCCCCTTCATAAATATATATATATTTTTAACTGATACAAGTAAAGGTTTGCGGATGTAAAGAAGAAGTATAGGATTTGCACCAAAATGATTACACAGAACTCTTCCCTCCCACTCGAGCAAACATTTGAGTGCTTTCAATAGGAGCTTGAAGGAAAAGAAGGTAAGAAATGACCTTTTTTAATTTCACTCCACTGCTTTGGTTACCTTGAGCATGTAGCCAAAACTTTAACCAGCCTTTTCTTGTTTCTTTTTTATGAAACATCAGCCATAAACTAAACCTACGTTCTCCTCTGCCCGTGTCATCGCCCTCCCTCCTTCACTCTCCATAAGGCTGTAAGCTGAAGTACAGGTCAGGGATGAAGGAGGCTGGTGGGTCTGTAATTCTAGGATTAAGACCCCGAGTCATCACTGGGCACAGAATACACGAGTGGACACATGAACAGCTGAACACTTACTCATGAGAAACATTAAACATGCAGAAAGGAAAAAAAAACAACACTTTGAAATAATGTAAAACTAGTTATATTATAAGTTAGCCAGGCTGGATAAGTTGAACTATATTAAAAAAATGGAACCATTTATGGAGCCGTCTCAGAGAATGGGTGCTGCCGGAAGTAATGAAATGTAACGTGAGCTCAAAACAAGCCTTTTAAAATATTAAGAGAAGAAGACAATTACAATTCAACAATCCCAGTAGATTTATAGTGAGTCATCCTCCTCACTCTGTCCTCACTCCACCTCCATGTCCTCTCTAACTGCATCCATAGATGATCTCTTTGTATTTTTCCTGACAGCTGCAGTTCTAACACCCTTCTACCTATTGGTAGGTAGAAGGTACCTTAGGTACCCTTCTTACCCACCGCCCCTCCTCTGGACATGTCCAAACCATCTCGGTCTGACCTCTCTGACTTCGTCTCCCAGTTGTTCAACCTGTGCTGGGCCTCTGATGATCTCATTCCAAATCTTGTTCATTTTTTCATTCAACCTTTATTTATATAGATAAGTCACATTGAGCCTCGAAGACTCATTTACAAGTGAGACCTGCTTGGACAGACAAAAGTAATGAAAGTGACAACCTGTAGAGGATTTTATCCATCCTAGTCACTCCTAAGGAGAACCTCAACATCTTGATTTCTGCCACTTCCAGTTCTGTCTCCTGTCTTTTTGTCCATGTCTCTGTCTCCAGATCACACAACAGAGCTGGTCTCACCACTGTCTTGTAAACTTAGACCATTGGTGACACCTTTTTGTTATCACTCCTGAAACTTTTCTCCCCACACTCCATCCTGCCTGGATCCTCTTTTAAAAATCATGCTTATATTACAAGTATAATGGCATAATATGGTGTAGAGGCAGGGCAGCCGGCTTGGGACCCGAAAGTCCCAGGTTCGATCCCCAGTCACTGCACATCACGTGGCGTCTCTGGGCAGCACGTCTCATCCCCAAAATGTCCCCCGGCGCTTTCAATAGCTGCCCACTGCACCACCTGGTGGTGGATGGGTTAAATGCAGAGACTAATTTCGCCATTGTATGGAAACATACAGTGCTGACATTGTGATGACATTATTATTATTATTATTATTATAATACTAAATAAAATATTTACTTATTTAAATTTGCCAATAAATAAGGAGAACGAACAACAGGTTGACAGTCACTGTTCAAAATCAGTCTTTTTTTTCTCTTGTACTCAGTGACAGATTAAATTCGTGATCAGCGTTTCAACATTTTGTTTTTGGTGATGTACTGTATTTTCCGGCCTATAATTTACACCTTTTTGCCTCATTTGCATACCCTGCGACTTATAAGCCAAAGCAATTTATTTATGCCAACCCCCCCATATTTATAAACCAATTTCTGGCTCAGATGTGACTGTTTTCATTCGTTCTGACTGGAAATATTGAACACTACCATTTTCAGCCACTAGATGGTACTCGAGTGGTATAGCATGCCATTGTAACATGTAATAGGTAAATGGTTAAGAAATCAGCAGCATGGATAAAAGTGTCAAATCTCCAATTAAAGTGGCATTACAGAGATAATCCTGGTTAGGGATTCATGAGTCTAATAACTTCAGGGTAGAAGCTGTTCCTCAGTCTAGTGGTTCTACACTTAATGCTCCTTAACCTCCTTCCTTAGGGGAGTGGGGCAAAAAGTGTGTGTGCTGGGTGAGTGGGGTCCTTCATGATGCAGGTGGCCCTCTTCCTGCATCTAGAGGTGTAGATGTCTGTGATGGTGGGGAGGCTGATTCCGACAGATTTCTGTGCAGCCTTCACTTCTCTCTGCAAAGCTTTTCTTTCTGCAGCTGTGCAGCCTCCATGCCACACGTTGATGCTGGAGCACAGGATGCTCTCCACTGCACACACGTAGAAGGAAGTGAGGACTGAGCTTCCCAGACCAGCTCATCTCAGCTGCCTATGTAGAGCCACTGATGTGCTTTTTTGCTCCACCTGAGTGTATCTCTGGTGTGATGTAGGGCTGGGCCATATCATATCGTTCACGATAACACCGGTAAAAAAAGCTTGCCCAGGCAAAAAAATATGATATGATATGCTAATTTTATGACGCAATACATCAGAGCGCCCCGCCCTGTTAACAGAACCGAGCGCGCTGAACAACCAAACTGAATTGCGCATCCCCTCCACCTGTCGGTACTGGTGTAAAGTTAATTAGTTGCGCGCAATACTAGCTAGATAAAAAGCTAAAAACAAACAACGTGTGGCTCAGCTGTCTCTCCATCCAGCTCTAAACTTCAGGTACAGACAGATCAACTGTCTCCCCCCCCCCCCGCCCCCGCTCTAAGCTGCCACTTGTCTTTTTTCTCTCTCCCCACCCTGCTCTGGGTTGCCGGTGAGGGCTGCGTCTCCCCCACTCTAAACTGACAGTACAAATGCAAAAGCTCAACTGTCTCTTAGTTCCACAGTCCATGGAACAAGAACAGAGTCATGTGATCAGAGACAGAGCATCAGAGAAATTAATCATCCCTGCAGGAACAGAGGAAGCTGAAACACCACAAGCTTCAGGGTCAGCTGATCACCTTGTTACAACTTCTGGAAGTTATGGTTCATTTAAAGGAAACATATTTTGTTGTATGTTACATTTATGCTCAACAGATCTTAAGCTTCATTTTATTTTGGTATTTTGGGAAACTGCACCTGCACTTTAGTTTTTGTGGTGGATTTTGTTGATATATATATATATATATACACATATACATCTACATATATATTTATTTTAATATATTTTATATATTTCTATATTTTGTGCACTTTCAATCTAAATAACAGAAGGATCATTTTTATTTTTAGACTTTTAGACTGTAGACTGAATACTTTACTAAATAAAGTAATTTCAGTAAAACTACCCCTTGTTGTTCTTTTGGTTTTTATATAATACTGCTAAGCAACATGTTAAGTTAATTTTGTCAAATTAATAAATGATTTCTGTTTTTTTTTTTTTGGTTATATCACGAAATTTATCGTTATCGTCAGAATGCTCTGAAATATCACAACATTATATCTGAGCTTTATCGCCCACCCCTAGTGTGATGGGTTAAATGCAGGGAACTAATTTAGACATTCTATGGGAACATACAGTGATGACAAGCTCAAACTTCCCTTCATTCTCCTTCTCTTGACCAGGCAGGTGGTGTTGTTGTTGCTCCAGCTGAGGTAGTCATTCAGGTGCACACCCAAGTACTTGTAATTGGAAACCACTTCCACCACAGATCCTCCTATGTGCAGGGGGGGAGGGGGGTAGATGTGTTTGCTGCTTCAGAAATCCACGACCATCTCCTTTGTCTTCTTCACACTGAAGTGTTCCACCTCCTGCCTGTAGCTGGACTCATCATTGTTTGTGATGCATCCCACCACTGCTTTACAATGACACAGCCTGGATGGGTAGGTGGGCGTTCATATGTGAGCAGAGTGAAAATTTTGTACTGTGGCTTTAAAATTGTAGTATTTTGACTTAAACTGTCATGTGTGCTGAGTAAAGATATTCTAAGATGAGGTGTGCGTTATATTTGTTGAACATGTGCACAAAAAAGGAGGGGTAAATAAGACATTTCAAATGTTATCTGGCAACCCTCATCACGCATGCAGCGCCTGCATGACCACAGCTACATCCAAACTGTGAATACACAAACGTCTCTTTGGAACTGGATTTGATTAGTTTCGCTCCTACATGCTGAAAAAAGGTGAGCAGCACAAAAACACTGCTCTCGGCCGTTTAGTATAACTGCTGTTAGTGCAGAAAAACTTTGGACTGCAGGCCCCTTTAGTGTGCATGTGTGACTTCACACTTGGGAGCATATCACACCTCCATGGGGGGGGGGGGGGGGGGTCCCTGAAAATCTCCACTGAGACCTGGAGCTAAGAGAGAATGCGGGCTGTGTAAAAGAAGAGCCGAGCTGCAGCAGAAAGGCTGCATGAACGGGCCTGACTGGCTGCCCTGTAGAAACATCAAGTAACAGATTTCAAAGTCTATTTTTTTATGTGATGCAATCTACCCAAACCACCTTTGAAGTATTGGGCACCCCTGCTTTAAACGCTCAGGGTAATGAGTGTCTGACTTGCATTTTCCCCACTGACGTTTAACCATAATTTTTTATTTTTTTTTAAGATTTTTGATAAAATCCCCGTGACCGTTTTTAATGCAAAATCCCAACATTGTTGTCAGGAGAACGGCCCTTGCCTGCAGTTCCTGCAGGCAAGGGCCGTTTTACTTCAGGACAAATTGAGCTCGTTGATTGGTCTACTGGATTGATTGACAGGTTGCATCACATCAGTTGAATTACAAGTATGAGAATAAATTTTAATTTTAAACTTTACTCCGCTGCTTTTTCTTCAGATACACAGAATTTGACAAGTAGATGTCAGTAATTAAGTAGAACTGCGTTCTTTCTGTGACAAGAATGATGTCATAAAAGTAAGAAAGCATTGATCCCAACACTGTTAGTTCAATACGATCTAAAACCAATGCTGGTATTAAGACGAACACTTGGATCGATATGCCTACTCCTACATGAATACCATAACAGCCGGATGAAATGTGATGACTGTTCAGATTGAGGGCACTTTGAAAATATTGGATGTGTCAGCAAAGGTGTTTTTTTTTTGTACAATGTGACAGAATATTGAGATTACAATTAAGCAGATGAATCAACTTATTGTAAATCCATCTGAACAGGCTTCATCTTTTTGTGAACACACTTTTGAAAATCCTCGTTAGGTTCATGATCATAATGAACACAACTCAAACGTGTTGCTTGAGCACTGCGCTCTCACTGATGTAAACCCAGATTGTGTCAGTCTGGATTATTTGATAAACATGTGGGCTACATTGCCACAAAAGTTATTCAAGTGGAAATTCAGTTTTTGAAGTCCCCATCATCCACTGAGTTCTTCGTGTTCACTGTTCAAATACCTTCAGCATGACATGCTAGCTCAGTGCAGCCTCAATAACTTGACGTTTTTGACAGCAAAAGGTTAAATTACAACACTAAACACACATGAACCAAACAAGTGGGTGAAAAGTTGTTAGAAACTGATCAAGTCGGCAACGTAAATCTCACCAGAACGTCATTGCAGATCTCTTTCAACTCCGTCTCAATTTTGTGCCGGTACTCTTTGGCCTTCTGTTGCTTGCCCTCGTTGTTCTCGGTCTTCTGCTCGATGCTGGAAATCACGCGCCAGGAGGAGCGACGAGCGCCCACCACGTTCTTGTAGGCCACAGACAGCAGGTTGCGCTCTTCGTTCGTCAACGTCTCGCCCTCCTCCGTCACCTTTTTCATCGCAGCAGCCATGTCATCGTAACGCTCGGCCTGCTCGGCCAACTTGGCCTTTTGGACATGCTCCTTTAGAGATGGCTCGCTCATGACTGCTCACTGAGGGATGGGGGGGAAAGGACAAGGCCTGGCATTACTCGACTGCATATCACCCGCCACCTTTCATGCCAGAATCTTATGTTGCAAATTTAATTATAGCCTTTTTGGTCCAACATTGTAAATGGCATTTTGCGTGATGTCATGAGACGTGTTAACACTCAGAACGTCTGGAGAATATCTGGACATTTTACTTACAGACATGCTTTACTTTAGCTAATGTATAATAGCTGTGGCAGACATCTAGAACTGGGTTGACCCCAAATGTTGAGTTCAGCCAATTACGTTTTGTAATCCAACCAAAATCTCTCCTGTGGTTTATGAAATATTTTGCTAACAGTGCTGACAAACGGCAAATAAAGAGTCAGGCATAAACATCGCACAGTGTGTTGAGCTCATATTAAGAGTTGGAGATGGGTCAACCACGATCACGTGCGATTTTACCCTCCTATCTGTAAAACTGGCTCAGTTATAACCACTGTGTGTGTCCTGGGTTAACTGGCAGTGGTAGCCATCTTGGAATGACCCAAAATGCTTCTAGTTGTTGAGGTACACCCAGTGAGTTTTATTAAAATGTGTCCTGTAGTTCATGCAGCCACAGTTGACTCCAACAGTTAACGGAAACGTTTTTAAAACATTTTGTGCAACGAGACCGTGCTCGAGTGACTCAGATACTCACAAACCAAAATGTAAGTTGGGCGAGTCATAGTAATTTGGCTTGCTTAAATTACAAGTTCAGTTTGTGTATCCAACACCCACTCAGCAGAACAGTAAAACTAAAGCTGAAATGTGTCTGTGACAGCTTTTCCTCTGAACTCCACTCGACACAAGTTGAGCAGAGCTCGTTTCTGGGCGGTCATGTTGCTGTTCAGGGAGGGGCAGGTGTTAAATACCTCAGCTGTGTGAAGAACTGGAACTGTTCAAACACGAACAGACGAGCGACCGCATACTTGTGGCAAACACGAATCAACGCAGGAGGGGTGCGACCCTTTGACAATAAAACAAAATGAACTTTTTCACGGTTTAACAAAGGAAGAAACCATTTGGCAGAGCAAGGCACGAGGCTGTCCCGGTCACCACACCCATCCCCGTACCTGTGGCCCAACAACCGGAAACGAAAAGTTCGAACGGAACCAAGCTTAGTCTAAATAAGTCTGCATTTCCTCACAGAACTTGACGCAAAAGAGCGAAACGTGAACTAACGTGCACATTTCTGGTCACAAACACGACTGGATACAAATAAAACCAACTACTACACACCGAGGCCCCTCGTGACCAGTTCCCAGAATATGGCGCCAACTAGTTCCTGAAACAGCAGCGCTCCCAAGTTATGAAACCTTGACAAGCGGACAGAGATGTTACTTTTTGCCGTCACTGTGTGACCCCCCCTCACCCCCACATACATGTTAATATTTATAGCGACGCCTTTGAAAAGCGAGTCAAGACTTGGCAGCAGTTCTTTTCCTCGTCAATGCTCAAAATGTAAATGGCCACGAAACTGATAAATTACCGTGTGACACATTTTATTGTGCCCGTGTGTAGCGTTAAAAAAAGAACGTGTACTTTCACAGAATCACCCGAACACTCTGGACTAAATCGCCTTCTCGAGTTAACAAAGGGCACACAAACTAATATCTTTAGTGAAAATGACCAGCTTGATATTTTGTTTCTAGTATAATTTGAGCATTAGCTGCACACACTGACACGCCTTCCCTTCCTCGTTTGGCGTGCCCTGTAGAAACCAGCCATTAGACATATCCCAAACTGTAACGTTAGCTAAGCTGGCCATTGTTCTGTAGTTTGCTGAGCGCCGCCGTTACACGCAACTGTGGACAAGGAGGTGCCATGATATCGCAAGCTATATTAGACGGTAAACCAGACAAATTACGCTAAATTCATAAGCGCAGTTTTTAAAAACCCAATTACTACCTGAGTGCTGGCGGATGTCGGCGTACCAATGTTCAGCTGATTCTCTCAGCCCGTTCGAATGAAGGCAGCGACCGTTTCCTCCCAATCACACGAGTCAACACACGGCCGGAGCAGCGCCCGAGTAGAGGACTGACGTCAACCGTTACCACGGCAACAAAACGCAAGGCACTGTGGGAAGTGTAGTTGACTTTGACAACACTTCTTTTGTTTGATAAATGATTGGATATCAGTGTTGGTTATTCTTCAGATTTATCACTTTAGTTTTTAATAATGGAATCTCAAGTCTGATAACACTGGTCTTATTTTAAATCTTTTTTTTTGGTAAATGTAAACTAACTAATATAGTTTTAAAACCCCAAATGAACTGTAGCACCAATTACTGTACAGAACCAAGCTCATCATGAACACATGTAATTAGTATGTTGCTGACTTTGACGTCGGAGTAGCTATTAGCTTGAGATGCAGAGGGCACTGTAAACTAGAACACAAGACACAGCTACAGCAGGCTAAATCTATCAGGCTTAATAGAAACTACTATTTTTGCATTCTGGACGGTTTCCATCCGGAGAGAGTGAAGCTATTTTTGCCTTGTCACATGGTTTCCCCCTTAGGCCAATTTTTCAAGCTTGTAACCTATTTAAAGGCAGATCAGATATCATTGGCTGTAGTGAGCTGGCAAAGGAGCAAAATAAGAATTAAAACAAACTTTTTTTTAATCCTGTCAAACTGTGGTACAAAAAGGGGTGAAAGTTCAACAGTAGAGGAGGAAAAAGAGGGTTAAAAGTCTAAGAAACTGGTTGGGCAAGTTTTCCATCAGTCCAGCTATGATTACACATGCTCAGAAACACACATCACCTCCAAGCTTCTGTACATCAGAACAATAGATAGGTCTCAGCAAGCCTGCGAACAGCAACAGCCTGAGGTTTTGTCTCAAGTCGATTCCAGTCAAAAGCAAAATGTAGCCAAAAATTAATAAATAAATCAGTCAACTTCGTTTATTAATCACATCTAAAACAACTAGGGTTGACTAAAGTGAAGTACAATCCTAAGAGAACAACCAGGAACATGTTAAATGATTAACAGTCCATCAGTTGCAGCAGTTTTGGTCAAACCTCTAAAAAGATGGCATCACATTACAACTGTCCACATTTCTTTCAAATCTGTTGAGCGGTTCATGAGATATTTGGTAACACGTCTGCCTTTGTTGCGGCTATGATCAAAAGAGTCCATCCGAATTACTGAGTCAAAGAACATGACCTTTCACAAAATACCTACTGGCCTCTCATTACCACAGCTCGACTAACTCGTTGTTGGAATGCTGATTCAGCGTTCACACCATAAATAAATGATAAAATCTAGTGTGCATTAGACTTTTTCCTAACTGTCTTTTTGGGAGGGTGCTTACATATCTGGTAGCATTTGTGTTCAGCATAAAGCGAACCCGTGTAAAGGCATGTTCACAAAACCTGTTGGCCCAGTCGTACTGACCCCACTGTTTACATAGTTACCGAATGAGTTCTGGGTTTCTTCTCCAGTAAAGTGTCACTGGTTATTCATGGGAGCAGAGCTGAAACTGTCTGCTCCCACTGCTTTAACAGAGTAAAAAAACAGATTTATAAAAACTTACCCATGTGGGGCTTTCAAAACAATGACACTTTTTGCTTCACTTGTTTTACATCACTTTAAGACAAACGTCTGCCTTTTAAAACAGGCTTCCAGCAACTAGAGACTGAAGACGTCTGTCAGCTCAGATCAAGATGGTTGCCACAGCCAACAGAGCTCAAAACACAAACATGGCTATTACTCAGACATTTTTACAGATATTAAGCTAAAATGGGTGTGGTATTAGTAACATGTATTCTGAGCACTAGCCGATTGCACAAGATAAAAAAAAAAAATTCCCATGACCTAACTCCTGATAGATTTTAATGAAGCTTTCAGGAAATAATCACTGGATGTTCATCAACACCTTTCTAAATCAACGGTACTGTAGTCGGACAGCACGGTGGCACAGTTGGTAAAGCTGCTGCCTCTCAGCAAGGAGGTCGCCGGTTCTACTCCCGGTCCGGGAAATTTCTGGGTGGAGTTTGTATGTTTTCTCTGTGTATGCATGGATTTCCTCCAGGTACTCCAGTTTCCTCCCACAGACCAAAAACACACATGTTAGGCTGATTGGTAACTCTAAATTGTCCCTAGGTGTGAGTGAGAGAGTGAATGTTTGTTTGTCTTGTTTGTCTCTATGTGTCCCTGTGATGGACTGGAGACCTGTCCAGGGTGTACCCCGCCCCTCGCACAGTGATTGCCGGACATGGGCACCGGCGACCTCTGTGACCCAAAATGGAAGAAGCGGGTAAAGATAATGGATGGATGAATGGTACTGTAGTCAACACAAAAATGATTCAAACTCAGCCAGTTTTGTAACTACTGAGCTAAAGTTTGATGTAGTAGTAGCTAAGAGTCTTTCCAAAACACATTTCAAACCGTAGTAAATTTCATATTTAGGTTTAGACAAAATTGTTACAAATCAGTCATTTCTCTTCACAGGATGATCATTAAGTCATCACAGTCAACAATGGTGTACCACAAGGTTTAGTCTTAGAACCCATCCTCTTTACAATCTACATAGGTAATGTAGGTCAGAGCATCCTTGATGCATCCTTACATTTCTATGCTGACGACACAGTTGTTTATTGTCGAGCTAAAACTGTTGCTAAGGCTTTCCAGCTTTTGCAATCTGCATTCAACATCATCCAGACAGATTTGTTTTGCCTCAAACTTGTTTTAAATGCCGATAAAACCAAAGGGATGCTTTTTTCAAACAGGAAGTCGGTCCCAGCAGTTCTTCCTCTGATTTTATCCTCAAATGGTGCCCCCATTGAGTTTTTTGATTCCTATAAATATTTGGGTATCTTGGTTGACTCACATCTCTCTTTTAAGCTCCATGTGGAAAACTTGGTAAAGAAACTGAAAGTTAAACTGGGTTTCTTTTTCAGAAATAGATCCTGTCTAACCCTGAATGCTAGAAAACGCCTTGTATCTGTGACTTTCCTTCCCTCCATTGATTACGATGACATTATTTACATAAACGCTCCTACAAGCACCCTGCAGATGTTGGATGCTGCAGATGTTGGATGCTGTCTATCATGGTGCACTAAGATTCATAACTGGCTGTGATTATCGTACCCACCACTGCACCCAGTATTCACTGGTTAACTGGACATCATTAACTTCATGCAGACTCTCTCACTGGTACATTTTCATCTTTAAATCACTTCTTGGTCTGCTGCCTTCATACATCTCCTCCTACATGTCTCTGCGTGAGTGCAGCTACAGCGTGCGCTCTCAGGACATTATTACCTGCAGTGTTCCCTCAATGAGGACTGAACTTGGCAAAAGGGCCTTCTCCTACTCCGCTCCTGTTTCCTGGAATATCTTACAAAAAGATTTGAAGCTCTCGACCTTGACCGCTCTAAGTGGCTTTAAGAATCTGTTTGACTCCTGGCAGGGACCAATGCAGACATGTTCCTGTTTTTAGTTTTCTACATTCGCCTTATAATCTAGCTGTTTTTTTGTTACTTTTTTGCATCTTATTTGAAAAAAAAATCTGTATGCCTTTTTATAACTGTCTGTTGTTGTCGCTGTTGTGCATTGTTGTCATCATTCTTTGTTGAAATCAGGTCTCTCTTGTAAATGAGTCCCGGAGGCTCAATGGGATTAACCTGTCTAAATAAAGGTTGAATGAATGGATTAGTCAAAACTCAGATACTGAGCTTAAACTTGCTGTGGTAGCAGCTGAGAGTCATTCGCAACTTACTCAAGAGAGCTACCGATAGCACAAAAGGTTTAACATCAACTGTGAAGTCAAGTCTCTCTGTTAGCAAAAAATCATGTGAATTGAATGGATTTTTATCAAAACTTCCCTGAAAGTAATCTATAGATGTGCAACTGATTAACCTTTAGAGTCAGCTCAATTTGAGATGTCTGACACAGTTAAGTATCCTGGGAAAACACACAAAAAATGGCTACTGGTACTCGGTACATAACCATGCACTCTGAGCTAGAAATCCTGCAGTATCCATCCATCCATCATCTTTACCCACTTCTTACGTTTTGGGTAGTGAGAGTCGTTGGTGCCCATGTCCAGCCAACACTGTGTAAGAGGCGGGGGACACCCTGGACAGGTCTCCAGTCCATCACAGGGACACATAGAGACAAACAAGACAAACAACCATTCACTCTCTCACTCACACCTAGAGACAATTTAGAGTTACCAGTCAGTCCATCCATCCATCCATCCATCCATCCATCCATCCATCCATCTATCCATCCATTATCTTTAGCCGCTTCTTCCATTTTGGGTCACGGGGGTCACTGGTGCCCATGTCCGACAATCACTGTGCGAGGGGAGGGGTACACCCTGGACAGGTCGCAAGTCCATCACTGGGACACATAGAGACAAATAACCATTCACTCTCTCTCTCACCTAGGGACAATTTAGAGTTACCAATCAGCCTAACATGCATGTTTTTGGTCTGTGGGAGGAAACTGGAGTACCTGGAGAAAACCCACACATGCAGAGAGAACATGCAAACTCCACCCAGAAAGGCCCCTGACCGGGATTTGATCCAGGTTAACCTGCTTGCTGAGAGGCGGCAGATCTACCAACTGCACCACCGTGTTGCCCATCTCACAGTATCATGTTTAAAGAGTGATCACCATTAGTTCACCTCTGTTCTTAGCACAATGATCCTAGTTTAAAACTTCTACAGCTGAAGATAAGACCTTTAGTTATTAATGAAAATCTGGAAACCCTTTTGATTCAGTTGATAAAATTACACTTCCTTGACAATAAATTAACTGTGGATGAAAACTTGTTCAATTTTTTGGTCTCTAGAAAACTGTAAATTTCTTACTTAACCACAAAAAAAGGGATTTATTTAATTTACTCGCTGCTTGTAATTCATGCATGCAATTTAAACAATGTTCTTAAAAAATATTATCCACTTTATCAATCCTCCAACTATTGGAATATTATTGCTTACACATCCCAAGAGACAGTTCAATACAAACAAAGCATTTAATATAAAATACCTTTATTAAAAGGCTGCACATTACATTACGCTGATAAAGATATAATCGTTACAAAAGTAAAAACATGGCTGGTTGTCAGCTGAGACATTGGCACAGTGATACAATGTCAGTGGTTCAACAGCTGAAGGTCCAAACATGCTGAAGATAGTTCCTTTCTACAAATGAAACCTGGACGTGCTGCGACAGGAAGTTAGTAGAAAAACAAAAAACCCAGAGCGGACTTACAGTTTAGACTTTCACTGCAGGTTCTGAGTGGGAACACTTCTGCACAAAATATGACCCCACACCAACAAAGACTGCCTCTGGACTGGTGTCACACGGTCAGTAACAATCTAAATCAGATCAAACTGCAGCTGTGCACAGATGTGCCACACAGTGTGCTTTTCATAAACAAACTGGAGTCATTCAATTGGATTATTTACTCCACACACTTCAAACCATTAGCTTTAACAAAAGAGCACTTCCAGCAGACAGAATGCTCCAAGCTGCTGATGTAAAGCTGTTCAGTCCTCCCCGTTTCACTTTGTCCATAAACACGAGGAGTGGTTGAACAACCCATGAAGCACAGCGCGTTTAACATGTTCTTCAGATTATCATCAACAAAACTTTCTTTGAAAATTTCTAGGTATGAAAAATAATCAGTGCAGCCTGGAAAAATTAATTCACACAAAAACACACAAATGTTTGCACATCTGCCTCTCTCAAAGCATTTTGTTACTTAAATATTCTGAACAAATCATAATTATGAGCCCAAATCTGGTGCATGAAATATAAACTGTCAAAAATCCACCATAGGCCATGCTGGATTTGGATGTTGATGACTTCCAGTGATCATCAGGATCAGCTTTGCTAAACAAAGTTAGTCCAAACCCGACATGTTCACAGCTTGTTGTGCAGCGGGACGAGACCCGAGCTGCTGCAGCAGCTGCAGAGCACACAACAAGCTGATCGGGTGAGTTGAACATTTTCAAACTTACTGCAAATATTTACAACAACCAACAACGTAACATTAACCATTTTTGGTGCAAACCAGTAAAAAGGGCAACTCTCTGTTAATAGTGAACGGTGAGGCCAAAAAGCAACAAACAATCCAAAACATTTACAACAGGTGAGTAGTAAGCACCATACCTGCATGAAATACACCCAAAGACACATTAATAAATTACCAGGATCAACAATCAGTGCTTTAGAGAGTAGATTTCATCTGAAACTCATAACGTGGATGTCCAAAGTGTCTAGGCTGGTCCTGAGTCAGCCTTGTGGTCTTCCAGAGGGGAGGTGAATATTTACGCTTCCACGTCTGCCAGCTCTGGGGGCATCGGGGATTTTGGATGTTTGCTTTCAAAGTGCTGCTTGAAGGTCTTTGGGTCAGGCATTTGTGTCTGGGGAAAGACAAAAACAAGAAAAAAAAATAATAATAATAATAAAAAAAAATGGAATTCAAGACTTTTTGGTAAACTAATGCTTTTAATTAATTTGGTGCATCAAACTTTCTGGAAAAAGTGAAATAATAAAAGCTGAAGATGGGGACACAGTAAACACCATCAGAACAATTTCAAACTACACAACAGATGGAGTTCACAAAATAAATGCTTGTTAAAAATCTTTTTTAAACGTTGCAATCACACAAAACATATTTTTTCATTCAACCTTTATTCAGACAGGTAAATCCCACTGAGCCTCAAGGACTCATTTACAACAGAGACCTGATTTCAACAAAGAATGATGACAACAATGGACAACAGCGACAACAATGAATAGTTATAAAAAGTCATCTTTTTTTTTTTTTTTTAGCAAATAGTATGGCTAAAAAAAAAAGAAAAGTAACAAAAAACAGCTAGATTCCAAGACAAATGTAGAAAAACTAAAAACAGGAACATGTCTGCATTGGTCCCTGCCAGGAGTCCAACAGATTCTTAAAGACACTTAGAGAGGTCAAGGTCAAGAGCTTCAAATCTTTTTGTAAGATATTCCAGGAAACAGGAGCGGAGTAGGAGAAGGCCCTTTTGCCTAGTTCAGTCCTCATTGAGGGAACACTGCAGGTAATAATGTCCTGAGAGCGCACGCTGTAGCTGCACTCTTAAGCACATAAAACCAGAGTATAGCAGAAAGCAGGTTTAGTAAAAACCCTCAGTTTGGTAAACCAAAGTTACGAGAAACTAAGTTTTCCAGTTCAGAAAAACTCATAATCTGTCACCATGGTAACAGACTCTGGAGAAAACCTGCTTGGTGGCTGGTTTACTACAAAAAACGTTTCTATTCGTCTCCTCCCCCCGAAGCAGCTGTCTGACATGACTCCTCCCCCCTGAAGCAGCTGTCTGA
>NC_056502.1:41020044-41029243 GCF_014905685.2 Nematolebias whitei
AGCAGCTGTCTGACATGACTCCTCCCCCCTGAAGCAGCTGTCTGACAGGACTTGTTAATCTGAACTAATCTGATATCTAAGCAGAATTACTTCATGGTGTCTGATGTCACGAGAGGGATTTCTCACCCAGACTGGAGTTAAACATTTAGGGGAGTGGTAGCACCGAGGTTAGAAAAGGTGGACCTGTGATCAGAAAGTTGCAGGTTCAACTCCCGGTACAGTCAACATTAAAATGTGAGTGGAAAAGGTGAAACACCTACACCTGCCTCCACCCTCATTTGCCCCACTCTGGGCCCCTGAGCAAGGCCCTTAACCCCCACCATGTGCTCCCTAAACAGGTCTCTCTTGAAAATGAGTTCTCATAAATCATTGAGACTACCTGGATAAATAAAGGTAAATTAAAAAATAAAATACACCAGTTCAAAGACAAATATTTTTGATTGAATTTTATCCATCCATCAATTATCTTTACTCGTTTCTTCCTTTCAGGGTCATGGGGGTCACTGGTGTCCACGTCCAGCCATCACTGTGAGAGAGGCAGGGGACACCCTGGACAGGTCTCCAGTCCATCACAGGGACACAGAGACAAACAAGACAAATCATTCACTCTCTCACTCACTCCTAGGGACAATTTAGAGTTACCAATCAGTCTAACATGCATGTTTTTGGTCTGTGGGAGGAAACTGGAGCACCCGCAGAAAACCCACGCATGCACGGAGAGAAAATGCAAACTCCACCCAGAAAGGCCCCCCTGCCGGGATTTGAACCGGCGACTGGCGCCAGCTCTGCCAGTTAAACCACTGTGCCATGAATTTTATTGCTTTTCATAATTGACCCAAGTGATGTTCAGTGATAGTGATCTACTGCGCTCATCAGAACAGTCTGTTCATCGTGTGAAAATATAATTTGAAGAAATTAGCTTAACAAAACACATCCATCAAAAAATTACATAAAATTCTTATATTTATTTATTTATTTTTATTCCTTACAAGCCTACAAAAGCAGCAGTTTGAGTCTAAAATATTGTCCTAATATTTTTCTAAATGTGGCCTGTATAACTCATGGTGATAATAACTGAATAATCCTGAGACTGTTGTGAACTAGTTTATTTATTGTTTAGTGATCACTATATTAAAAAGCCTTTCTGGGACTGAAAACCTGGAGTTGTTCCCTCTCAAAGCAAGTTAACTCGGAGTTTATGGATGAACTCAACTTGTTAAACCTCCTTTCTGAAGCCCAGACTACAAACACTGGCCTAACAGGAGGAAAACTGAAAGCTATGTTAAGCAAACATGATAAATGCACGACATCACTGACCAGTGTGAACTGATAACATGTTTGATTTGAATAGAGCGGTGTCACCAGCGTTACTCAGTTTCCTTCAATCCACTTTAGGTGACAAGTGTTTTTACTTATGGTGCGTCAAACCAAATGTACTGCCTGCATTAAAGTAAAAATACAATTATTCAAACTCATTAAATTTCCATAATAAAAAAGTACTTTTAAAAAGCAAGTACACACAAGCAAATACTTCTAAATTATTGTACAGAAAACAGTTCCAAGCAGAATTATCCAAGTTATTAATAATACTGTAGGTAGACTCCATGTACATACAAGTCAGTACTGCTCTTTAAAAATGGCTGCAACAATTTAACTCATGAAAGCTTCTTATGTAAAACTTATGATTTGACCAGAGATTTAATCCATGATGATGTGATCCTGTTTCAAAAGAGGAGTTGTTTTAACTGCACACTGAATGCTGAGTGAGATTTAATGGACATAAAATTAATAATATTAAAATAACCTCATAAACTATTAAAGTCAGAATGTCACTGGACTAAGAGACTGCTGATGATGAGTTGGTGACCGACTAAAGGCTGCAAACATGAGTACTGCATCAGGCACATTATACGCCCGCTGACAAACTATTATTCATCCATCTAAAGTAAAGGCCACAACAAGCATTGACCTTATATGTTTGACCTTCATTTGTGATCTTGACCTTATAGCTGGGTGAAGAAAGCATTAAGCGATACTCCAACCAGTGATGATGCATGTGTATCAAATATTTTCATTAAATTATCTTGAGTGGATCAGAAGATATAGTTGGAACAAAAGAAAGTTTAAGGATGGACTGTAGAATATACAGTACTATAATACGTCTGCCTTTCCACAGGTGAATACAAATGGTTTATTCTCTGTTTCAGTCTCACTGACATTTGAGTGTTTGCAACCAAGTGACTGGTGAGCCGAGTGGCTGCGTTTTGCACAGCCAGTTTTGGAAAATCACAGTTTATTATTGTGTTTTGTGTTTTAGTTTTTTATTATAGGTGTAAACCAGCTCACAGCCAGCACAAGCCCATGTACGTCTTGTGCCGGTCTCAAGCGTAAATGGTGAGGGTTGTGACAGGAAGGGCATCCGATGTAAAACACTTTTGCCAAAACTAATATGCAAGTTCATCTAAGCAACACCATACTGGATTAGTTGAGGCCCGGGTTAATGACGACCGCAACCAGTGTTAATGACAAACAGGGCGCCGGTGGAAATTGTGCTACTGTTAGTAGAAGACCATGAGGACGGAAACATGTCAGGAGACAGAGGGAGAAGAGGAAAGTCAAGAATGCAAGACTGAGGGTTGCAACTCTAAACGTGCGGACAATGACAAGCAAAGGTGGAGAGCTGGCTGACATGATGCAGAGAAGGAAGGTAGATGCTTTATGTGTCCAAAAGACCAAGTGGAAGAGCACCAAGGCTCGCAGCATTGGAGAAAAGTTTAAACTGTTTTACCATGGTGTGGATAGAAAGAAAAATGGAGTAGGGGTGGTCCTGAAGGAAGAGCTGGCAAAGAATGTAGTAGAGGTGAAGAGAATGTCAGATAAGGTGATGTGCCTGAAGGTAGAAGTAGAAGGTCTGATGCTAAACATCGTTAGTGGTTGAGCTCCACAGGTTGGATGTAATGGGGAGGAGAAAGATACATTTTATTTTATTTTATTGTTGGATGCAACTTGGACCCTGTGTAAATAATTTCACTCCACCACATGTACCACATGAGGTGCGAATGACAATAAAGAATCTCTGACTCTGTTTCTAAAAGAGGGAGGAACATAGAGTGACCTATAAAAGTGGAGGAAGGAGTACGCAGGTTGACTACATTCTGTGTAGAAGAGGAAACCTGAGGGAGATTGGAGACTGTAAGTTTGTGGCAGGGGAGAGTGTGGCCAAACAGCATCGAGTGGTTGAGAGTAGAATGACTGTTGTTGTGAAAAAGAGAAAAAGAGTAAAATCAGAGAAGAAGAACAAATGGTGGAAGATGAAGGAAGAATGTTGTGAGAAATTCAGAGAGGAGCTGTTAAAGGCTCAGGGTAGTAAGAAAAAGCTTCCAAATGAATGGACTACTACAGCAACAGTACTTAAGAGAGGCAGGTAGGAAGGTACTTGGTGTGTCATCTGGACAGAGAATGGAGGATAAGGAAACCTGGTGGTGGAATAGTGAAGTGCAGGACGCCGTTCAAAGAAAGAGGTTAAGAAGAAATATGACAGTGAGAGGACTGAAGAGAGGAGACAGGAATATAAGGAGATGGGACGTAGAGCAAAGAGGGAAGTAACTAAGGCAAAGCAGAAGGTGTTGATCAGGTGTGTGGGAGACAGGACACTAAAGAGGGTGAGAAGCGAGAAAGCCTTGTATTGATTAGTGAAACAGGGATCAGGCTGGAAAGGATGTGCAGCAGGTTAGGCTTGTTAAAGATAGGAATGATAATGTTCTAACAAGTGAGGAGAGTGACAGGAAGATAGAAGTATATTGAGGAGCTAATGAATGAAGAGAATGAAAGAGAAAGAAGAGTAGAGGTCATAGAACCTGTGGAGCAGGAAGTGATAAAGAATAGAGAATGTAAAGTTCTGAAAGTTCTGAAAATAATGAATTAAAGGAAGGCAGTAGGACCTGATCACATACCAGTGGAGGTTTGGAAATATTGTGGAGAGATGGCAGTGAGGTTTATGACTCAAATATTCAATGGCATATATGAGGGTGAGAAAGTGCCTGAGGAATGGAGAAGAAGTGTGCTGGTGCCCATTTTTAAGAACAAGGGTGATGTACAGAGTTGTAGCAACTACAGGGGAATTAAGTTGATGAGCCACACGATGAAGATCTGGGAGAGAGTTGTGGAAGCAAGACTTAGATGAGAGGGGACTATCTGTGAGCAACAGTATGGTTTCATGCAAGAAAGAGCACCACAGACGCCATCTTTGCTTTGAGGATGCTGATGGAGAAGTACAGAGAGGGTCAGAAAGAACTCCAGTGTGTCTTTGTGGATTTACAAAAAGCATATGACAGGGTGCCGAGGGAGGAGGTGTGGTATTGCACAAGGAAATCTGTAGTGGCAGAGAAGTATGTTAGACTGGTACAGGACATGTATGAGGACAGCAGGACAGTGATGAGATGTGCTGTAGGAGTGACAGATAGCTTCAAGGTGGAGGTGGGAGTGCATCAAGGATCAGCTCTGAGCCCTTTTTTGTTTGTGCTTGTGATGGCTCGACTAACAGATGAGGTCAGGCAGGAATCCCTGTGGACTATGATGTTTGCAGATGACATTATTGTGATCTATGGGGAGAACAGGGAACAGGTGGAAGAGAATTTGGAGAGATGGAGGTGTGCGTTTGAAAGAAGAGAATGAAAGTCAGCCATAGTAAGAGAGTACATGTGTGTGAATGAGAGGGAGGTCGGTGGAACAGTGAGGCTACAAGGAGCAGAGGTCACAGAGAGAGTTCCCATGCAGGTGTTAAAATACATCCTTAGCTCTCTTGAAATGAGTAACAGACAATGATGACAACACTGACGCTGTGACTATCTTTACAGAAAACCTGTTGCACAAAGTCTTTGAACACGTTCAAGGTTCAAGCCACCACATTGCAAGCCTCTGATGCTTGCATAGAAACTGAGACCTCCACTGAACATTTTGGAGACTCCCTGGTTATTGCTGTTCACCAACTCGTTGCCAGCAGTAGCAGCCCAGTGAGGTTCAGAGTGGACTTCCTAACACAAACTTGTGCCATAATTAAGACCACCATTGTGTCTCATTACTGGAACACACACGCTCACAGCCCTCCATCTACCCAGCTGGATCCAAACTGGTTAATGGCACGTCTCCTACTTATTACATACCCGACACACAGTGCATGTGTATACTAAAGCAGCCTTAGCTGCTGCTTTCTGGTCATGCCCTTTGCTCTTCTTTATCTCTGCCTGCTTTTTGGCGTTTTTCTGTTGGGACTGGAGCTTCTGGTGCCCGCGGGCCATATCTGATGCTACACCTGAGGGAGGATACAGGAATCTGATGAGCACATTAACAAATATTAACACTTCAAAGACCAGAACTTTCATTACAAACTATGACTTTGGAGAAGGTGACAGAAATGACGAACGACTTAAAGCACAATGTGGTTTCACAATCCAAGAAGTGTGGGCTCATCGCATCAAAAGCTCAAATATGAAGGTGGTTGTGGCTGTGAAACATCTCTCAGAACTGGGTTAATTGTCAGTTTCTGGGTCACAAGGATAAAACAATTAATATGGAAATTTCCCTGAAGATAATCAGACTGCAGATATTTAAGGTTTTGCAGACAGAATGTCAGAAGTGGGCCAGTATCACTGACTCTATGAACTTTGTTTAGAGTAAAACGAGAAGTACCATTTCACCACGTGTTCACTTAAAAGTATTTTTATAATTCAGATCGTTAAAGAACTTTAAGAGGCTGCTGAAGTACAATATGTCCCATTTTGAGAACACAACTAAAAGACACGATTAAATAATGAATTATTGGGAACCGGAGTAACATTATTAATCCATTTTACATTTTGTACATTTAAAATACTTCAAATAGCATAAAACTATTTCGAACACTCGCATTTTAATTAGCCGGCAGCTATCTGCACCTCTACCTAGTACTAGCCAGAATAATACAAACGAGTTCAGTACGTTTTGATACACATCCGGCGTTAAAGTACATCAAAACGTATTTTGTAGACGTCTCACCAATAAAACAGCTGTGTATTTATCACGACAGCCTCCGAAGTGACATCTAACAAACAGGTTTCATCCAGCCATATCCTACTGCGCATGCTCAGGGCGTTCACTGCGCTGCATTCACGATCATCAGAAAAGCTCAGCGTTTTACAAAGACTGTATAAAAAATTCCGACAACACTTAAAGGCAGCGTCATAGATTTCGCACTGTGTGCTAAAAACAATTTTGAAGTCTTTTGTAGAAAAATCACAAAACGCCGTGCGACATAAAGCAATTATTTATCCCGACGTAGCAAACAGGTTTAGTATGCTCGGAGCTAAATTAAATGCCAACCAGCAGCCACTAGATGTCACGGTGCAGCTTTCTACTCTCAGGGCCTCATAACAGAAGTGTTCATCATTTAAATATGAGGTCATAATTACATGCACTAAACAGGATGGATGTCCAGAACGTTCATTCAAGATAACTCCTGAAAAAAATCTCATTCATTTCTGTTGAAGTGATATTGGTGAAATATCACAAGACTTTTGAGCTGCACATTTAAAAAATGTGTTATAAAAGTAAACATGTAGCTGTCCTTGAGGAAATGCATATCACCCGCTGCAGATCATGCTGGACTTTATAGACCAAGACCTTCTTTCAGTGAACTGAACGAATGATGAAGTTGTGGCTGTTTTGGTCAAATGCTGGAAAACAATGTTTTGCACAAGTTAAGTTATGGATGACTAACATCAAATTTGAGCTTAACATCTGTCAAATGGACTGAGCTTTATCCACTTTTGTGTTTACTCATGTTCATTTACTGGACTGACTCAAGTTAATGAACTTTAATACAACCAATGATGACTTTGTGAAAGTTGCGGTGAAATCAGTCATGTGGTTCATGGGATATTTTGCTAACAGAGCATTCACCATTGACGGCAGGCGATAATCGTGAAGGTATTTATTAAATCTCAACTCGTGGCCTTCAGCACGTTTCTTTCTTTTTAACGTGAAGGCGTTCGCCTGAATATCCACCAATAGGAGGACGAGTGTCTCACCTGCTCCGGACCGTCTGACCAATCAGCGTGCAGGATCTGGTTTCCGTGTTGTCCTGCCTCTCCAGGTGCTGCGGAGCTCGAGCCTTTTCTTCGCGCCCTCAAACTAAAAACAAACCGAGTCCGAACCACGAAGTACCGCTCACATTAGACATTTGACCCGCACAGCTGGGCGTCCATCGTCTGCTTTAAACCAGGAGCTTCAGGTGTGCCCACTGATCCTGGAGCAGTTTGAGTGACCTGTTGTGACTACAAAGGTTAGTTTCTCACGCTGTCCAAGGAAACAGCAGAGTCCTGAAGGCACCATGGACCTGGACAGGTAAGAGACAGTGACACGCCCAACATTAACTCATGACAGCTTTAACACAATACAAGCCAAGATTGATCTTTGCAGATGCACACATGAAAGTTCTGCGTCTTCATCATGCGCACATTTACACAAACGGAAGCCCAGGAGTGACCGAAAAGGTTTTCTGTGCATTTCAGACAGTAAAATTATACAAAATTAAGATTTGCTCAGGAGAAGCAACCTTTATATTCAAACATCTCTACTGAGATGGATAGATGGATGGATGGATGGATGGAAAGTCCAGCAGCATCAAAACATTACATCAATTCATTAAACTTATTAAATTAGAATAATCAACTGGATATTAATCATAAAAATAATTAACACATTAAACCTATTAAATAAAACCTCAATAAACTTATTTAAATAAACTAATCAATTGAGTCATACTATTGTTTTTAAATAGTTTTTTTTTTTACAAAGTATTTTAAGTGTTGAGGCGCAGGAAGAAACAAGTGATTTTGCAGAATTGAAACTTTCTTGTGATGCAGATTTGAGTTTTTTCCATGTTTGTGGAGAAAAAAAAGCAAAATTAATTTAATTCTTGGAGATTCTTCTGCAGAAATTTCAAAAATTGCAAAACTTTCATGTACACGTAAACTTGAAAAATGATGTATATTTTTTTTTGTTTTCTTGTAAGTTTCTGAATCAAAATGACTCTGGTTCATGGTTAGTCAAAGCTGCATGGAGCCACCTCAGAAGAGTCACATGTGGCCCCGGAGCCACAGGCTGCAGACCCAGTTAGATGCTTCTTTGCTGATTCTGTAAATGTAGCTGTAGCAAACGGCCCTCAGACAATGTCTCGTTGTGCACAACCTTTGTGTTTCCCAGCGGTGCGTAACAGTTAGTCAGGTGCACACCTCGTGCAGTAATGAGACTGAAGGTTGATGAGAAACAGCCTGAGGCTCTGGGCTCTCTCTCACTCCATGGCTGCTGTAACAGCAGAGCCGCTTCCTGTTGTGTCAACAGTAAACGACTGGTGGTGGTGGTGCCAAACGAGGTGTCTGCAGCCTCCCGCCGAGTGTTCAGCAGCGAGTATGAAACATGGTACCTGGAGAACCCGCTGACCGCTGCCACCAAGGCCATGATGAGCATCAACGGTGATGAGGACAGTGCAGCGGCTCTGGGGCTGCTCTACGACTACTACAAGGTGCAAAAAGCTCACGTGGCTCTTCAAGTGGTGCAAAGGAAAGCTCCACTCGCTTTATTTCATCCTGTCAATGGGTTTCTGTAAGATTTGTTGCAATCGAACCACGTTTGCTTACACATTTTAGTTTTTCATCAAAACATTCAGCTCGCTCTGGAAGTCAGTAATGCTATGACACTTGATTTGTGTCTTTTTTTATACTTATCAAACCAGCTCAACTTTATTTACAAATATTTTCATATAGAAATGCTTTGGCAGCTTTTTAATTTCTGTAAAAATGTAATTTTTAAGTACTGCAGCATACCAGCTCTACATTTTTTCTTCTTAAGCTACTTTTAACTAGAATTATGCTACTTTTAGCTTGAATTTAGCTACTTTTTAGGTGGTAGCTAGCTTTTCAATATTTTAAGTTGGTCTTCTGATGCTTTTAACTCGTTTGTCTTTTGCTACTTTTAGTTTTTATTTACTTCTTTGTTAACCTTTGGCTGCATTTAGCTAGTGCTTTGCTACTTTTAGCTTTTATTTAGCTCTTTGTAAACATTTAGCTGCATTTAGCTAGTGGTTTGCTACTTAGCTTTTATTTAGCTCTTTGTTGATATTTTGTTGCATTTAGCTATTGCTTTGCTACTTTTAGCTTTTATT
>NC_056502.1:41029253-41049951 GCF_014905685.2 Nematolebias whitei
ATATTTTGTTGCATTTAGCTATTGCTTTGCTACTTTTAGCTTTTATTTAGCTTTTAACCTTTTGCTGCATTTAGCTAGTGGTTTGCTACTTTTAGCTTTTATTTAACTCTTAGTTAACATTTTGCTGCATTTAGCTAGTGCTTTGCTACTTTTAGCTTTTATTTAGCTCTTTGTAAACATTTTGCTGCATTTATTGAGTGGTTTGCTACTTTTAGCTTTTATGTAGCTCTTTGTTAACCATTTGCTGCATTTAGCTAGTGGTTTGCTACTTTTAGCTTTTATGTAGCTCTTCGTTAACCTTTTGCTGCATTTAGCTAGTGCTTTGCTACTTTTAGCTTTTATTTAGCTCTTTGTAAACATTTTGCTGCATTTATTGAGTGGTTTGCTACTTTTAGCTTTTATGTAGCTTTTCGTTAACCTTTTGCTGCATTTAGCTAGTGGTTTTCAACTTTTAGCTTTTATTTAGCATTTTGCTAATTTCGGGTGATATTTGTTTTTATACTTGGTCTTTTGCTACTTTTAGCATTTAGCGAGAGTTTTTCTTTTCTCCTTTAGGTAGTGATCTGCATCTTTTAGATTTCACAACTCAGTTCTGCCTTCATCATCAAATTTCAGCAGTCTTCCTCCAGCTCTCAGGATCAAGTTTCAAATTTTTCTCAATTCACTGTTTCCCCGTTAGATTCCCAGAGAGAGGAAATGCACGTCCGGTGGTGCTGCTGACACGCCTGCTGCTGCGCCTCATAACTACAGCAGTCAGGACGTGCTGGATCCCAGCTGTCCAGTACTGAGGTCCATGCCAGTCAACCTCTCTCTCAACAACAGCGTCGCTGCAGAACATCCCAGCTCCAGGCAGGGAGCTGCGGGCCTCGCAGGAGATCCCAGAGGAGGAGGTGGGAAAGGTGGGGGCAGCGCTCCTCTTGCTCTGGTCAAATCGGAAGATCAAGCCTCCGTGGCAGTGTCTTGTTCCGGTGCTTCTTATCAAGAAGAACCTAAAGGGCACCTGAGGATGGTTTACGAGCAGAGCCGCTATGATTTGGGTCTCAGCGGGTACTTGAAAGATGAACAGAGCAGCACTCCAGACAGCACCTATGAGGGCTCTGTGGAAGAAGAGGTTAGTGCTGCGTGTAGAGCCTGACTGCTATGGACATTTGGTCTGTCATCGATATTGGGAGGGGAAGCCTGATGCCGATAAACAACATAATGGCTGAAAAATTTTAAGCTTTGTCCATCCCCAATAATTAATTAAACAGCTACTTTTAAACCACTTGAATTCTTGAAACAGTCTTCCTAACGTGCGTTCACATTTTCTATCCTCCACTAGTCACCATAAAGTTATCAAGTGTGTTACATAAATGTAAATTAAAGAGAGAAACCCTTCCTGTTCTTTGTTTAAACAGTCGGTCACGTGAAGGTCTAATTAGTACTGACAGCAGCAACGTTTAGTTTTCTTTGTAGAGAAGTAAAGATTTCAGACAAACAATGCATTTCTTTGAAGACGACAAAGATAATGTTACTAACACTGATATATATTTACCTCGACATTAGAGTTATTGTTCTGGATCAAGTTTTACAAGGTAATAGTTTATGCTAGGTTATCTGAACATTAGCTTGCTAACTTGAGAGACACGTAGCTAATGACCAGCAGGTTGGAGGATTGAAGAGAATTCATTATTGTTGATTTTTTTTATTTGACAGATCCGTTCTAATCAACTCATCATTCTCTGTTCAGAGAAACAAGCTACACAGTATTGCTCGCTGCTTCGGCTGTGCTGAAACTGAAAGTTAAAGTGAACGGCCATGACTTGAAAGGAGTCCACATGCGCCCTCTGCTGGATACATTGGACAGTTACGGCTTTTCCCAGCATTTTAGGTGTAAAAATTAGAAGTGTTTATATTGGCGCATAATGGGACAATGATCACAGATAATGACCCCAAACGCCTTTATCGGCCCAAAATATCGGTCCTCCAGATGTATCGGTCAGGCTCTAGTTATGTGTTACAGCGTTGTGTTTTGCTGTGGAGTCTGGGTCACATACAATTTATCTCCCCCCCACCTACTGCATGTGTTCATTTACATTTTTAATACTCCTTTCACAGATTTACCAAAGAAGGTCTTCCTCGGGAGCTGATCCCTTCATCTATAATCTACCAGTGTAAGTTAGCATTCAGATACGCAGCTAATAAATGTGCAAAGTAAAGTGAAACCGTGACATGTGCAGCCAATGCTGCGGTACAAGAGGATGAATAAACTAGAAAAACAGAATATTCTGTGATAGTGCAGCATGAGTGCTGAGTGCATGACTGCTGAAATTTGCTGAAGAAGCTAAAACTGAATGGATAAAGTTAGAACAAACGGAACAGAGGCTAAAATGAGCTGAACTAAATGTGAAAATCTGCAATTAGCAGAACACAAGTATAAAGCAGAAGAGCACAAGCTAAATGTAGCAGAACAGTAGCTATAAGCTAAAATGAGCAAAACGGTAGCTAAAAGTAGCAAAAGAGAAGGTAAATTAAAATGGGCAATACTGGAACTAAATGGTAACTAAAAGATTAATAAAAGTTGCACAACAATAGCTAAAAACTAAAAGTAGCAGAAGAGGCCAAAAGGGACCACTATGCTGAAGGGATTTCACGTGGAACAATGTTTTAGAAGAAATTAAAAAGAGCTCAATGGAGTTTGATGGATGGATTTATTTTAAATGAATGTAGTTTTTTTCAAAGTACAAAAATCATCCAAAACTAAGAGTCATCGTGTATTCCTAATCAACTAATGCTGGATATTTGATGTATAAATGGTTAAAATAGTGTCGATGTAATTTGATTGCAAAACAAAAATAACATAATTTTGTGTTGGTTTTTGTTTTTACCATTTAATGAGATGAAAGATTAAAACAAACACTTATTTATTTATTTATTTTTTCTCAACTTGTTAACATTTATTAATTGTGTGAATCAGTAAGGTTTCTTTGTTTCTGATGTTCTTCTCACACATTTTGCAGTTCAATTACTTCTTCATACTTCGTGTTATTTTAGCTGTTTATACAGCAAATGCAAGAGTTGGCGGTTCAATTCCAGCAGCAGTCACATGCTGAAGTGTCCCTGGGCAAGACACTGAACCCCTCACTGCCTCCGATGTGTGTCCCACAGTGTATGGATGTGATAAAGCTCTGATTATTCTCTGTACAGATCTAGTAGAGTTCTGTATGAGTGGGTCAATGAGGCACAGATTGTTGTAAACAGCTTTGAGTGTCTCGATAAGACAGAAAGATGTAGAAGTACAGACCATTCACCATTTATCCAAGCATTCAGCTCATACACGAGATGGATGCTGTGACTTTGGTTTTTTGGAAATTCGTATTTCAAAATATTTAACTTTACAAACATTTCCCCCCAAATTACACTGACATTTCTTCAGCTCCTTCAAAACCGTTGTTCTTCGAATTCTGCTTCAGCTAATTAGCTCTATTTGAGTCTTGTTGTCCTACTTACTGTACTACTCTTTCTCGATGTTGACCTTTAGCTAGCTTTATACTTTGTTTGACTTTTAGCTAGCCTTTTTATACATTTAGCTTTTGGTTGGCTTTTGTTCCACTTTTAGCTGACATTTTGCTACTTATTCTTTATTAACATTTTTATACTTTTAGCTACTTTTTTAAAAATTTAGCTGTACCTGTAATACCTTTTAGCTACACTGTTGCTACTTGTAGCTTCTAGCTAGACTCTTACTGCTTTCAGTTACCACTTTGCTAGTTTTAGCTTGGTGTTGGTGTGTTTGGCTTTCAGCCAGGGTTTAGCTCAGTTTAGCTAGTGTTTAACGCCTAGCTTTAGTAGCCCAGTTTCAGCTTCTTCAGCGGAGTCGTTCAGCACTGGACGTTCACCCTGCAGTTCTGGAGAAACTGTGATTCCTCTGCTTTTACTGTAAACGTTTAAGACCTGTCGGATGTTCCTGCATGTGCTTCTGACCTTAGTGACGGTTTCAAGTACAGCCTGGAGGCCAGCATGTCTCTGCGGCTGCGGCAGGCAGACGGTCCGATGGCCTACCTGAACCGAGGCCAGTTCTACGCTCTGACGCTCACCGAGGCGGGCTTCAGCTCGTCCCTCTGTCAGCGCAGAGATGGAGAGTGGCTGAATGGAGCCACACTATCGCAGGGGCATGATGGGAACTCATCCAGCAGGGCTGCGGGAGGCTCCGACCTGCAGCAGAACAGTGTCGTACAGGTGAGGGTGGTGGTGGTGGTGGTGCATGCAGAGGCTCAGGTTTGAAACTGGAACCTTTCTGCTCTAATACCTGAATGTCTCCTGCATGTGCAGAGTGTCATCATGGTTGTTTTTGGAGAGGACAAGTCCAGAGATGAGCAGCTAAAGAACTGGAAATACTGGCACTCTCGCCAGCACACTGCCAAGCAGAGGGTCCTGGACATTGGTGAGCTGCTGTGTTGCTGTCTTCCACCACAGAAAGGGGAAGGGTGATGATGTTTTTGCTGTGTTGGTGTTTGTTTGCATCGGGGGGACCAAGATGGTGGAGAGGTAGGGCAGCCGATTTGGGATCAGAAAGTCGCAGTTTGACCCCCCGCCATGCCCACATGTGGGGTCCTTGAACAAGACACTCAATCCCTAACTGCTCCCCAGGCACCTACGTAGCTGCCCACTGCTCCACCGGGGTGTACCTCAGGTGTGCTGGGTTAAATGCAGACAACTAATTTCTTCATCGTATGGGAACATTCAGTGATGACAACACACAGCACTTACTTACTCATTAGCAACACGTGTAATGAATCCTGGATCAGATTCTAACGCAACTTTGAGAAAGGGATCAGTGGTACGACGCCTGCAGCTGACTAACCTTTGGACATGGTAATAAAAACTGTCTATCAAAGCTGCTTGTCCTTTAGAAAACACAAAAGTGACTATAAATGATTACAGATGCTGAGCTGAAGCTCTGTGTTAGTAGCTGAAGGTCATTCACAACACATACTCCGAGCCCTAACAGGTCACAGGATCACTTCTGATTACACAGTTAATTTTGAGGTTTGAACGCCGTTCCTTCCCGTCACCAGATGATCTTGGCTCCACATTTTGTAGTGAAAGGCAGTGGCTGACATGCATTCCTTTAAGGAACACCTGGCCTTTAGTTTCTGTTTTCCTCCACCTGTAAACAAACGCAGCAGATGGCTTATAGGTACTATTGAGTGTCACTTTTTAAATGGACGTGTTCACCTGAGCCCCACACACTCATTAGGGTAACGAGGGGGGAGGGAGCAGGTGGTGAACCTGCAAGGAAATCCCATCACTTATCCTGAGGTGAAACCTGATTCGATTTGAATAACAGTCGATCCTGGATTCCCACAGGAGCGCTGTGAAGAGGAACGGCCACATTTGCATAGACGTTAAGAGGAGGAATAGGCGAATGTCTGGATGGGAGCCATATCCTGTTGGATCAGCCGGAGGCAGGCCTCAACCTGTGCTTTCAAACTCGCAGGAATGAGCCGCTCATGTCAGACTCTACCGGGTCGGAGCGTGTGGCAAGTCCAGACCATTAATGGCACCAGCACTGACTTGCTATAGACCACGTAGGCAAATGAAGATTAATACATGACGAGTGCGTAGGACTTCCATAGTTAGACGTGGGATTGTTGGCTGAAAGGATCAGATGTCAGATTCTGATTTACCTCCAGAAACTGTTAAACAGGTGACACAGAAACAGTTGTTGATCTGATGACACAGGCTGTTTATTTAAAGACAAGTCTTTCTTAAATCAAGCAAGGGGGCGTGGTGGCGCAGAGGTTGGAGAAGGTGGGCCTGTGATCGAAAGGTCGCCGGTTCAACTCCCAGTACCGACAACATCAAAATGTGGGTGGGAATGGTGAAACACCCACACCTGCCTCCATCCTCATCTGTCCCACTCTGAACCCTTGAGCAAGGCCCTTAACCCCCACCATCTGCTCCCCCGGGTGCTCTAGATGGCAACTCTCCGCTCCACACAGAGGGCTGTAGCTCGGTGGTGTGTCGTTGCGTCAGGACCGCCACGATAACAAATTTTGCTGGGTGATTAATTGTCTTGGAAATTATTGCGATAAACGATAATATTGTTTGAAATTTGACAATAATTAATAAATATTGCCAAATTTAAGAAGAAATGTTGGTTAATTTTTTTTTGTGTATAACACCTTTTTTCAACCACTGGATGGCACTATAAGATAGTTTGAACCAAAGGATGGATAGTGAGGGAGCGAGCAGCATGTCTCTCTAAGAAAAATGGGAGGGAGGCCTCTTGACGTGACATGGGCTGTCTCTCCTTCCTTTATTCGGTTCTCAAAATGGCGGATGCTCGGTGAGGTTTGAGCTCTAGAGCATTTTTCACACAAAGCTTTTAATAAAAAAATCATTAAACAGGTTCTCAGCTTCTTTTTGCAGAGAAAAACAACTTTTTACACGAAAGCACAGGTTTCAACCGTGAATTTTGGAGCTTTGACAAGACAGGTTTTTCGCTGCGGTCGGCCTGTTAGCTTAGCTCATAGCTTAGCTCATAGCTTAGCTGTTTTTAATGATCCAAAAACACGATTTTGGACGATTTAAAATGGATTTTAAAGAGAAAAGAGGAAGGGAGGGGTCAGTGAAGAGCACCGGAGTTGAACCTTTTGTCATCCAGTGTCTTCAGTAGAAAGAGAGACATGAAGAAACGATGAAGCCGATAAATGAAAATGAGGTTGATAATTTTCATTCATCATGCGATTAATTGATTTATTGTTTATTGAGACAGGCCTAGTCAGGAAAGGCACCTGGTGTAAAAACTGTTGCCAAGTCTTCATGCGAGTTAGTTCCCTGTGGAGAGCCCTGAAGAAGGGAGCAGATGAAAGAAGAATAAAGTCTTAAATCAAGCGAGCAGAGACAGAATGTTAAATAGGTTTGTTTTTATGTACTGGTACATACTGGTTAAAGATTAAGGTGGATAATGTTTTCACCAGTTGGTGTGTCTGTCTGTGGCTAAAATCCCTCATGAAACTGTACAGCTGACAAATCAAACATCGCTATTACACATAGCTAACTTATTAACATTGCTATTGTGGGATGTAACTGGGAGCCTGTGTACACAATTTCATTCCACCTCATGTACCACATGTGATGTGAATGACAAAGAACCTTGAATCCTTGAATCAAGATGGCTGCCACAGCCAGAAACACAAAAATGTCCATAATTCAGTCGACAGAGATGGACCTAAAGTTTACAAAATCATTTTGTTGATTCTTTTTTATTTTGCTTTTTATGCCAGAGCTTTAAACTAAAATCACCTTTATGCAGACAAATGATGACGTAGCAGTTTTGGTGAGACGTGTAATTCCATGGGGCCATGTTTCGTGATGTGAGAGACGCCACACCGATCTGTGCCATGAAGGACTCTGTGACTGACGCATGCAGTTATCCCTCAGTATCTCTGACTGAGCAGTAGGCATCTCTTTGTTATTTGCTTTGGTTGATTAGCTGTGGCAGCCATCTTGAACTGGATTAACCCCAAAAGGTAAATCAGCTGTAGCTGTACATCCAATGACTACTTTCTGAGTTTCAGTAAAACACGATTAACAGTGAGATATTTTATTAACAGACACAAAGAGCGGACTGGATCATGGTTGATGTTGGCGTTTTAAGCTAAGATCTTGCACAATTAGACGTGCATCATAAAGTTTGTGTTGTGAATTAATCTCAACTACATTTATACCTAAGTTTCTCTTTATCTGTAAAACTGTCTCTGTTATAGTCATTTTTATGTTTGCTAAAGCCAGTTAGCCACGCCAGCCACCATCAAGTGGGTTTGCTACAAAACTTCATCAGTTGTAAAGGTTTATCCACCAATTATTTCCTTAAAATTGCAGTACAATTTGTCCAGTAGTTCATCAAATATTTTGCTAACAGACACAGAAACACAAACATGGATATGGGCAATAAATATTATGCGTTACCTTTTGCTTTCAGTGAAGTGTGATAATTAAATTAAACGTCCGAGTGATATTTGTTTAATCAGATGTTCGTTAGGAAACTTTTCAAGGTCCTTTATTGTCATTCACATCACATGTGGTACATGAGGTGGAATAAAACTAAAACTCAAGCTCCCAATTACACCCAAAAATAACAAAAATATAAAGTATAAAAAGAAACAGTTTACAAGTATCTACGATATATGCTAAACAATAATAATATAAATAATATGGTGTATTAAACAGCAGCCAGAATATGAGTCTGTTGTGAGCAGATGGGTACGAATACAGCAGCTTAATGAAAGAAATCAGCAGCATAGATAATCAGCAGCATGGATAATCAGCAGCATGGATAATCAGCAGCATGGATAATCAGCAGCAAAAAGTGTCAAATGTCCTATTAAAGTGGTATAAAGGGCTAAAAACTGTCAAACATCCATGTATGTAATGATATTTCGATAATAATTAACTGATAAAATATGTTAGCAATGGGGACGCTTTTTTAAGTTGATCACCACTTTTGGATAAGTTGAAGTTTTTGCTGGAGGCATTTCTTAATAGTCAAGTGAAATTTATTTATAAAGCACATTTCCAACAGCAGCTGTTACCAAAGTGCTTGACAATAAGATCAAGGCAGTAAATTAAAGAGAATGATGACAAGATGTGCCGGTAATTTAAAGCATCAAATTAAAATATAATGACAGAAAAACAATGAGAATCAATGAAATACTAAATGAAATGTGTTAAACGTCAGTAATAATAGGAATTTGTCTCTCGGGTAATAAATTCTTCCACAACAATTTCCTGCGGGATCAATAAATATTTATCTTCTCATGTCACATTTGTTCAAGTGTTTTGTTCACTTTTCTCTTGTACACGTTGAGCTGAAATGTTCAAACAGGCACTGACAGGACACTTCCTCCTAACTCCTGCCTGAATCGTGTTCTTCCTGTTTTCTCACGTTGCTTGCAGCTGACTACAAGGAGAGCTTCAGCACCATTGGGAACGTGGAGGAAATCGCCTACAATGCTGTGTCTTTCACCTGGGACGTCAGTGAAGGAGCCAAGGTAACAGTCGAGAGGAGGAACATTGAGTTTGCTCTGTGCTTTTTGTTTGTCGCTTTGAGAAGATTGCTTCACGATGCCAAAAGGTTTAGTTTGGAGAGCTCTTTACGTCCACAGCTGCTCACCAATGAACTGTTGATGCTGCCTAGTTTCAACATCATCATCAGATCACTGTCAGACCCTCCTGTCTTTTCCACAATTCATTGTCTCCTGTGAACAGTGAGGCTGCAAGGAGCAGAGGTCACACAAGTGAAGGACTTCAAGTACTTGGGGTCCACTGTCCAGGAAAATGTGGAATGTCATAAAGAGGTGAACAAGAGTCCAGGCAGGATGGAGTGGATGGAGAAAAGTTTCAGGAGTGATTTGTGACAAAAGGGTGTCAGCAAAGGTGAAAGGAAAAGTTTACAAACAGTGGTGAGACCAGCTATGTTTTATGGTCTGGAGACGGAGACATGGACAAAAAGACAGGAGAAAGAACTGGAAGTGAAGAAATTAAGATGTTGAGGTTCTCCTTAGGAGAGACAAGGATGGAGAAGATCAGGAATGAGATCATCAGAGGTACAGCACAGGTTGAACAACTGGGAGATAAAGTTAGAGAGACCAGACTGAGATGGTGTGGACATGTCCAGATGAGGGACAGTGGTTTGGACATGTCCAGATGAGGGACAGTGATTTGGACATGTCCAGATGAGGGACAGTGGTTTGGACATGTCCAGATGAGGGACAGTGGTTTGGACATGTCCAGATGAGGGACAGTGGGTATACTGGTAGAAGGATGTTAGAAATGCAGCTGCCAGGAAAAAGACAAAGAGGCGCTTCACTGCCTGGCCCAAAAAACAGTCGCCACCAAAAAAAAAAGTCACACTAATATTTTGTTGGACCTCCTTTATCTTTGATTACATCATGCACTCTCTGTGTCATTGTTTTGATAAGCTTCTACAAGGTTACAAGATCTATTTCATCCAGCGTTGCATTAATTTTTCACCAAGCTCTTGTGTTGATGATGGAAGATTCTGACCACTGCACAAAGCCTTCTCCAGCACATCCCAGAGATGCTCAATGGAATTGAGGTCTGGACTCTGTGATGGTCAATCCATGTGTGAAAATCATGTCTCATGCTCCCAGAACCACTCTTTCACAATTCGAGCCCGATGAATCCTGGCGTTGTCATCTTGGAATATGCCTGCACCATCGGGGTAGAAAGGGCTACACAGCTGTTCAGTCCCAATCCCTTGAGTTCCCTTCGCATTGTGCGTGTGGAAATGTTCTTCACCAGACCACCCAGCACCAGACTCGCCCCACCACTGGATGAAGAGCATCTCAGCGTGGCCTCAGCAGAAGTAAGGAGGACCTTCAGGAGGATTAATCCGCACAAGGCAACCGGCCCAGACAACATCCCCTGAAAAGTGTTGAAAGAATGTGCCGATCAGCACATCATCATCATCTTCATCGATTTTGGCCGATACCGATTTTGTTTTATAAGCAACACTGTCAGGAGTTATAAGGTCACAATGCACCTTCTATTTTCCATCTTATTTTATAAAAACATTCCTTTTGAACAGTAACCTAGAAACAATACAAACTTGTTTTAACTGGCCACGAGGTCGTGCTCTGAAATATAAATGAAGTTCAGACAAAAACTAAAAAAATCTGTAAAGCCGGTTTCTCATACAAGTAACATCCGATTTCCCAAAATTAAGGAAATCGGTGCACCCCTAATCTCATGTGTGGTTGGGCCTTAGCTTCATTTGTCTTTGATTTTCTGTGAAGGGGAAATAATCCCGAGGAGCGATGTGACGTCCAGTTTCTGAAGAAGCAACCACAAACGACAACTCTTCATCATCATTCTAAATGAAAACAAGCACCTCAACCTGTCGTTTTCTCTAAAACCATGTTTTTATGGGGTGTCCCTCACTGGGAACGTGTCTTTATGTGACATGTCCAACGTAACAGAGGCCTTACAACTCTTTGATTTATCGTTCGCTGAGACCAAGTCATTCTTCAGTGACAGAGCTGAGGTGCAGTCATTCTGTGTAGATTTACAGCACGATGAATACACAAAGGTGGACGGGTTCATGATCACCCCCCCCCCCCCCCCCACACACACACACAGATTTATGAAGCTAGGTGTGCACACGCTTTGCTTTGAAGTCTAAATGTATTTAAACATGAAGCTGTACGTGTGGACACAAGTCTGATCTGCACAGCAGACACGTCGGTAAATACGTCTGTAAAGGATGGAAGTTACTTCAAGAAAAGCTGAGTCATTGGAGGAAAGACGGCAAACGATTTAAAATTTTATTTTAGTTTTGGATTTGAAATGATAACAAACGTAAAACTGACTGACTCGGATCCATCTTTGTGTTTTAAGGTTGCTTTGTGTGGCGACCATCTTGACTCTGGTATCAGTAGCAGATGTACGTCCAACAACTGGTTTCATAGAGTTTTAGTACAATCTATGTACTGGTCGATGAAATATTTTGCTAACGCTACAGACAAACAAACACAGCAGGCAGAAACATTATCACCCGCCTTCACCTTTCGGCAGCAGGTGATAATGAGACCTGGTCAGCTGACCTGCAGCTGCTAACAGCTGAACCAAGAAAGAACAATGTTCAGAAATATAAGCTCTTTTATTCCTGGAGCAGTTTGACAAAATGAAGACATGCTTGCAGGGAAGTTCGGTTTTGTTTGGGGCTTTTGGCAGAATATCAACTTTTGTTGTTGTTTCCCCTACACCGTCCCTGGCTCCTCATTTGTCACATGACTTTGGGAGCACAGACGCATCTCATTCTTAAATACGAACTTTTGTTTGGCATGTGCTTGGCTGGTTGAGCGACTCTTACTCCGTCAACAAATCCATCATTTCTAAACGTAAGACGATCTTGGTGTAAACCAGATGTGTTGAATGCAGCGGGTGATGTGCATTCCCTCAAGGCTGGCTGGGCCTTGACTTCACAGCTGACTTTGCTCTAACCAACTCTTGTTGTTTGTGTTGTTGAGAAATAATTGCTAGTGCCTTGAAATGATTTTTTCTATTAACCTTAATGCTGTTGTCTTACTAGAACCTGTTCATCTTTATTTCCTCTGTTGTGGAGTGAGGAGGGAATTTGGAAATACCCTTTGTTCATCTGCCTGTTCTTCCAGTGAGCTGGATAACTTGAAAAATAAGCAACGGACCAACTTCCATTTCAGTGTGTTTCTACATCCAGGCATAATATACAGTATACCTATTTATATATTGTAGTAATTATAAGTGCCATGTGTTGTCGTCATTGTATGTTCCCATACAATGTTTTTTTTTTTTCATTTAGCCTTTATTTATACAGGTTAGTCTCATTGAGCCACGAGAACTCATTTTCAAGAGAGACCTGTTTTAGGGAGCACATGGTGGGGGTTAAGGGCCTTGCTCATGGGCCCAGAGTGGGGCGAATGAGGGTGGGGGCAAGTGTGGGTGTTTCACCTACCCCACCCACAATTTTTGATGTTGTCGGGGCCGGGGCGTGAACCGGCGATCTTCGGATCACAAGCCCACCTCTCTAACCTCTGCGCCACCACTCCCCCAAATTAAATTAAATTAAATTAAATTAGATTAAATTAGATTAAATTAGTTCTTTGCATTTAACCCGTAACACCTGAGATGCATCCAGTGGGCAGCTATGCAAGTGTTTGGGGAGCAATTAGGGATTAGGTGTCTTGCTCAAGGACACCACAACATGTCGGAATGGCTGGGAGTCAAACCATGACTTTCTGGTCCCAAGTCGGCTGCCCTACCTCTACCCCATCTCGGCCCCATAAGGGAGGTCCCTATCAAAAATTGGGTTGCCATGTCAAAATCTGAGATGGCCACCACTGTCAGTGGTTACATATGCATAGCGTTAGCTAGGCCAAGGCCACCACTGGCCACCCCCTGGCTCAGCCATTGCACCGGGTGGTGGGTAAAATTGTTCCCTCCATTCACCAGGGTCCGTCACTCTGCACCACCTCAGTCAAGAAAAATAACAAATACTTTTTATACACAATAAAACGCCTGCCCACGAATATCTTGCACCAGTAACATTAAGGCATTCCCAGTTCAATTCCAGTCCAGAAAAACGCTCATGTTGTAAGCTACAAACGTTCACATCTCCAATCCGTCAGTGACGAGGGAACATCAGCGTCCTCTTGTCACTGCTTTACTGTTGCATGTTGTTTCTCCTTTACGCATGACATGTTGATGTTCCTCTCGTGTTGCATCATCTCCAGGTTTAGAGTTCCTCTCATGTTGCATCATCTCCAGGTTTAGAGTTCCTCTCATGTTGCATCATCTCCAGGTTTAGAGTTCCTCTCATGTTGCATCATCTCCAGGTTTAGAGTTCCTCTCGTGTTGCATCATCTCCAGGTTTAGAGTTCATCTTCTGGTGTCTCAGGATGGAAATGTTGTGGAAAACAAAATGTTCTGCTGCCGGCGCTTTGTGTCAGCCCCAGGCAGCGGCTCAGTGGGCTCTGTCCCGGCTCCGTTCTGTTATTGTCTTCATATGTACGTTTATTTAGTATTACCTGGAAAGCTTTGCTTCCAAACATAATTAGACTGTGATGTGAATCAAAGCAGATATTTGGTGCAAATATTCAGTAGTTTTTTTTTTCTTTGTGTTTTGGCATGATTTGTGTGTTGCCAGGCAACAACCAGCGCAATCCTCATTGTAAGAGCATCTTCCTGCGGCACGACTCGGCTTTTGTTTGTTTGTTTGTGCCCGTTGGTGCGGATGGCCACTTCATGGGGCCCTTGTGAACTTTTCACTTTTTTAGGAAGGCATTTGAGCGCTCTCACATGCCGTAAGCACGAACACAACAAGCCTCCTACTCACACACGTCCACAGATGCTAGCAGCAGCTCATGTGGCACTTGTGGAGGAACTGAAATGGCTCGGGCCTGTGGGGGTGTGAGTTTGTGGAGCTGTGTAGGAGGCTCCTTTGTGCTTTAGGCTTTTGGAGCCATCAGCCCTCACCTCTGCAGGTTCAGGCACGATGCTGTTGATGCTGCGCAGTGGGAAAATCGCTGGAGGAACTGCCGTTATCTGTCTGTGCCGACCTGCTGCTCGAGCTGTTGATCCGGTTTAACAGGAAAGTCCATCAGGTGTTTGAGGTGATTTCTGCGTCTTGGCATCGATCATGAGAATCTTTCAATGTAACAAAACGTGAGATAACCGCACACTGTGTTTACACTGTACACTCATGGAGTCGACTGTAGGACATCTGGAAAGCGTTAGATTTGAAGGCCATTTGTCATCGTGGTAGTGGTTTTGACTGTTTACTGAGCGCTGCCTCTGGTCTGAGCACCTCTCTGTCATTACTGAGTCAAGAGTCACTATTTAATCCAGATTTTTATATAGTTCCAGTTCACAACAACAGTATTTCAGGGTACTTTACAACAAAAATAACAAGCCCGTTTAAGTCAGATTCAAAGCTAAATCAATTTAATTCAGTGCAGATATAATAGAACAAGACCACATACAGTACATCATGAAATGCTAATTATAAAATATAAAGGTAGTCTAACTAAGGAAGTCAGCATGTGGAGCTGAATCTTCCTTTCAGTGCTATTGTTCATCCTGAGCAAACATGGAGGCGACAGTGGGAAAGAAAAACTCCCTTTTAACAGGAAGAAACCTCCAGCAGAACCAGGCTGGATGTTCTGCTGGAGATCGAGAGGACTGGAAAGAGATGCAGACGACCAGTAAGTGGTCCAGGTGTGGTTTCAATGAGAAGATAAACAAACAAACAAACAATGTTTAATGATAGAAATAATTACAAATACAAACTCGAACACTGGGGTGAGTAAAGACAGCAACAGAGTGAGGAAGTGTGGTCAGTTTGTCCTCCAGCAGTCGAAGCCTATAGTAGTACAACTAAAGGACAGCTCAGGAAACCCAAGCCAACCCTAACTATAGGATTTAGCAAAAAGGAAAGTCTTAATCCCAGTCTTAAACTGGACAATGTGTCAGCCTCACGGACAGAAACTGGAAGTTGGTTCCACAAGAGAGGAGCATGATAACTGAAAGATCTGCCTCCCATTCTGTTTTTGGAAACTCTAGGAACCACAAGTAAACCTGCAGTCTGAGAGCAAAGTGCTCTGTTAGGAAAGTAAGGAACATCTGGATTTGACAGGGAGCCAATGGCGAGAAGCTAAAACTGGAGAAATATGACTTGTCCAATCAACTCTCATTAAAACTCTGGCAGCAGCATTTTGGATCAACTAAGACTTTTTGAAAAAGTTTTTAGACATCCAGATAATAAACAATTGCAATAATCCTGCCTAGATGTAATAAATGCATGGACCAGTTTTTCTGCATCTTTTTGGGACAAGTTGTTTCTAATTTTAGTGATGCACATCCAGATTCTTGTCTCAAGACAAAAAAAAGAAAAAAGAACATCTCAATTAGTACACATCCTTTATGATTGTCTATTATTGTCTTTGTTTTAGAAAACCATGGTATCTATGAAACATTTCAGTCTGGATTTAGAACCCGTCATTCTACCGAATCAGCCCTGTTAAAAGTCCATAATGACATTTCCATGTCCATGGATGTCAAGTGTCCCGTTGCTCTGGTGCTGCTGGACCTTACAGCTGCGTTTGACACAGTGGACCACGCTGTCCTGTTGTCTCGTCTCCAACATTATGTTGGAATTTCTGGTACAGCTCTCAAGTGGTTCACTGCTTATTTGACCAACAGAACGTTCTCTGTCATGCTTAATAATCTGTCTTCCTCCTCTGCCCCTCTCTCTTGTGGTGTGCCACAGGGTTCTATTCTTGGTCCTGTCCTCTTCACATTGTACATGCTGCCCCTTGGATCAGTGATAGCCAAACATAATTTTTCTTTTCACTGCTATGCTGATGATGTACAAATTTATTTACCAATGAAACCTAAAAACAGTAACCTTCTCACACCTTTCGTTGATTGTATTGCCGACATTAAACAGTGGCTTCATCTTAATTTTTTGTTTTTAAACGAAGGAAAGACAGAATGCATTTTCTTTGGTGATGATGCTCCTTGTAACTTTGGTGCTCTGACATCCAAGTTCAGATCCACAGTTAAAAACTTGGGAGTGACATTTGATAAAGACTTAAAGTTTGACAAACAAATATCCTCTGTAGTCAAGGCCTGTTTTTATCAGTTACGTCTTTTATCCAAAGTTAAGCCTTTTTTAAATCGTTCTGATTTGGAAAAGGCCATCCATGCTTTTATAACTTCAAGGCTCGACTACTGCAATTCCCTATATGCAGGAATCTCCCAATCCTCCATTAGACGACTGCAATTGGTCCAAAATGCTGCAGCTCGACTTTTAACCAACACCTCCAGACGTGAGCACATCACCCCTGTTTTATTTTCTCTCCACTGGCTTCCAGTCGATTTTAGAATTAAATTTAAAATTTTATTTTTCACTTTTAAAGCTCTCAATGGTCTTGCCCCACTGTATTTGTCTAATCTTGTAGCTGTCCGTGAATATAGGAGAACACTGAGATCATCTAACACATTTCTACTCTCTGTCCCAAAATCCAACTACAAACGATGGGGTGACCGGGCCTTTTCGGTTGTCACACCCAGACTCTGGAACCAGCTACCTCAGGACTTGTGCACCATCACTGACATGGAGCATTTTAAATCTAATCTTAAAACCTTTTTATTCAGGCAGGCTTTTAATACCTAGTAGGTCTTTGACAATTTTGCTATGTTTTAATTGTTTTTGTTTTTAACTGACTGATTTTTTTATTATTCTTGTTTGTTTTTAACTTCTGTACTGTGCAGCACTTTGTGCACCTTTTGGCTGCTGGAAAGGGCTCTATAAATAAAGTTTGATTGATTGATTGATTGATTGATTGATTGTTGTCCACTGTTGTCATCACTATTTGTTAGAATCAGATCTCTCTTGTAGAAGAGTCCCTGAGGCTCAATGGGATTAACCTGTAGAAATAAAGGTTGAATGAACAAACAAGCTGGTAATCCAAGCAATGCAGTGGATTAATCAAGTTTCATTTATAAATTCAGCACAACTATATTAATTTATTCAGTGCTGTCTATGTCTAATAGCTTTACCTAAATTAAGAAAATATGTCAAGGTATCGGCCCAAGCACTGAACCCTGAGGAACTCCATGGTTAACTCTGGTGTATGAATATGATTCAAACTGGAATCTACCAGACAATAAATATGACAATAATCCCAATATCATGTTAAGCCTCTGTCCTAAAATGTTGTGATCAGTTGAATCTAAAGCAGTTCCCACAAAAATAAAACAAGTCAGTGTCACTGTCAGTGTGTTTGTTATTAGGAGATACACTGTATGGCCCTTAAAAAGTTACCACCTGGATTTAACAAAGTAAATAGGTACGAGCCTCCTATGGATAATTACTGCATGGGTGATTATCTTTCAGCAGCAACAAGTTATTTAACCCAACTGGTGCAATGAGTTGCATCTCATTTCTTAAACAACCATGTTGAAAGACACATCGTGTGGTCGTGGAAAAGATGTCTGTCTGTTTGAGAAGGGTCAAATCACTGACAGGCATCAAGCAGAGAAAACATCTAAGGATGTTGAAGAAACCACTAATACTGTGTTAAGAACTGTCCAACGCATTATTAAAAACTGGAAGGATGGTGGAGACACATCGTCTTTAAGGAAGACATGTGGCCAGAAAAAAATCCTGAATGATCGTGATCGGCGATCACTTAAACGTTTGGTGAAATCAAATAGAAGAAAAACAACAGTATTCAAATAAAGTCCAGTTGTTTTTGTATTGAACGTTTTTTGAATTTATAATGTCCTGGATGACTGAGAATCTTCATCAGCAAAAACAACAACAGCAGCACTCAGGACTGTGTTTAATGGTGAAAGTAAGAGCATTTCCACACACACACAGTGAAGGAACTCAAGGGACTGGGACTGAACAGCTGTGCAGCCTTAAGAAAACCACTAACCAGTGAGGCTAACTGGAAAAAAAGGCTTCAACTTGCTAGGGAGCATAAAGATTGGACTCTGGAGCAATGGAAGAAAGTCATGTGGTCTGATGAGCCCAGATTGACCCTGTTCCAGAGTGATGGGGGCATCAGGGTAAGAAGAGAGGCAGGTGAAGTGATGCACCATCATGCCTAGTGTCTAGTCATCAATTCAAGATCTGGGTGAAAAATTAATGCAACACTGGATGAAATGGATCTTGTGACATTGTAGAAGTTTATTGAAACAATGCTGCCATGAATGCATGATGTAATCAAAGATAAAGGAGGTCCAATGAAATATTAGTGCATGTCCTTTTTTTTGGTGGTGACATTTTGTTTTTTTGGCCAGGTAGTGTATGTTCTTGAAAGAAACGGTTCTTAGGAGATTCTGAGATTCTAGGAAGTAAAACAACACTCATATATTTACAACTCTTATTTTACTTTTGTTTTTCATATACCTTGTAGTCTCTGTGATTATGTGCCTACTTTCATATATTTGATCAAACAAAAGTGATGGTAAAACAATTGTTTTTGCCTCCTAGTACCTGTATGAAAAGTGTTTCACTAACCTAGAAATGGGTTAAATGTCCAACCCTCCATCACTATTCTGATTAATGGCCTAGCATTTTGTGAAGGTTTGCATGTCGCCCGCCACCCACTAGAATCCGCTCACAAACAGAATTTGAGGCAATAATCAGAGTCAAAGTCAAAGTTTCTGTCATTCGCACCACCTATGGTACATGTGGTGGAACAAAAATATGTATGCAGGTTCCTAGGTACATTAAACAATAAAATGCAAAAGAAAAACAATAAGATGTAAGATATGAATTAAGAAAAAAGTTAACTAAATATAGGCTAAGCACTAGTACAAGTAGTACACACCTGTATATGTGTGTATAAAGGTGATCTTCCTGTAGGAAGACAGCAGATCATCTGAGCGTAATATGCATGTTACGCATCTATATGTAGGTAACCTCCTCTGTAGGTGTGCTGGGTATCAGATCATCAGCAGACTCTTTAATTCATGAAACTGGGAGGTAGAACTTGTTTGTCTAGTACATCACACAGTTTGAAGGACATCTGGAGAATCTGAAGGCCAAGTCGGCGTCTCCGACTTGCTAATGTTCAGTTCAGTTTATTTATATGCTGTAGTGCCAAGTCTCAACAGAAGTTATCTCAGGGCACTGTACAAATACATTTACATACATAGAAATGTATCCTCTTCGATCAGCTGGGTTTGAGAGGACAGGAAGGATAAACAACCACAGAGCGGCAGGTCCAGATGTACTGACTATAGGAGGAAAGACAAAAAACACACTTTAGGATAGAAATAATTATAAATACAAACAGGTTGAGCAGAGTAAGTAGAGACAGTAGCAGAGTGAAAAAGTGTGGTCACTTTATCCTCCAGCAGTCTAAGCCTATAGCAGCATAACTAAGGGACAGCTCAGGAAACCCAAGCCAACCCTAACTATAGGATTTATCAAAAAGGAAAGTCTTAATCCCAGTGTTAAAACTGGACAATGTGTCAGCCTCACGGACAGAGATTGGAAGTTGGTTCCACAAGAGAGGAGCCTGATAACTGAAAGATCTGCCTCCCTTTCTGCTTTTGGAAACTCTAGGAACCACAAGTAAACCTGCAGTCTGAGAGCGAAGTGCTCTGTTAGGAAAATATGGAACAAAAGATCTGTAATATAAGATGGAGCTAGGTTGTTGAGAGCTTTGTAGGTTAGAAGTAAGATTTTGAATTCTATTCTGGATTTGACAGGGAGCCATGGAGAGAAGCTAAAACTGGAGATATGATCTCTCCCACTAACTCCAGTCAAGACTCTGGCAGCAGCAGCTCAAACCTGTTGTGAAGGTTATTGTTTGAGCAGCCCCACAGTAATTTCTCTGAAACTTGTCCCCCGTGTGGAGTCAGCTGCTTTGTGTCAGCTCCTGATTGATCTTCTGAGCCCAATTCTAACTCCTGTTAACTGTTTGCCTCCTAGGTCTTTATTTCTGTGAACTGTCTGAGCACAGACTTCTCCTTGCAGAAGGGGGTGAAGGGTATGCCTCTGATAATTCAGATCGACACCTACAGCTACAACAGCTGCAGAAGCCGGCCCATCCACAGAGCCTTCTCTCAGATCAAGGTCTTCTGTGACAAGGCGAGGAGAGCCCGTAGCAAAATGATGTCTGGTCATCAAGATTCAGCAAATGTGGAAAAATAACTTTGTTTTTGTTTCTTTTGCTTTTTTGTGTGCATGTACTGCAGGGTGCTGAGAGGAAGCTTCGTGATGAGGAGAAGAAACAACTCCGGAGGAGGAATAAAGGTAAAAACAGTTTTCTAATAAGGGGAAAATATATACAGTGAACCCTCGTTTTTCATGGGGTTTACGTTCCAAAAAGAACCCGTGAAAGGCAAAATCCATGACGTAGTAACCTTTATTATTTGTACAATTATTATACAATGAAATACTTCATAATGCATTCAAACCAAAGAACAAAACCTTTTTACAGGCCCAAGCATTTGTTTAACAAATAAAAGTACTGTATAAACGATTTTTTACAAATAACTACAGTACTGGAGAGACTGTTTAGCCAATCAGAATGCAGAACACAATGAACGATGCAAATCCATGAAGCAGCGAGACCGTGAAAGGTGAACCGTGCTATAGCGAGGGTTCACTGTATATATATATATATAT
>NC_056502.1:41054951-41067896 GCF_014905685.2 Nematolebias whitei
CATTGATGTGAAGGTTATTCTCTTTGCACCAGCTCTCCAGGTGTTCCACCTCTTGCCTGTAGCTGGACTCATCATTGTTTGTGATGCATCCCACCACCGCTGTATCATCTGCAAACTTTACAATGTGACAGCCTGGATGGGTAGCTGCACAATCATACGTGAGCAGAGTAAACAGGAGGGGGCTCAACACACATCCCTGAGGAGAGCCAGTGCTGAGGGTTATGGTGGAGGAGGAGAAGTTGTGGATCCTCACTAACTGTGGTCTGTTTGTTAAAAAGTCTAGTACCCAGTTGCAAATGGAGGGGCTTAGTCCTAGTGTGGATAGTTTGTCCATCAGGGTTTGGGGGATCATGGTGTTGAAGGCGGATGTGAAGTCCACAAAGAGCATATGGACGTAAGAGTTTTTCTGCTCCAGGTGGTTGAGCGCAGTGTGGACCACAGAGGAGATTGCATCCTCTGTTGATCGGTTCTCACGGTATGCGTACTGGTGAGGGTCCTCGTTGATGTTGATGGTTGTTTTGATGCGAGTCATGACCAGTTTTTCAAAGCATTTAGCGACTATCGGGGACTATCGGGTGCTTCCAAGGTCCGAAATGGCCAGATTAGGGTTCATTCTACTGGTCCGTGCTTACGAGCCTCTTCAAGGTTGTTTTCATGCTGACGAATCCCAAAGTTGCAGGTGGCCTGTGATTCAAATCACTTCCATCTTACGGTTTAGCTCGTAAATCAACCATTCACTCTCTCTCTCACACTTAGGAACAATTTAGAGTTACCAATCAGCCTAACATGCATGTTTTTGGTCTGTGGGAGGAAACTGGAGTACCCAGAGAAAACCCACACATGCACGGAGAGAACATGCAAACTCCACCCAGAAAGGCCCTCAGCCGGGATTCGATCCGGCGACCTTCTCACTGAGAGGCGACAGCTCTACCAACTGAGCCACCATGCAGACACAGCAAAATATGACTTATTTTATAGTGAATTTATCAGTTGACAAAATTATTAATCACAGAACCGGTTGTTAGAGGTCATCATGTAGGGTTTTTATCTCAAGGAGAGCTCAGGTGTCAGAATACAGCTCTGCTGTAGCATTACAAACTAAACTGAGAGGAAAACTGTTCATTTCAGAATCGTCCTCTTAAACGCCATTTGCCAACTAATCCGTAATTGTTGCAGCCCAGTGAGATATATCCTTTAAAGATTTTATTTTCAGGATGAAATGATTATGCCACTACAAAAATATGAACAAGAATTACTGGTAGGTGCACAATGAGGTCCAGTCATTGTGGAGTTTCTCTAATAACAATCAAAATTATACACACAAGGACAAATATATTTACATACAGGTCCTTCTAAAAAAATTAGCATATTGTGATAAAGGTCATTATTTTCCATAATGTAATGATAAAAATGAAACTTTCATATATTTCAGATTCATTGCACACCAACTGAAATATTTCAGGTCTTTAATAGTTTTAATACTGATGATTATGGCATACAGCTCATGAAAACCCAAAATGCCTGTCCCAAAAAATTAGCATATTTCATCCCTCCAATGAAAGACAAGTGTTTTTAATACAAAAAACGCCAACCTTCAAATAATCATGTTCAGTTATGCACTCAATACTTGGTCAGGAATCCTTTTGCATGAATGACTGCTTCAATGCAGCGTGGCATGGAGGCAATCAGCCTGTGGCACTGCTGAGGTGTTATGGAGGCCCAGGATGCTTCGATAGCGGCCTTAAGCTCATCCAGAGTGTTGGGTCTTGCGTCTCTCAACTTTCTCTTCACAATATCCCACAGGTTCTCTATGGGGTTCAGGTCAGGAGAGTTGGCAGGCCAATTGAGCACAGTAATACCATGGTCAGTAAACCATTTACCAGTGGTTTTGTCACTGTGAGCAGGTGCCAGGTCGTGCTGGAAAAATGAAATCTTCATCTCCATAAAGCTTTTCAGCAGATGGAAGCATGAAGTGCTCCAAAATCTCCTGATAGCTAGCTGCATTGACCCTGTGCTTGATAAAACACAGTGGACCAACACCAGCAGCTGACATGGCACCCCAGACCATCACTGACTGTGGGTGCTTCACACTGGACTTCTGGCATTTTGGCATTTCCTTCTCCCCAGTCTTCCTCCAGACTCTGGCACCTTGATTTCCGAATGACATGCAACATTTGCTTTCATCCGAAAAAAGTACTTTGGACCACTGAGCAACAGTCCAGTGCTGCTTCTCTGTAGCCCAGGTCAGGCACTTCTGCCGCTGTTTCTGGTTCAAAAGTGGCTTGACCTGGGGAATGCGGCACCTGTAGCCCATTTCCTGCACACGCCTGTGCACGGTGGCTCTGGATGTTTCTACTCCAGACTCAGTCCACTGCTTCCGCAGGTCCCCCAAGGTCTGGAATCGGCCCTTCTCCACAATCCTCCTCAGGGTCCGGTCACCTCCTCGTTGTGCAGCGTTTTCTGCCACACTTTTCCCTTCCCACAGACTTCCCACTGAGGTGCCTTGATACAGCACTCTGGGAACAGCCTATTGGTTCAACAATTTCTTTCTGTGTCTTACCCTCTTGCTTGAGGGTGTCAATGATGGCCTTCTGGACAGCAGTCAGGTCGGCAGTCTTACCCATGATTGTGGTTTTGAGTAATGAACAAGGCTGGGAGTTTTTAAAAGCCTCAGGAATCTTTTGCAGGTGTTTAGAGTTACGTCGTTGATTCAGATGGTTAGGTTAATAGCTTGTTTAGAGAACCTTTTCATGATATGCTAATTTTTTGGGACAGGCATTTTGGGTTTTCATGAGCTGTACGCCATAATCATCAGTATTAAAACAATTAAAGACCTGAAATATTTCAGTTGGTGTGCAATGAATCTGAAATATATGAAAGTTTCATTTTTATCATTCCATTATGGAAAATAATGACCTTTTTCAAAATATGCTAATTTTTTGAGAAGGACCTGTACATCCATAATAAACAACATAATAAACAACTCAACAAATATTTGGTTACACTTTATTTTACAAGTTGCACTTTGACCGCAGGCCTTTTTTAACCCCTCTTCTGGACAGAATTGGTGGAGGTGATTTAGATTGTTGTTTCCTGGCACAGACCTGGACTCGATCACAGTCCACATGTTGTTAGTGAAGCTGAGCTTAATGTTAGCCTGCTTTATCCACACAGACATGAGGTTTGATGAGTGTTTTAGATCATGCAAACACCCAGAAACACTCAAGTTTCTAAAAGCTAGCTGTTGGTTTGAGGTGAAGTTGAAGATTTTGGGTGTGGACGTCCATCTTCATTAATCCAGACATTGTCTTAATGCACCATTAACTCAGCATGATGCTACCAGCAAACATGTTGCTTGAGCTTTTTCCTTGGCTGGCACCCTCTGAGTCCACGACGGTGTAAAACTTCACAAGGACACTGGTGTTCCAGCGGTTTCCAGTTCATGAAAGTCTTGAGCCTTAATGGTTCCTGGGTTAATCCTGAACATCCTAAACTCATTTTTGATTTATCTGAGGGTGAGGACTGAGTGTAAATAACAAAGAGGTGTTAAATAAATCCTCTTGTTGGCTAAGAGAAACCACCACCTGCAGTCAGTCACGTTCACTAGATGAAGTAACCTGGCTTGGAACCTTCAGCAGCACTCATTCATCGATTTAAGTTCATTTATGTATAATATGAACCCCGTGTGAATTAGATAGCCACATTCTGTTTTTTTAAGGATTGAAGTAATAAAATTATTTCACACTGGAAAGAGGGATTCAAATAAATAAAGCAAATTAATGTAATTCATGCCATTAATGAGTGAATGTAAACTTCTGACCTTATTGAAAAGTTTGTGTGTTAATGTGTGTTCATCAGAGGAGTTCCAATGAAGAGCTTGAGTCAGGAAGATTTCTGCCCACCTCCACCCAAGAAGAGCAAAGTGGAGCAAGAAAGAAAAGGTGACGAAAGGGATCTCTATAAAACCCATGTTATATTCTATTATTTAACTGGGTGAATAACATATTTTGCCCTGCCTTTTCCATCAGTTCTACTTTATGTGAGGAAGGAGTGTGATGAAGTGTTTGATGCCTTGATGCTGCGTGCACCCACCCTCAAAGCTCTGATGGAGGCAGTAAGTGTCAATTGATCAGCCTGTTGCTAGGCAGATTAGACACGCACAAAAATCCTATCTATTGTATGTCAGACATGCAATTATTTTTGACACCACTCCATTTAACATATTTTATTTCTGCTTTGCTTCCACAGATCTCAGAGAAATACATGGTCCCTGTTGAAACGATAAGCAAAGTTTACCAAAAAAGCAAAAAAGGGTGAGAAACGTCAAAACACACAAACAGCTCTGACATGCTTTTATTGGATTGCTGAGTTTTATTACCTCAGAAGTCAGAACTTTGTTCTAGTAATGAAGGAACATGTAACTTAACCGTGGTCCAGTTACAACCCTGAGCAACCAGTATAACCATTATATGACTATACAAACCAGTAACGATGAACACCTGTACTCCATCCCTGCAAACAGCTCATTGCACAGTATTATGTCAGAGATTCTTTATTGTCGTTCGCACCTCATGTGGTACATGTGGTGGGACAAATTTATGAACACAGGGTCCCAGTTACATCCAACAATAAAATGTAAAAGAAAAACAGTAATAAGATCTAAGATATGAACTAAGAAAAACATCAACTAAATATACACTAAGCACTCATAGCATAAAAACATTACGTCGAACATCAGCACGAACATGAACATGAGTCTGTGTGAGCAGATGAACACGCATGAACACATCAACATGAAACGGATCAGCAGCAACATTGAAACAGATCAGCACCAACATTGAAACAGATCAGCAGCAACATTGAAACAGATCAGCAGCAACATTGAAACAGATCAGCAGCAACATTGAAACAGATCAGCAGCAACATGAAACAGATCAGCAGCAACATGATGTGATTTTTCACAGTGATTATTCTAGTTAGAGATTCATGAGTCTAACAGCCTCAGGGTAGAAGCTGTTCCTCAGTCTAGTGGTTCTACACTTAATGCTCCTCAACCTCCTTCCTGAGGGGAGTGGGGCAAAAAGTGTGTGTGCTGGGTGAGTGAGGTCCTTCATGATGCAGGTGGCTCTCTTCCTGCATCTGGAGGTGTAGATGTCTGTGATGGTGGGGAGGCTGATTCCGACAGATTTCTGTGCAGCCTTCACCACTCTCTGCAAAGCTTTTCTTTCTGCAGCTGTGCAGCCTCCATGCCACATGTTGATGCTGGAGCTCAGGATGCTCTCCACTGCACACCTGTAGAAGGAGGTGAGGACTGAGCTTCCCAGACCAGCTCGCCTCAGCCGCCTGAGGAAGTTGAGTCTCTGATGAATTTTCTTGATCAGGCTGGTGGTGTTGTTGCTCCAGCTGAGGTTGTCATTCATGTGCACACCCAAGTACCTGCAGCCGAAGACCACCTCCACCACAGATCCTCCCATGTTCAGGGAGGTACAAGTATGCCCGCCCCCTCTGAAGTCCACAATCATCTCCCCCGTCCTCCCCACACCGATGCGAAGGTTATTCTCTTTGCACCAGCTCTCCAGGTGTTCCACCTCCTGCCTGTAGCTGGACTCATCATTGTTTGTGATGCATCCCACCACCGTTGTATCATCTGCCAACTTTACAATGTGACAGCCTGGATGGGTAGCTGCACAATCATACGTGAGCAGAATAAACAGGAGAGGGCTCGACACACATCCCTGAGGAGAGCCAGTGCTGAGGGCCATGCTGGAGGAGAAGCCGTGGATCCCCACCAACTTGGTCCGCTTGCCAAGAAATCTAGCACCCAGCCGCAAATGGAGGGGTCCAGTCCTAGTGTGAATAGTTTGTCCATCAGGACCCGGGGGACCATGGTACCAAAGGCAGACGCGAAGTCCACAAAGAGCACACGGACGCAAGAGTCCCCCCGCTCCAGGTGGCCAAGTGCAGTGCGGACCACAGAAGAGATTGCATCCTCTGTTGATCGGCTCTCGTGGCATGCATACTCATGAGGGTCCTTGCCGATGTTGATGGCTGCCCTGATGCGGGCCACTACCAGTCCGTCGAAGCATTTAGCGACTATCGGGGTGAGGGCCACTGGCCAATAGTCACTCAGACCAGTCACTGCAGTCAATGTGTGTGGCTTATTTAAAGACATACATAACAGGAGCAAAATAAATAATTAATTACCCTGTTGTTGTGCATGTTTTTTTACTTGGAATACAAATAGATTGCTTTAAATATAGACTTGCATAAATTGAGATAAAGTGCTTTACATTTGTACTAGAAGCCATAGTTTATGAGCAGCCCCGATCACTAAACCTATACCTTGTTCTTGTACGGTTCTAATAGCTGCATTTAAATATTGTTTTTACATCTGTCAGTTTGAATCCCAGTAAATTAGCCACACATATAAAATTGTCCAACCTCTATTAGGAAACGTTAATTGCATGAAGTGCAGGGATTCAGTTACTGGTGTGTATGACTAACTTTAGCCTAGTTACTTTAACACAAATCAACAAGTCCTGCTGGTTTTCCATGTTTCAGTAGGAGCACAGTTAGGTTTGCTGTAAAGTTATTACCACATGCGAGTTCTAACTTGTGAGGTAAACGGCGTAACACGAGGTTAACTGCTAACAGGCTAACAAACATGCTAGCATGCAACCTTTAGGGATTTTAAGGGACTTGTGATTAGGGCTGGACGATATGGCCAAAACTTTTATCACAATATATTTCTTAATTTCTGTCGATAATGATATAATTCCGATATCGATATAAACAATATATAAGCCTCAGAAAAACTTTACAAACTGTACAAATAAGTTACCTTTTATTTGTATTTAGCCTTCTTAAATGTTGAAATCACCGTCAAATAAACCTAAAACTCTCAACTTTGTCAGTATTAATAGTTTTAACTTTAAACAACATAACCTGACCCATGCAGCAAACGTCTGCATTTGCCTTTGATACAGCTGGGGGAGTTGTTTCAGGGACATGTTGGCTCAAACTTTTATTGTGCTTCATCTTCTGACTCTCAGAATATTCTCTCGAGTGGAACAAGTTCGATGTGTTCCCACCGCTAGTTGGAACTACTCTCACATTTTGCAGCACACTGAAACCTGCAGCTTATCGGATCTTAGAGAGCTGAACCACTTCCACACCACCGAATTAGTCTTTCCTCTCTTATCGTTGATGTCATGTGCTTTCTCTTCTCTTGTGAAAGCTTCTTCAGTCACATACTGACGGTCATGGGAACTCATTTTGAAGAGAAAACTCAACTCACATTGGAGATTAGCCTAGCCTGCTATCGTTAACTCCTTCTGGACTCGAGCTCTGCGTAACATCTACGTCACCACGCACTTATATAGTTGTGTCGCGGCTTTTTCTGTCGGGGTTGAAACTGAAGCAGCTGCTTCAACCTGAACAGAAAAAGAAATGCGTCAATGAAACGCTATAATCATATTGAAATATCAAAAATGTGCTTAAAACTCGTATCATTGTTATTTAATAAAATAATATTGTGACATATATCGCTATCAGATTATTGTACAGCTCTACTTCTGATGAAAGTTAGCCTTTAGCTAAGAGGGTCTGACTTGTTGAACTGTTGACTGATGTGCACTGTTACTTTTTAAATAAAATGAATTGTAAAAATGTCCCTTTATTGACCCAGGGTTCTGGTGAACATGGACGACAACATGGTCCAGCACTACTCCAACGAGGACACCTTCATCCTGTCTTTAGAGAGCTCGGCTGAGTCCTTGCGGGTGACTCTGTCAGAAATCTGACTGTCGTCAGTCTCGGCACTTTTTCAATAAATCTTCACTGTGGGGCACATCAGCATCACACACCCTTTTCTGATGATCACGCTACGGTTCGCTGCCTGCACGACCCCCAGCAGATAAAATCCAGCCCCTCATCCTCCGCCGCAGCTCGTTCTCATCCCACTGTAGATCACTTCTTTGCACTATGGACCAAAGTGTTAATAAGGCAGGAAAAGCTAATGCATTGTGCTGCATTGGAAATATTGCCTGGGTTTATTGATTACCTGAAAAGGTGAGTGTTTTTGTTTTTAAACTAAGATGGGAGAGGATCCATATCAGCACAAAGCACCAAGCCAGCTTGCTGGGATTCCACAGAAAGAAAAGCGAATGTATTGGATCAGCAGGGTTTGTTGTTCAGCCTTCCTGTTGTTTTCACAGGCAGTGATGAAACGTGCGCTTGCTTCCACAGGATGGCTCGTGGTTGGGGCTTTTTGTTTTAAATGTGTACAAGTGGTTTTAGCTGCCGCTCGGAAGTTGTTTGAATGTTTTTTTATTTTGCATCTAAAAGTGAACAATTTGAAATTGGTAATGTCTTTTTTTTAAACATGTTTTCAAACGGTGCCAGTGAAATGTTACAAAGGTTGGTCTCAGAACCTAAATGACATGAGGTACCATTATAGACAGCAGTCTCCAGGATGTGGTTGAACTGGTCGTTTTTCCCGTGTGTCCCGTTTGTTTTCATTACAGAGGCTGTAGTCTTTAGTATTTATGACCGTCTTCTTCTGAGGCTACAGAAAATTAGCAGACATTAACTGTGAAATGTTTAGGTCTACTGTACATCCTTACCAGTTTACACCTAATTCACCAGCATTTTTTATATTTTTCCATAGGATTGTTGTCTCTTACTGTACAGTCTTTGAAACGAGTCAATAAATTTAGTTTTGTATTCAGGCACTTGTCTTTCCTTTAGTGCTTCCTTGTATTTAAATATGGCAGCCCTCGTGGCTTTATTAATGACTGATAAAGTCTCTGAAGTGGTCGGCACATTGACGTCTCACAGCAAAAAGGATTGTGTGCATTGCCCTCCACAGTCCTAAAACGATTCGTTCCAAAGTCAGGGTGACTGTAGGAGGAAGTGTCTACATGCTCACCTGTTGGTGTTGGCCTGTGATACGGTTGAAACCAAATGTTTACATACACCGTAAAAGAACAGTTCTGACCCGCTGCGCTCATTGTCTTACCTTTAAGTTGACTAAATCTTTCCTGGTTTACATCAGGTCTGTTATGTTGTTTATTTGTCATATGCAGGTTAGCACAAGGTCATCAATGCAATGAAATGTTCAGGATGAGAAGAACCGATTAGACTCACTAAAAACAAACAAGAAATACTAAAGTATGCAATAAAGGTACAAAATAAAGTACCAAAAAGTGAAAAAGAAATGTAATATTTACAAGGTCCAGAACAAATATAGTAAACAACAACACGGTAGAATAGAACGGTGCAAGTAGGATGAATTAGTATAAATAAGTATTTCACAGGGAGGGGCAGCACGGTGGCACAACTGGTAGAGCTGCTGCCTCTCAGCGAGCAGGTCCCTGGTTCAAATCCCAGTCCGGGGGCCTTTCTGGGTGGAGTTTGCATGTTCTCTCCGTGCATGCGTGGGTTTTCTCCGGGTACTCCGGTTCCCTCCCACAGACCAAAAACATGCATGTTAGGCTGATTGGTAACTCTAAATTGTCCCTAGGTGTGAGTGAGAGAGTGAATGGTTGTTTGTCTCGTTTGTCTCTATGTGGCCCTGTGATGGACTTGATACCTGTCCAGGGTGTCCCCCGCCCCTCACACAGTGATTGCTGGACATGGGCACCGGCGACCCCCGTGACCCAAAATGGAAGAAGCGGGTAAAAGATAATGGATGGATGAAGTATTTCACACGTAATATTAACTTAAATGCACATGATATACAGGTGCTGGTCATAAACTTAGAATATCATGAAAACGTTTATTTCAGTAATTCCATTCAAAAAGTGAAACTTGTATATTATATTCATTCATTACACACAGACTGATATATTTCAAATGTTTATTTCTTTTAATGTTAATGATTATAACTGAAAACCTCAAATTCAGTATCTCAGAAAATTGGAATATTGTGAAAAGCTTCAATATTGAAGACACCTGGTGCCACACTCTAAATCAGCTAATTAACTCAAAACACCTGCAAAGACCTTTAATTGGTCCCTCAGTCTAGTTCTGTAGGCTACACAATCATGGGGAAGACTGCTGACTGGACAGTTGTCCAAAAGATGACCGTTGACACCTTGCACAAGGAGGGCAAGACACTAAAGGTCATTGCTAAAAAGGCTGGCTGTTCACAGAGCTCTGTGTCCAAGAACATTAATAGAGAGGCGAAGGAAATTATGTGGTAGAAAAAAGTGTACAAGCAATAGGGGTAACCGCACCCTGGAGAGGATATTGAAACAAAACCCATTCCAAAATGTGGGGGATATTCACAAAGAGTGGGCTGCAGCTGGAGTCAGTGCTTCAAGAACCACCATGCACAGACATATGCAAGACAAGGGGTTCAGCTGTCATATTCCTTGTGTCAAGCCACTCTTGAACAAGACAGTGTCAGAAGCATCTCGCCTGGGACTGCTGCTGAGTGGTCCAAAGTTATGTTCTCTGATGAAAGTAAATTTTGCATTTCCTTTGGAAATCAAGGTCCCAGAGTCTGGAATATCTTGCACAAAGATCTGAAGCTCTCGACCTTGACCTCTAAGTGTCTTTAAGAATCTGTTGGACTCCTGGCAAGGACCAATGCAGACTTGTTCCTGTTTTTAGTTTTCTACATTTGCCTTATAATCTAGCTGTTTTTGCTACTTTTATTGCCATCTTATTTTAATTTGTAAAAAAACGACAACAAAAAAACTGCACGCCTCTTTTATGATTGTCTATTATTGTCGCTGTTGTCCATTGTTGTCATCATTCTTTGTTGAACTCAGGTCTCTCTTGTAAATGATTCCTCAAGGCTCAGTGTGATTTACCTGTCTAAATAAAGGTTGAATGAAAGGCCCCAGAATCTGGAGGAAGAGAGGAGAGGCACCGAATCCACGTTGCTTGAGGTCCAGTGTCAAGTTTCCACAGTCGGTGATGGTTTGGGGTGCCATGTCATCTGCTGGTGTTGGTCCACTGCGTTTTCTGAAGTCCAAGGTCAGCACAGTCATGTACCAAGAAGTTTTAGAGCACTTCATGTTTCCTGCTGCTGACCAACTTTATGGAGATGCAGATTTAATTTTCCAACAGGACTTGGTACCTGTACACAGTGCCAAAAAGGACCATGGTATCCCTGTTCTTAACTGGCCAGCAAACTCTCCTGAACTTAATCCCATAGAAAATCTATAGAGTATTGTGAAGAGGAAGCTGTGATACACCAGACCCAACAACTCGGAAGAGCTGAAGGCCACTATCAGAGCAACCTGGGCTCTCAGAACACCTGAGCAGAGACACAGACTGATCGACTCCATGCCACACCGCATTGCTGCAGTAATCCAAGCAAAAGGAGCCCCAACTAAGTACTGAGTGCTGTACATGCTCATATTTTTCATCATACTTTTCATGTTCATACTTTTCAGTTTGCCAACGTTTCTAAAAATATATTTATTTTTTATTGGTCTTAAGTAATTTTCTAATTTTCTGAGATACTGAATTTGGAGTTTTCATTAGTTGTCAGTTATAATCATTAACATTTAAAGAAATAAACATTTGAAATATATCAGTCTGTGTGTAATGAATGAATATAATATAAAAGTTTCACTTTTGAATGGAATTATTGAAATAAATCAACTTTTTCATGATATTCAGATTTTATGACCAGCACCTGTATACTGCACATAACTAACATAAACTACACAGGTTGTGTGACAGATTATTGCACAGGTAGTGCGTAACACTGAGATGAATTATGATGTTAAGGTAGTGACACACATGATACAGCCACATAGTGCAGCAGTAAACATATTAGTTGTCACAGATGTGGCTTGGTGTTATCAATAGTTCAGTATTATCATGGTTCAGTAATCTGACAGCTTGTGAATATTAACTGTCTTTGAGTTTTTTTGTGTACGATGGCAGACTCCTGTATCGTCTGCCTGAGGGTAGTAGATGGAAGAGTCCTTGTGCTGAGTGGGTGTGGTCCTTAACGATGCTGCGTGCTTTACACAGACATCGGCTGTGGTAGATGTCCTGGATGGTGTAGAGACTGTGGAGTCTCCTTTATGTTAATTTACTTTATGACACCCAAAAGCATTGGTTTCCTTCCACAAGCTTCTCAGAATTTTATCCCATTCCTCCTGACAGAACTGGTTTGCTTACACACCTTCTCAGGTCTGCCCACAAATTTTCTGTGGCGCTGAGATCAGGGCTTTGTGATGACCAGTTCAAAACAGACTTGGCTGTCCTTAAGCCACGTTTTAACTGGGCGGTATGTTTAGGGTCACTGGCAATCTGAAAGAACCATTTAAGCCTAATCTTTCATTTCCTGGGTGATGTTTGTGGTGCTCATGGACAGAATATTAAGGCCCGGTCGTGGACAGGAGGGTGTCTGGTTTGAGAACCTCATGGTCTCGTCTCTGCTTTATGTGGATGATGTGGTTCTGTTGGTGTCTTCGGGCCATGGCCTTCAGCGTGCACTGGCACAGTTTGCAGCCAGATGTGGAGCAGCTGGGATGAGAGCCAGTTCCTCTAAGTCCGAGGCCATGGCTCTCAAACAGAAATGGGTGGAATGCCCCCTCCAGGTCAGGGAGGAGTCTTTGCCTCAGGTGGAGGACTTTAAGTATCCGAGTGTCTTGTTCACAGGTGATGGATCGACAGACTGGATCTGGTGGCTCATACAGTCTCTGTGTGCTTCAGGCACCAATAGCTGCTTTTTTCAGCAAATGTTGACAGCACCTTCATTGCAGACCTTCAATAATTCTCAACTTTTTTCTTCATAATGTAAACAAAAAAACCTGAAAATAAAATTGTTTTTTTACAAATTAATGCTAAAACAGTTGAATACATAATGTATTTAAATATTTAATTGGTACCCTAAGAGATCATTTGTCTTTGCATTTTTGTTTATATTAACAATTTTATTTTCAGGTTTTTTTGTTTACATTATGAAGAAAAAAG
>NC_056502.1:41068296-41079167 GCF_014905685.2 Nematolebias whitei
TTCTATTCTATTCTATTCTATTCTATTCTATTCTATTCTATTCTATTCTATTCTATTCTAGTCATGTTTCAAACTGTTTCACGTGTTTAGTGTCAAGGTGCCTGCAGGCGTGTTTCATTATCCTTTCAGTTTATTCAAAGGGAACAAACAGCCACTGAGTAGTTTTGTGTTGTGTGCACCACACGTCACGTTCCTCTGACCACAGCTACCAACATTACTGAAAGTATAAGGTTCACGGGACTGTGGCCAACCTCCCAGGATGTGGACACAAGAGCAAATGCAACCCCAGGTTCAACAGGCAGCATGGATGGTCGAAAAAGAGCCAAGGAAACCATCTGAAACCATTCATCTCTATGAATAATTACGTATATCTTCAGTTTCCAGTTCGTAGCTCACAGGAATGGCACTTGGTGACAGTCTTCTGCTGCTGCAGCACATCTGCTTCAAGGATGGACATGTACATTCAGAGATGGTATTCTGCAGACCTTTGTGGGAATGAGTGGGTTATTGGAGCAACTGCTGCCTTTCTATCATATCAAGCAGGTCTGCCCATTGTTCTTCGAGATCAACAAGGCGTACTGGTCCACACAACGGCTGCTGACTGGGTGTTTCCTTTGGTTTGGACTATTCTCTGTAAACTCCAGAGATGGTTGAGCATGAAAGTCTCAGTAGATCTGCAGTTTCTGAAATACGATCAGACCAGATCATCACACACCAACAATCACACCAGATTCAAAGGCACTTAAATCCCCTTTCTGATGCCGTCCATCCATCATCTTTACCCGCTTCTTCCATTTCGGGTCGTGGGGGTCACTGGTACCCTTGTCCAGCAGTCGCTGTGCAAGAGGCGGGGGACACCATGGACAGGTCTCCAGTCCATCACAGGGACACAGAGACAAACAACCAACCCATATACAACACGGAGGTGGAGGTGGTGGAGAGCACCAGGTTCCTGGGGGTGCACATAACCAATCAGCTGTCTTGATCAAGAAACACTGGGTCCCTGTAAAGAAAGCCCAGCAGCGTCTGCACTTCCTGTACGCTGAAGAGAGCACACCTCCCACCCCGTCCTCACCACATCTACAGAGCAACCATCGAGATTATTATATATTATTATTGTTATTCTTGCTGAGAAGCGGCAGCTCTACCAAGTGCACCACTGATCAACATCTTCTGATGCTTGGCTTAAAATTCACCAAGTCATTTAAATCCCATCTACGTCCCTGAAGGCACAGTTGGTGCCATGAAGTGATCAGCTGATTAGTTTGTGTTAACAAGCAGTTGAACAGGTGTCGCTAACAAAGCAACATATGTTGGATAAATACATCAGAACTATTAAAATCAACTTGGGATTTTTTTTCATACTTATTACACAAACCATAGTAAAATAAAACCCAGGTATGACACAAATAACCACACACCACATGAATACTTGCACACAATATATGGTAAATTTAATTTTTGCCTTTTAAGTTGACCAAAAAACAAAACTTGGATTCTGTGTTGCAAAATGGCAGTCACTAAATACCATACAAAACCTACAAAAGTCAACAATTACAAACAGTTTGTTCAACATATAACAATCGTACAGTATAAATTTATACAATACTGTTTTGTTTTTATTTGGCACTTGATCACAAATCGCTAATTTGTGTTAAACAGAAATATTACACCTGACACGTTGTTTTATTGGAAAAAAATTCATCTGTATACAGATATAAAAACAATAAAAGCAACATACTGTGACAGTGTCATTGCAGTAGTTATGATTCTCTTGTTGGTCTGCATCTTTTCTAGAAATTAAACTAAAAAAAAAAGTATCTGAACGTTCAAATCTTTTATCGGGAAAAACAATGCGGTCAGTGAAACGGCTTTGCTGCTCGGTTACATTCACGAGGGCTTCAAGCTGATCCTTCTGGGAGTTTAGTTAAATATCCCCTGAACTGAGTGAAAGAGGGAGCTGAAAGAAGACAGAGCCAAGAGCATGAGGAGAACCCTCCAGATGCTTTCAGCGACATAACATCTGCTTGATCAACAGCATGTCCTTCAGCTGGCAGTTTGATATCTAGAAGCACTAAAAACACACATGCGTCATGTCACATGCATACATGTTATGTTGGTCTATTTGTCCATGTACCCAATAACTAATTCAACATGCAGCATTTAGAAAACAGTTCATAGTGAGTGTGAGACACTGTATCAGCTCTTCACATAACCTAATAAAATCAAATAAAAACCTTGGTTTACATGCTTGAGATAGCCCACGAAAGCTTAAATAAACATTTTCTAATATCATTTCACATCATTTTTGTCCCGTCCGAACATTCTGGACTACGTGGATTTGCTCAACAAGTTCAGGTGCACTTTAAAATATCTACACTGTACTCAAAGACCTGTGAAGACGACTGTTCTAATATATTGTAAGCTAGAGCACAGAAAGACTCACTGTATGACTGAAAATGAATCTAATAACCAGGAACAGATGATGGAAGGAGGGACGTTATTCATCCTTCATCACATTAGGGAGCAGATGCATAGTAGCATAACAACAGAGGCTTATTATGTTCCAGCACATAACAAAGTCTAACAAAAAAATAAAAAAGACATGTCACAGTAGAAAAGAAGAAACTAAAAGCAGAGCGGAGACCAAACTTCACAGGTCCTGTGCAGATGAAACGATCCCACCTACAGTGCGTACTGTTCCTCAACACCATCAGGTCTCTTCCTCTCACGGCCTCCGGCACAAATACAAGTGATCTGGCCTCAGTGTGGACCCGACTGGAACCTCAGAGTACAGAGAGCCAAGCAAAGACACGGACACAGAGACTCCAGTTTATACTGCATATATACAACCTACGCTCTAACAGGCCCAAAGGAGAACTGAGGAACCAGTTCCAGTCAGAGGGGGTTCTAGATCTGACCAGATTCATCTCTGCTGGAATTTGAAAGGTTTAAACACACAGCTTTGTTTGATTGTTCTGGAGCGGGGTGGGGTAGTGGTGGGAGGGAGAGGGAACTGAGAGATAATTAGGTTCCTGTGCCATCTTTACAAGTCCTCAGTACATACAGAAGACCTGGCTTCTTCATCATCTTCGTCATGTTAGTCATCATCAGTGTGCTCCACAGAGGAGAACCACAGGTAGAGTCACCAAAAGAAGCACTGTGGAAGGAAAAACAAGAACAGTGAGCTCAGCAAGGGAAGACACGTGCAATTCTGTCTGTAGGTTTAATTAAAATCAAACTGAATTCATGACATTTCTGCCAAAATAACTGCGTGACGTGAAACTGACGGCAACCTAAAGGATATCAATAACCGCGTTCAGATGAACTGCTTTGAATTTTGAAGACTGGAGCTGTTTTAACATCTCTTGAACGGCTCAAACAAGCCATCATTAGCTCATCACAGTCCAAGTGGACCCCCTTCCAGAGCAGATTTATGCCTTCTTAAAACAAGAACTATCAATGTAAGATATTAACTCTCTGTAACTTTTCTACAGAAAAACTGGGGAAATGTTAAAAATATTTAATGGTAGTACATTATCATGTGACTGTGCTGTGTTTTACTGCACTCTTTATTCATTTTGAACATTTGTCTTAATCCCTTCAAAGACTGGGTTTGTTGGTTCAGTCGAGGTTTACAGTGACTCCAGGTAAACCCTGCAGGTACAGAGACGCCTCTAGAGAGAGGTGGTGAAGGACAGTTAAGATTTTCATGCAAAAACACAAGGGAAATTCAAGTAAAGACGTAAAAGTGCATCAAAAGTGAAACATAACTACAAAAAGATTAGAAAAATGAAAATAAGAGACAAAGGGAAACACTGGAACTATCTACACTGGGAGTGTAAGAACATGACGTAGAGCAGGTGTGACCATTAGACAACTAGTATCTGGTGTGAGGGACAGGAGAAAAAACAAACTAATCATAAATGTAAGTTCATGGAAGTCATCACAAGACAACACAACAAACCCTAAAACCAGAACAAACCAAGAAAGAAGAGCCTCTTTCACACTAAAGGTGTTCTCCCAAAACATCTCAGTATCAGAATCAGAATAAACTTTATCATCACTGCACCGAGATACAACGAGAGCATGTACGTACAGTCGTCCGAAAGATGGACGGAGTGCACGAAGCTGCTACTATGGAAGCGCGGCCCTCTTATTCTTATTCAGAGTAATATTTTTGCTTAGATGAGAAAAGGGAAGAAAACATGAGAGACGGTATAAAAAAAAAGATCTCTCACGCCGTGTCCTAGACAGGGCACGATTTGAGGCATCAAAAAAAACTACCACAGCAAAACAACATAAATAGACGTTGTACATGAACATATAGGCGGTGAAGACATTGGATTTTTAAAGGAAATTCATAGCATAGTCCAGGTTCACAAGACAAAAGAGAGCAAGCAGGGAAGCATGGGGATGGAGCAGAAGAGGGCACATCTGTCTTCACCAGAGCACAGAGAGAAAAACTTAAGACTCCTTCTCACCACCTCGGTGTGACATGTCAATGGGATGAGGTGGCAAACTGGGTTGAAGCCAACCCACTCCAGATAGAACAGTATGGCTGCAAAGACGAGCCTTTAGTTGGGCATAAATAACAAATTCAGCCAAGTCCTGCGTACGTGTGTGCTACACATATGAAGCTAGCATCACAGACCAGAGCATGCATTTTGTTCCACTTCTCACAAACACGCCAACTTGGCTCTGTGACTACCTCTCATTCTAGCACAAAGAATGGTAAATGGACTATACTTATAAAGTGACTTTTTTATCAAGATGCTCAAAGCTCTTCACAACACAACCTGTGTCCTCATTTACCCATCAACACAGCATGCTACTAGATCAAAAACAAAGATCATCTGAATCAGTAGAGACTGATCAGTGCTTTAAATCACATTCAAACACCGATGGGACACACATCAGAGACAGTGAGGGGTTCAGTGTCTTGCCCAGGGACACTTCAGCATTTGACTGTTGGTGGAATTGAACCCCCAACTCTCCCATTGGAGGACAACTGCTCTAACCACTCCGCCACAGCTTCTCCCAATGATTTGTCCCCAAACTCCTATATCAGTCTAAAATATTGGTCCTACAGAGATGTATTGGTCAGGCTCTGACTCTCGTGTACACAACACTCGTTAACCAGGATCGAACAGCACTGTGCTGCTAACAGCATAGACATAAATACGTAGACTCCTCGTTGAGTGGGCTGGCCCGCTGCAGCTGTACGTCGATGCCATTTTAAATGTGGCAGAACTGCCGGTCATTTAATACAAAGAAATGGACTGAACTTCATAAAGCATAGTTCTACAAAGTGTTTTAATTTGATGTCTGTCATTCACAAGCACTAATATATTTGGAAAACAAACATGCACCAAAGACAACGTTTGGAAAGTTACAATCTTGTTAAAGCTCCACAGATGAATGCATTTTCTGAATAGTAAACTAGTGGCTACAGTTGGACTGGATCAACTTTTTTAATATTGTTTTTTTTTTTGTTTGTTTTTAAGTTTGTCACCAAGAACCAAAAAATAGAAGCAATAAACACCACCTGTCTTAATGCTGGGAGTGATGACATGGTTTTAAAATCAATTATTGGGAGGAGCAAAAACAAAGTTTGCACCCCCCACTTTAGAAAATGTGGGAGCAGCTCCTCCACCTCCTCCATCAGCCAGGTGCCCATGCTTGCGTGGAGAGCAAGGTGTGGGGAACTCAGCAAAGGGAACAATCTGATCTTGTGTCTCCACCTTCGCCTCACATCAAAGTTTGATCGCCTCGCCTCAGATGAACGTGTTTCCTGTGTGAGCTCAGCACCAGCCTGTTCTGTCTGAAATAAAAGTGCAACAGACGCTTCCTCTCAGCACGTCGCTGCAAAGGCTGCAGGAGGACTGGGTGATGTGACTGTGCTGATCCTTAGACTTGAGTCTTTTCTTTTTGGATAAATCCTATAGTTAGGGGTGGCTTGGGTTTCCTGAGCTGTCCCTTAGTTATGCTGCTATAGTCTTAAGACTGCTGGAGGACAAACTGACCACACTTCCTCACTCTGCTGCTGTCTTTACTTGCTCTACTCAACCTGCTTGTATTTGTAATTATTTCTATCTTAACGTTTTTTCTTCTCTCTTCCTATAGACAGTCACCTGGACTGTGTCATTCTGTGTTTGTTTCTACTTCCTGTTCTTCTCAAACCCAGCCGGTCGAAGCAGACGGTCGCTCGTCCTGAGCCTGGTTCTGCTGGAAGTTTCTTCCTGTTAAAAGAGAGTTTTTCCTTTCCACGGTCTCCTTTGTGCTTGTTCAGGATGGGAGACTGTGACTAAGCGAAGATGCAATGCAACGAGTCTGCTGCTTCTTTAGATACAGAACTTCTAATGTTTTTTTATTTTTATTTTTACATTTATGTCTACAGCTGTTTCCTTTCTAGGATTTTTTTCTTACTTCTAACCTACAAAGCTCTCAACAACCTAGCTCCATCTTATATTACATATCTTATTGTTCCATATTTTCCTAACAGAGCACTTCACTCTCAGACTGCAGGTTTACTTGTGGTTCCTAGAAATTACAAAAACAGAATGGGAGGCAGATCTTTCAGTTATCAGGCTCCTCTCTTGTGGAACCAACTTCCAATCTCTGTCCGTGAGGCTGACACATTGTCCAGATTTAAAACTAGGCTTAAGACTTTCCTCTTTCATAAATCCTATAGTTAGGGTTGGCTTGGGTTTCCTGAGCTGTCCCTTAGTTATGCTGCTATAGGCTTAGACTGCTGGAGGACAAACTGACCACAATTTTCACTCTGCTACTGTCTTTACTTACTCTGCTCAACCTGTTTTGTATTTGCAATTATTTTTTCTTTTCTTAACATGTGTTTTTGTCTTTCAGAAACACCTGGACCTATACCTGGACCTACCATTCTGTGTTTGTCTGTCTCTCCTTCCTGTCCTCTCAACCAGCCGGTCAAAGCAGATGGCCGCTTGTCCTGAGCCTGGTTCTGCTGGAGGTTTCTTCCTTTAAAAAAGGGAGTTTTCCTTTCCACTGTCTCCACTGTGCTTGCTCAGGATGGGAGACTGCAACGAAGCCCAGATTCATCTTGTCTGCTGGATTCCTTAGATAGAGAACTTTACTAATTGGCTTTTATGTGAATGTTCCTGTAAAGTGCCCTGAGACAACTTTGTTGTGATTTGGTGCTTTATAAATAAACTGAATTGAATTAAATTTAGTGAAGCTGATGCATTTTGGGGATCAGAAACCAGTGTTGTAATGTAACAAAGTAGAAATACTTTGTTACTGTACTTAAGTAGAGTTTTGATATATTTTTACTTTACTTCGTTATTTACATTTCTAGCGATTCTCACTTTTACTTCAATACATTTCCCTTAACCATCTTAGTTACTGGTTACTACAATTTAAAATGAGAAGATCTCTGATTAGGCAATGCCTGTTTGTTCTCCCAGTCTGTGACTTCATGAGGCCACTTCTCTCTCCCTCACTGACACTCACAAACCCAGCCTCTCCCCCACCGCTTGTGTGAAAACTGCGGTTCCTGTTGTTGTCACTTGGTGCTACATAAATTAGCTGAACTGAATTTAAATTTAAATTCAGCCTGAACTCATTAAAAGAGGAGCCGCAGTCTCAACGTGGGTGACTGATTGTCTTCAATAAATTGTTTTATAACCCTACTGCTGTAAAAGTATTTGGAAATAGATAAGAGCCTCAATAACATTGGTTAACATTCAGTCAAACTTCAGAAACATAATGTAACATAATACTACCATTATGTGTTGAATGGAGTAACTTGTAACGACATTTGCTAATAAACCTTGTTAAATAAATTAAAATGTGTCTTTTTTAATGTCTAAAGTCACAAATTGAATCCCAGAGTAACAACTGGAGTCTTCTAATCATTAAAGATACCTAATGTCAGGAGAATTTAGGTAAAGGTCACGGATGTTCTCACTTACTAATGTTAAATGAATGTAGAACCATGTGTGTGAGTTTGAATTGTTTGTCTGAACAGAGAGGAGCCTGCACACCTGATAAACTCCAAGGCCTCTGTCTGACAAGCTTCTTTCTCCTGTCTGTGGCAGACGACCAGAGCTACATGTAACATCTGTGTGAACCTGTTTTCAACTCTGAACTGGGTTGAGACCTTCTCGTATCCTCAGTGTGGCTCGTTTGATTAATGAGATGATGAAAGGGTAAATTTATCCAACACCTAAACTTCACGGCAGACAAAGAAAAAGACGAGTTACCAACAAGAAAAACTTGACGAACTTATTTGTCTGCTAAAGTGAGAAACGCTGGACGGACAGGTTGTTGTGGGATGAGGGCTTCCTTTAACCATCAGTGATGAAGAGGAGGCTACACTGACAGGTCAGACTGCTGATTGTGTTTTCAACACTTATTACTTTGTCATAAATATTATGAACATGAAGTCTCAAAGCGAGAGCTCCTCATGCTGAACATCTCCCGTCTCCTCTGGATTCATTCCCTCCAGCAGAAGCTTCTCTGCCTGCGAGGCGCAGCCCTGCGTTCGTGGGAGAACCTGTTTGTTTGTGAACTGAACCTCGGCGCTCCTCTGCTCCATCAGGACGGCTGCACTTCATCAAAAGAAACCTTGTAGGAGTTGGTGAACGTGGGACTTACAGAATGTGGAGATGCCTCAGGTTCAGAACTGGCCAGCGCTGCTGGGGTCGCACTGCAGCAGGCGGACGATGGAGGGGTCGCTCTTTGCTCCTTTGATGAACTCCTCCAGAGATAGCTTACCTGAGCAGAACACAAGCCAGGCACACAATGAGGACATGTGCAGACCTTCTTGTATTTTAGCTGAACACGTGGCTGTGGGGGAGTGAGGCTGCAGGAGCTAAAGGAACGTAGAATGAAAAGTTGTTATCATAAAACAGTATAAAGTAACTACAGAGAAGTCATGCTGTAAGGAGCAAATAACACCCCCCCCCCCCCAAATAAACCAAGTAATTATCTGACTTTTCACTAGCAGACTTTTAACTCAGTGGTTCCTAAACTGTGGGGCACAATCACTTCTAATTATTTGGGTCGTGTTTAGACGTTGTTGCAACTCCAGCTTGTTTACGTTTCCATGGTGATGAGACGGACAGCCGGCAGGCTGCACGTATGGAGCGTACGTCCACTCCTTCCCACTGAGCTGGAAACAACCCGTTAAAAGTGATGACAAACAAAGAGTTTACTTCCTGTTACTGGAGGAAACGTGTGCCAGCTGGAGGGGCCAAACGCTCAAAGGAATAATGTCAGAGGTGGACAGCGCTGAGCAGGACGCCCGGCTCTGGGCGAGCAGAGACAGAGTGAAGAAGTGGCGTTCAAACTCTGCTCGCAGCCTGTGTGTTGCTGTGGACTCACTGAGAACTGCACCAAAGCTGCTTCGTGTCAAAGACAACAGAAACTGGAGGACATCCTGCTGTTAGACGGCCAGCAAAGGGTTACCACGACAACGACCTGTTTGTGTCTGAAAACTGCCAGACACGCTGAAGTTCAACAAGTCAAGACACTACGCTTAAAGGATTTACTCTAATGATCCTTTTAATTCAAACTAAAAATGCATGTAACACACAACTATTTTAGCTGTGACACCCCCCCACACACCACCACCACCCACATATTAAACAGTAATTATGAATCACTGGTTTTTCACTAACGTTTATTTTAATCCTCTGGCCTGTAAACATGTTGCTTTGAAATTGTTATAAGCCACACGGTAAAGGTTTGCACGTGATCCTGTCCAGGTTCGTGAACCTGCCTGGTGAAACTAAAACATTAAACCTTAAACCTATTTTCTTGACATTTGCATAACTGGAGTAGTTGTTAGTTAGACAGTTAAAATACAGAAATAAATGATTTATTTGGTGGATTTGCACCAAGCCACATCTGTGACACCCAATATATTTATTGCTGCTGCTGTTTCATGCATGCACCTTACATCATCGTTCATCTCAGTGTTACTCACTACCTGCACCTCACACAACCTGTGTACTTTATGATAGTTATGTGCAATATCATGTGCATTGAAGCTTATATTACTATCTGGGAAATACTTATTCGTACAAATTCATCCTATTTGCACCGTTATATTCAACCATGTTTTTGTTCACTATATTTATTTTTCACTTTTTGGTACTTTATTTTGTACCCTTATTGCATGCTTTAGTATTTCCTGTTTGTTTTTGTTGTTGTTTTTTTTTCTTAGTGAGTCAAATTGGTTGTTATCCTGAACATTTCATTGTTTTTCAACCTGCTTATGACAAATAAACAACACAACAATGCGTTGATTCATGTCAAAGCTCTGCCAGCAGGTGGCAGTGTTTGAATCTACTCCTCTTTCTTAAGACCGTCCTGACTTTAGGCACAGCTCACTCTGTTCTCATTGGAACAAAATTGAAAAAATAAAAACAAATAAATAAATTAAAAAAAAGAAACCAGGTTGAGTATTTTAAAATAAAATTTTGTTTAAATATTTTGCTTGAATTTGTCTTTTTGTCATACGTTTGCGTTTCATAATCCTGTACAACAACTTCAATGCAGAAATGCTGTCGTTCAAGCAGAATGTGTGTTGGTGTTGTCTTGATAGAAAACTTCTCTAAAACACTCGTCAGCTTTGTTCTGTACTCAGTCATTCATTCCCAGAAGAAAACCTTTTGTTGTTTGTTAGGTTACATAACAGTCATCATTCAGTTAAACAAAGAACGAGTTGATATGTCTACGTTTAACAAATGAAATGAAAAGTTTGAGTCAGGTCATCTAATGATGAGAAATTAGTTGTAGCTGTTTGGGATAAACCTTGAGATGTGATACCGTGACATGGTACACTCAGTGTATACAGTATGTTCTGAAGGACTTCCAGCTACTACCAC
>NC_056502.1:41079267-41101451 GCF_014905685.2 Nematolebias whitei
TGTACTTTTATGTAAAGTTTAACAAATGTTCTCTACGATGGAGCTTTAGGGCCACGCTAAAAAAAAAAAATTACAAGCCATAAAATTATGAGAATAAAGTCGTACAAGACTTGTTTTTTTTAACAGCTCTCATTTGTTTATTTATTTTTTTTTTTTCTACGAGTTGGATCCACGACGCGACCTGTCAATCAATCCAGTAGGTGTGTCAGCAAACGACCACTCTGAAGCTAAATGTAATATTATCTGAACTCCGACACGATAAAACAGGGTTTACTGCATTTTAACTGTGGTAAAATGAAGAATTATACTTTGGTAATGGTTTTACAGATAAGTAGATAGTTAATCTGTCAGCACATCAGCATCAGATTATTATCAGTATCAGGACTTTGAACCTGCTCACAGTCAGGTGGTACGCTCTGATGGGCTGCAGCAGCTCTGCAGCAGCTCTGCAGGTAAGGAGCATTTAGCTTCAGACTGGTCATTTGCTGACACGCCTGCTGGATTGATTGACACGTCGTGTTGTGGATCCGACTCGTGGAAAAAAAAATAAAATAAACGAGAGCTGCAAAAAAAAAAAGAAGTCTTTTATTCTCATAATTTTATGGGTTTTATTATTTTTTTCTTCACATGGCCCTAAAGCTCTGTCCTAGTTCTCCCTTCAGCTCACGGAAAAATATAACTTTACTGTAAAGCTAATGGAGATTAGCATACCGTCTCTGTTGGTGTCCATCTGCCTGAAGATCTTCTCTGTCCTCTTCTCAGGCGTGGACTCGTCCTCAGGCATCTTCATCACAGAGGACACCATCTTATATATTGCCTACACAAAGACACACAAGGAGGTGAGGTCAATGGGGAGGTGTTGTGGTGCTGGATGGTGTCCAGAGGGAAAGTCACAACTCATAACAGCTCTCCACATATCTGGAGCAGGACCCTGTCAGCATGTCTGTAGCAGAACGTTTCAAACACCACGCTCCATGTGACATCCTTCATAAACTATTCGTCTTCTTCAATATTATTCCAGTAAAGATGCATCAGGGTGATGCACCACATTTAATAAATAAAAACATATGGGACTACACAGCAGAAAGTATTTGAACTAAATCTTTAAAGGTCTGCATATCATCTGCCACCTTTCATGTCATGAGTTTTGAACTCAGATCATCTTATAATGAGAAATTATGGACTTGTAACCATTTGGTTTACAGGTCACAGGTTTACTTGTGGTTCCTAGAGTTTCCAGCAGCAGAATGGGAGGAAGATCTTTCAGTTATCAGGCTCCTCTCTTGTGGAACCAACTTCCAGTTTCTGTCCATGAGGCTGACACATTGTCCAGTTTTAAGACTGGACTTAAGTCTTTCCTTTTTGATGAATCCTATAGTTTGAGTTGGCTTGGGTTTCCTGAGCTGTCCCTTAGTTATGCTGCTATAAGCTTAGGCTGCTGGAGGACAAACTGACCACATTTCCTCACTCTGCTGCTGTCTTCACTTACTCAACTCTTCCTGTATTCGTAATTACTGTATGTCCAATAATTACTTTCTCAGAGAGTTTGATTAAAATCCGTCTAGCGGTCCATGGCGTGTTTTACATGAGCACACAGACGTGCAACAAGCTTATTGTCCTTCTGTCTTGGGCAGCAGGTGGTACTGAGTCTGTACACGTGCACAAACTGTTGACTTCATGTTCACACAAACTCAGAACTTCCTCCAACATGGCAGCTTGTTGTTGTGTTCACGGCGTAGGTAGAGAGGGCTGGAAACAAACATGCACACACACAACCCCTCGCACGCTCTTTCTCAGTGTTGTGTCTCCTCTGTTGCATGGCAGGCTGCTTGGCAGTAAACAGTGACATGGCAGCCCACTCCGTCTCTAATAAGGAGGCGGATTTGAGGGGAATGGGAGCTGACACGAGAACAGAGGAGAGCTGATTGTGATTACAGAGCAGTGAGAGCTTTATGAAGGTGTTGATTATGTTGCCTGTTACACAGCAGCAGGATGGCCCAGGTCCCGGGTCGAAGTGGACCTGAGGGACAAGCACCGGCGACACTTAAAATCAGCCTTTATTTCACTTTCACTTTGGTAATAATTAAAACCCTTCAAACTGCCAAGTCTTTAGTACATTAGGCCAAAATTACAAGTTGGGGATTTAGCTGTCAGTCTATTTTTAAGCACAATTGAACAGAATCCAGTTTCTTTCTATCTCTAAATCACAGGCCACCAATAGAGTGGTCTTTTTTTTGACAGTGACAGAGTAAAATATGGGACATGGAGTAATTAAAGAGCCACATGGTGACAGAGGGCACACGTTTAGCCAAAATTGATTCCAGAAAACTCTCAGTGGCCACATAGATGCCCTGTGTTAATGATCATTTGTAAATTATTGTTCCACTTATGTTCAAAAGGCCCATAAAAGCAGGCTTCAGGCTCTACTGTGTGGCAAGCTTGCTCAAAACTTTGCTCCCCCAAGTTAATGACGTTACACTAAGTAAACCCTCGCAGGATGCTGCCATGCAGTATGGTGAAACTGTTATCGTTCCCGCCTGATTACACCACCTTTTTGATACAATACAGAAAATGTAGTATTTGAGATACAGTGAGAAAATCACAGAAAATCAGTTGTGCTTTCTTTCTTTTGGAGGTTTAAGCTCCACAGGGATCTTATTATTTTTGCAATGTTCATCTTTTTATCCAGATCATTTGACATGTGACTCAGTGGTTACTAAACACATTTATTCAGCTCGCAAAGATGTTGGTGGAGCATTATGGGGCTCTAGAGTCCACCACCGACTGAGCACTACTGATGCCCCTTAGGGCTGTACCTGAACATGCATTTCTACCAAATCGTCACGGATGTCTTGAATGAACACAGAAATGAGACGACAAATAAGTTTCAGCCACATCACATCTCTACTTCTAAGGAGCAGGTCATCCATTAACTGCTGCAACAGAACAGATGTGGACTGTATAGCAACCTTCACATAAGAAGTGGCATGAGCTTTGGGATAAAAACCCAGAGCAGAGAGGGAGCACGTGAACAAATTGTGACCAAGTTTAGCGCTGGTTGCTCAGTGACCCAAGATATATTCAAGAAGTTGGTGTTTTTTTTTAAGCCACACCTGTGTGTATCTGTCAGAGAAATAATCTGGCATGGCGTTCTTGACCAGGAGGGGGAGGAAAAGAACAATTAGTATTCAGGCTTGTTTTCTAAAAAAAAAATATATGAAACAACTTTTGTCCCACACCAAGTCTGGAGAGTCTGGCGGCATGTTGGAGGAGATCTGCTCTTAGAATTACAGAAAAAAATAAAAAATTAAATAAACTAAATAATACTGAGGATTGAGTTGGTCACTTTGTGAGTGGAAACACAAACTGTGACGTTCTGACCAGGGGCGATCTTAGGATCTGATCTTTAGGGGTGCTTAGCCCCCAATATTGACAATGACTCTTGGCTTGAACAACGCAGTGGCCATTGTCGTCAAAAGCATTTGTAATGTTGGGGGACACACTGGTGGTAATGGTGATGGTGGTGGTGGTGATGGTGATGGGGGGTCCTCCCCGAGAACATTTAGAATAAAGTAGATGACATTTCGTGCATTCTGATGTATTTTAACAGGTTTTTAAACATCTACCACATTTGTGAACACTTGATTCAATAACTATTTTAGAGAGCACGGCACAACGATAAGTAGCCTGACCAACAGCCTTCCTTGTGTGAACAGAGCATGCTCCGCCTCTCTCTTACATCTTACCCCCCCCCCCCCAAAAAAAAAACCTGCTGGCACTAACGTAGCGCTAGCTAAGGTGCTATAGACATAGCGAGTCACTTTTCATTACACAACCTAATAAACACTGTGTGTAAAATCAGTGCAATGCAAATTGCAATGTTATCGGAGGAAAAGGGGGCGGAGCTCTTGCAGGTATGGGGCTTTTCACTCTGGGACAAACTGTGATTGCTGATTGGTCAGTTGCTGACAAGCCTGCTGGATTCGTTGACAGGTGGCATTGAGGATCTGACTCGCAGTGGCGAGTTAACTCAGCACCCCTAAAAAGTAAAGTAAAAAAAATAAAAAAAAAATTATATATATATATATATATATATATATATAAAAATAATCATATATATATATATATATGATTATTTTTTTGGGGGCAGTTCTGGATTTTGGGTTCTGTTTATTACATTTATGATTCAATGCAATAAAACAAACAAATTTAAAAGGTAACAGATCATTGTAATACTTGGTTTATTTACATAATGACTTTAATCGCTGCATGTCTGGCCCCTGAGCTGCTGGTTTTCAGTAACTGTGGCCCCCTGAGCAGTTTAGTTGAATAGTCCTGATTTAAAGGGTGGAATACACTTTATTCAATTTCCAAAACCTAAACTGAGTCTGGAAGAATGTAAAAGATGATAAATCAATGTGGCTGACCTCATGAGCAACATGAATACATGAATACAACAGTGATAAACAGGAAGTACCACATGTTCATCTGTATGAAGGTAACTGCAGGTAAATCCTCTATTTTCTGTCATAATTACATTGTATGCTTAATGGGTAAATTAAAGGTTAAAGCTTAAAGTTTGTTTTGTGTGTTTTAAATGTAGATATATGTTGCAACTTCTGGTTGTTGACATAAGTTTAGTCTTTGTTATGATCAGTTAAAACTAAACTGATTTTGTACAAAGCATTTATCAGGCTGTGTAATGTAAAGCAGAGTGCTACATCTGTAGCATCTTAGCTAGCATGTCTGTATTGAGTGCTGCTAGCTTAGTGCTACTTGTGCTGATCTCTCTTAAATAATTATTGAATCAAGTGTTTACTTATGGAGGTAAACGTAGATGCTTCAGGTCTGGAAGTTCAGAGGAGCTGAGTAGGACAAGGAAAGAGCTGGTTGCTGGCATTAAGAGGGCCAAGGCCACATATGCACAGAGGATCGAGGGTCAATTCACCTCACACGACCCTCCGAGCATGTGGAGGGGCATTACGTGTATAACAGATTATAAAGGAAGGAGCAAACAATGCCCCAAAGACCCATCTCTGCCTGATGCCTTCAACAAGTTCTATGCACGCTTTGAGGACCCGAACAGACCACCCAGCACCAGACTCACCCCACCACCGGATGAAGAGCGTCTCAGCGTGACCTCAGCCGAAGTAAGGAGTACCTTCAGGAGGATTCATCCGCACAAGGCAACCGGCCAAGACAATATCCCCGGAAAAGTGTTGGGAGAATGTGCCGATCGGCTCTGCAGGTGCTGGGGGACATCTTTAGCACCTCGCTTGCCCTGGAGATGGTTCCCGCCTGCCTAGGGACTGCCACCATCGTCCCAGTCCCAAGGGGCTCTGGAGTGACTGGTCTGGGTGACTGTCGGCCGGTGGCCCTCACCCTGATGGTCGCTGGATGCTTCAAGAAACTGGTTACGACTCACATCAGGACAGCCATCAACATCGATGAAGGCCCTCATCGATATGCGTGCCGTGAGAACCAGTCAACGGAGGATGCCATCTCATCCACACTGGTGGTCCAGGTGGTCCACGCTGCACTCGGCCACCTGGAGCAGAGAGACTCTTTTGTCCATGTACTCTTTGTGGGCTTTGTGTCTGCCTTCGACACCATGGTCCCCCGGGCCCTGGTGGACAGACTGTTCACACTGGGACTGGGCTCTTCCATTTGCGGCTGGGTACTAGAGTTCTTAACGGACAGACCACAGTTGGTGAGGATCCGCAGCTTCTCCTCCTCCACCATGGCCCTCAGCACTGGCTCTCCTCAGGGATGTGTGTTGAGCCCCCTCCTGTTTACTCTGCTCGCATGTGATTGTGCAGCTACCCATACAGGCTGTCAAATTGTAAAGTTTGCAGATGATGCGGCGGTGGTGGGATGCATCATGGACAATGGTGGGTCCAGCTGCGGGCAGGAGGTGGAACACCTGGAGAGCTGGTGCAGGGAGAATGACCTTCGCATCAATGTGGGGAAGACGGGGGGGGGGGGGGGGGGTTGTGGGCTTCGAAGGGAACAAAAACACCTGCACCCCCCTGAACATGGGAGGATCTGCGGTGGAAGTGGTCTCCAGCTACGGGTACTTGGGTGTGCACATGGGTTACAGCCTCGGCTGGAGCAGCAGCACCGCCAGCCTGATCTGGAGGGCTCGTCAGAGACTCTACTTCCTCAGGCGGCTGGGACAAGCTGGTCTGAGAGGCTCGGTCCTCGCCTCCTTCTGCAGGTGTGCAGTGGAGAGCATCCTGTGCTCCAGCATCAGCGTGCGGCGTGGAGGCTGCACAGCTGCAGGGAGAGGAGCTTTGCGGAGGGTGGTGGGGGCTGCACAGGGGGTCTGTTGGAGTCGGTCTCCCCACCGTCGCAGACATCTGCACCTCCAGATGCAGAAAGAGAGCCACCTGCATCATGAATGACCCCACTCACCCAGCACACACACTTTTTGCCCTGCTCCCCTCAGGAAGGAGGTTGAGGAGCATTAAGTGTAGAACCACTGGGCTGAGGAACAGCTTCTACCCTGAGGCTGTTAGACTCATGAATCTCTAACCAGAATAATCACTGTGAAGGATCACATGTTGCTGCTGATCTGTTTTGTGTTGCTGCTGATCTGTTTCAGTATTGGTGTGTTCGTGAGTGCTCATCTGCTCACAGAGACTCGTGTTCAAGTTTGTGCTGATGTTCGACGTGATGTTTTTGTACTATTAGTGCTTAGTGTATATTTAGTTGATGTTTTTCTTGGTTAGTATCTTGGATGTTATCATTGTTTTTCTTATACATTTTATTGTTGGATATAACTGGAGGCAGCACGGTGGCGCAACTGGTAGAGCTGCTGCCTCTCAGTGAGCAGGTCCTTGGTTCAAACCCCGGTCCAGGGGCCTTTCTGGGTGGAGTTTGCATGTTCTCTCCGTGCATGCGTGGGTTTTCTCCGGGTACTCCGGTTTCCTCCCACAGACCAAAAACATGCATGTTAGGCTGATTGGTAACTCTAAATTGTCCCTAGGTGTGAGTGAGAGAGTGAATGGTTGTTTGTCTCGTTTGTCTCTATGTGTCCCTGTGATGGACTTGCGACCCGTCCAGGGTGTACCCCGCCCCTCGCACAGTGATTGCTGGACATGGGCACCAGCGACCCCCGTGACCCAAAAATGGAATAAGCGGGTAAAGAAAATGGATGGATGGATGGATGGATATAACTGGGACCCTGTGTACATAATTTCGTTCCACCACATGTACCACATGAGGTGCGAATGACAATAAAGAATCTCTGACTCTGACGTAAAAACCTGTTAAAAAAAACACCAGAATGCAGGAAATGGCATCTACTTTATTCTAAAATTTCTGGGGAGGACCCCCAGACCCCCCCACCCCCCACCAGCGTGCCCCCCCAACTCACATTATGAATGTTTGACACTAATGGTCACCACGTTGTTCAAGCCAAGAACCATTGTCAGCACTGGGAGCTGAGCACCTCTAAATGTCAGATTCTAGAATCGCTCCTGCTGACTCGTGCAATAAATAAAAAAATAATAAATTCATAGATTTTACTGGCCTGTTTAAGTGTCATCATTTATTTATTTTTTTTCCAAATTTATTCAATAATTTGGTGAATCTAAGGTTTGAGAACTGAGTTTCCATACAAAGTCCTAATGATGAGTTCTTAATTTTTCAGGGGTGCTGAGTTAAAATTTAGGGGTTCTCGAGCACCCCCCAAAAAGAAGCTAAAATCTCCACTGCTGCACATTGAGAAAAAAGACGCGCTCGGCACAGTGCGTCACATTCACAACTATAGATTTAGAATAATCATGTCTGCTACATTAGAGCCTCCCTATTAACAAGAAGTTGCTTTTCTGTTTTTGTCTGAGAGGGTTACGGTTTGAAAATAAAAAGTAAAATAAATAGCATGTAGCACTGGTTTCTGTTTCCTGTTGTACTGAACCTGCATTGAATCCTGAACCACAAACCGAGGTGGATATAAAATCTTGACAGGCATACACCCAATATACTTAGAACATTTATTTGAATTATATTTGGTCATGCACAGTTTTTGTAAGCACACTCAGTATTTGCACATAAATGTAGCCACGGGACAAGATCATCTGTCTGAGTTGGATTTGACTGCATGCTGATCAGGAGTTCAGTGAAAAACAAAATATATTGTTTCTTATCAATCCTCATTCAAATAATTACTGCAACACAGATTAGAAAGTCAATGGTCCGAGGTCTCTTCTTTGGATCTTTATCGGCTTCACTAGAAGCCTGGAGACATGGTATTGTTTCAGTTATTCAAATATTGTTTAAACTTCACACGGGTGTCAAACCCACTTACACAAGGGGCCAACATTAAAACCTTTTTCAAACTAAGGGCCAGTTTCACAACCTATGTACATTAACTCAAGTTAGAGACCCAACATATTTTTTGTTGCAGGTCCCATTTAATGTTCTCTGTTACACTTTTAACACCATAATCAAAGATTACTGAAAAAATTCAAGTGAAAAAAAAGTATTTTATGTTTCACATATCATCTTGGGGTCAAATAAGATGTCAGCGAGGGCCACATCTGGCCTCTGGGCCTTGAGTTTGACATACGTGTCTTAGAATAATCCATAAATATTCTTCCTCTTCTTTCTGCTTTTCCCTCTTCAGGTGTCTCCACAGTGAGTCCTCCTCCATCTCACTCTGTCCTCACTCCATCTACCTCCATGTCCTCTCTAACTGCATCCATATATCTCCTCTGTCTTTTCCCTGGCAGCTGCATTTCTAACATCCTTCTATCAATATACCCACTGTCCCTCCTCTGGACATGTCCAAACCACTGTCCCTCCTCTGGACATGTCCAAACCACTGTCCCTCCTCTGGACATGTCCAAACCATCTCAGTCTGGCCTCTCTAACTTTATCTCCCAGTTGTTCAACCTGTGCTGTACCTCTGATGATGTCATCATCTCATCTCATCAGATCATTCCTAATCTTATCCATCCTTGTCACTCCTAAGAACCTCAACATCTTAATTTCTTCCACTTCCAGTTCTTTCTTCTGTCTTTTTGTCCATGTCTCTGTCTCCAGACCATACAACATTGCTGGTCTCACAAATGTCTTGTAAACTTTTCCTTTGACCTTTGTTGCCACCTTTTTCTTTTGTCACAAATCACTACTGAAACTTTTCTCCATCCACTCCATCCTGCCGGGACTCTCTTCTTCACCTCTTTACATCCATCCATCCATCCATCCATCCATCCATCCATCCATTATCTTTTACCCGCTTCTTCCATTTTGGGTCACGGGGGTCGCTGGTGCCCATGTCCAGCAGTCACAGTGCGAGGGGCGGGGTACACCCTGGACGGGTCAAGTCCATCACAGGGACACATAGAGACAAACGAGACAAACAACCATTCACTCTCTCACTCACACCTAGAGACAATTCAAAGTTACCAATTAGCCTAACATGCATGTTTTTGGTCTGTGGGAGGAAACCAGAGTACCCGGAGAAAACCCACGCATGCATGGAGAGAACATGCAAACTCCACCCAGGAAGGTCCCCGGACCGGGATTTGAACCGGCAACCTTCTCGCTGAGAAACAGCAGCTCTACCAGTTGCGCCACCGTGCTGCCCACCTCTTTACCACACTCCCCATTTTTCTGGACAGTGGACCCCAAGTACTTGAAGTCCTGCACCTTTGTGACTTCTGCTCCATTTGAAATCAAGATTGAGTGAGCTTTTGCCCTCCTGCTCTGCAGGAGGTTTCTGTCCTCCATGATATAGCTGTAGAACACCTGCTATTCTGTTTAAGTGTACCACCCCAGTCAAACTCCCTACCTGCTACTGTCCCCAGAGTGCTTAAGATGAAGAACTAAGAGCCCACTTCACGCTCGTCTTGACTGCATGCTTGCCTGGGACCTTTCTGTCTGGAGCTTGCATGTTCCCCTGTAGGTTTTCTCCAAGTATTCCAGTTTCCTCTAACTGACCAAAATCATGCATGTTACGTTAATTGACAACTCTACATTGGCCCTAGGTGTGAATGAAAATGTTGAATGGCTGTCAGTCTCATTTGTCTCTTTGTAGTCCTGTGATGGACATGTGACCAGTTCAGAGTGCACAATGACCATTGGAGACAGCCCTGGTAAGGACTAGATACTTTTTATCTTGTATTATTATAGATAGAAGTTTTAGAACTGAAATAGAATGAACTAAACTATTTGACCAGGGCTGTATAAGCCACACTACCAGCGTTCACCTCCATCTTTTCTACATCTTCTACATTTTCTGCACTCGCTCTTGTGCAAGGCGGATGCCTCCTCTCCCTCTCCTCTTCTCCTCCTGCTTTGTTGCTCTCTGTCTGTGTATTGCTCCTATTTTACACATCTTCTGAAACGAAAACTACAGTTATGGATCTGGTCAGCTGGACTTTCAATGCAATCGACAAAATCTTTTCAACAAAGCGACAGTGTCCTGGAGAGCCCTCATGCCCCGCTAAAACTCACGCAGCAGGATACGCCATGGATCCGTGGGGAGTTTGGGAGCTGATGTGTCTTTCTGTTTTGTCTCTGGAGGATGCCAAAGACGTTTATATATTTGGATTCATGATAGCAGGGTTTCTGCTCTCTGGCATTGGTGGATTCCTATGTTATTGGCTATTGAGGAAGACGGCGGCAGTCTATGTGAAGGTTTGGTTTGTGCTTTGAGTACTCTAAATCAGCTGATTTACGTGATAAGCCATAAGTTGGAAGAGATTTGTGAGAATCGCAGGTCACCTGCGGCTTCTGGGACTCGCCAGCATGTTGGGGACGACCTGGAGGAGGCTCGTAAGCATGAAACAGTGGAATGCCCACTAGTCTGGCCATTTTGGATCTTGAAAGTACTAGCAGGATTCAAGACTGACAAGAAACAACAGTCTGCCTGAACAATCAACAGCTGTGGCTTAACTGAATGTGATGGTATATGTGTAAACTAAGGAAAAGCTTTGTCTGTTCCCCCCCCCCCCCCCCCCCACACACACACACAACCGAGAACTTCTGTGAAGGCTCGTCAGAACTGTGCCGGCTGACCAACATCTTATTAGGACTATGGTCTATCTGGAAGTGCTTCATGGACAAATCTCACCGTCTTGTCTTCAAATGCACATGTAATGTGTTTATAAATGTGTTTGCTTGTAGAGTTTTTTGATGTCTTAAATCGTGTCCTGATAGGACAAGGTGTGAAGAGATCTTTTTTTGTAATGCCACTATCCTATCCTCCTAGCTTTTTCCCCTTTTCTATCTAAAAAAGTATTCTGAAAAAGGATAAGGGGCCGTGCTCCAGTATCAGCAGCAATGTGCACTCAGCCCATCTTTCAGATCACTGTACGAACATAATTTCACTGTATTTTGGTACAATGATATTAAAGCTTATTCGGATTCTGATCTTCCCCTATACATTTATTCTCTTGCAAAACCAACTAAAACTGCTTGCACATATTTATTTACTTTGAGCCTTATTTTATTGGTCTGTATTTGCCACATGTGATGTAATAATCTGTATAGACTTCATTGATGTTCAGCAGCTGTTCTCAAGCTTGAATACTGCAGACAGACAAAAGACGGATAATCGAGGCTTTTCAGCAAAGAAAAACACAAGTCAGTTCACCATGAAGCCAGACACAGTTTGAATCACATTTAAGGAGGGGAAATAATGTAAACAAGTCAAACAGATAATAACTCACAGGTCTGGACAAATTTGTAGCCTCTTAAGGATGTGAGGGAGAGTAAAAACCCCATCATGAATATTTCAGTTTATGTTTTATGTTTAAATATTTGGGGGAAAAAGGTGTTTAAAAGACAGAAAGATAAGTACAACCACTTGTAATTTTCCATCCCCTGATGTGGTTGGGCTTTAATTTCACTGTAGCGCACCTTGCGTTTCCTGATTTACCTTCAGAGTGAAGACAAATGTGCTTCACATGGTAACTATTAGAGTCCCGCTCGCCTATTTTTCAGTCTCACCAAATGAACAGTCTGAGTGCTCGATCACTTTTTCTGCCTGTCAGGACAATAAACATCCTGGACTGTGGTTCAGATGAAAGCCAGACAGGCGTTAGATATCAAATGTTGAAGAACAGATGAAGTAGTTTTATCCTTCTGTGTCACGTTTTGCCTATTGTCTGAAGATGAGCCAGGCTGGCTGTGACCTGTCCCACAGCAAGGCTAACTGTGAGCATCACCAGCATGTACACGCTCTCTGCAGGAGAGAGCATTAACTAGCTGAAGTGAGGCGCAGTTACCAGTCTCTGGCAAATGGAGGCAGAAGTCAATGGATAGCATAAACGCAGCAGTGGGAGAAACGGCAGGGTCCTTTGGGTGAAGCACTGTTGAGTGTTAGCAGCAGTTATGCACAATATCCTTGACAGGAAGAAGGTCCTGACTACACCACTCAGAGTGTTTTTTAAACTGGTGTTATTTCTCTGTTTATGCATTTTTCCCTCAATTACACGTCAAAACACTTGTAATATAACTTTGTGTACAGCTAAATAAAACCTTGGAGGAATGTGAAATAATACAAAGAACTATATTTTTGAAGGCACTAAAGGAAAAGTTGAACCTTCAGCAGAGTTAGAGGTCATTGTGGTGAGCAAATTCAGAACAGAGTTCAAAATCTTACTTCTAACCTACAAAGCTCTCAACAACCTAGCTCCATCTTATATTACAGATCACATTGTAAAGTTTGCAGATGATACAGCGGTGGTGGGATGCATCACAAACAATGATGAGTCCAGCTACAGGCAAGAGGTGGAACACCTGGAGAGCTGGTGCAGAGAGAATAACCTTCACATCAATGTGAAGAAGACAAAGGAGATGATTGTGGACTTCAGAAGGAACAAAAACACCTACACCCCCCTGAACATAAGAGGATCTGCGGTGGAAGTGGTCTCCAGCTACAAGTACTTGGGTGTACACATGAATGACAACCTCAGCTGGAGCAACAACACCACCAGCCTGATCAAGAAAGCTCATCAGAGACTCTACTTCCTCAGACGGCTGAGACGAGCTGGTCTGGGAAGCTCAGTCCTCACCTCCTTCTTCAGGTGTGCAGTGGAGAACATCCTGTGCTCGAGCATCAATGTGTGGCATGGAGGCTGCACAGCTGCAGAAAGAAAAGCTTTGCAGAGAGTGGTGAAGGCTGCACAGAAATCTGTTGGAATCAGTCTCCCCACCATCACAGACATCTACACCTCTAGATGCAGGAAGAGGGCCACCTGCATCATGAAGGACCCCACTCACCCAGCACACACACTTTTTGCCCCACTCCCCTCAGGAAGGAGGTTAAGGAGCATTGACTGAGGAACAGCTTCTACCCTGAGGCTGTTAGACTCATGAATCTCTAACTAGAATAATCACTGTGAAAAACCATATCATGTTGCTGCTGATCTGTTTCATGTTGCTGCTGATCTGTTTCAATGTTGCTGCTGATCTGTTTCAATGTTGATGTGTTCATGCGTGCACATCTGCTCACAGACTCATGTTCATGTTTGTGGTGATGTTCAATGTTTTATGTTATGAGTGCTTAGTGTATATTTAGTTGATGTTTTTCTTAGTTCATATCTTAGATGTTATTACTGTTTTTCTTATACATTTTATTGTTGGATGTAACTGGGACCCTGTGTACATAATTTCGCTCCACCACATGTACCACATGAGGTGCGAATGACAATAAAGAAACTCTGACTCTGACTTATTGTTCCATATTTTTCTAACAGAGCACTTTGCTCTCAGACTGCAGGTTTACTTGCGGCCCCTAGAGTTTCCAAAAGCAAAATGGGAGACAGATCTTTCAGTTATCAGGCTCCTCTCTTGTGGAACCAACTTCCAGTTTCTGTCCATGAGGCTGACACATTATCCAGTTTTAAGACTGGCCGAAGACTTTCCTTTTTGATAAATCTTATAATTAGGGTGGCTTGGGTTTCCTGAGCTAGCATCTGGAAATATATTATAGCATCCCTTAGTTATGCTGATATAGGCTTAGACTGCTCGAGGACAAACTGACCACACGTCCTCTCACTGCTGCTGTCTTTACTTACTCTGCTCAACCTGTTTGTATTTGTAATTATTTACATCTTAATGTGTTTTTTGTCTTTCCTCCTATAGACAGTACATCTGGACCTGCCATTCTGTGTTTATCTGTCTCTCCTTCCTGTCCTCTCAACCACCGGTCAAAGCAGATGGACACTTGTCCTGAGCCTGGTTCTGCTGGAGGTTTCTTCCTGTTAAAATGGAGTTTTTCCTTTCCACTGTCTCCTTTGTGCTTGTTCAGGATGGGAGACTGATGGAACACAATCTGCAGTCTTCTTTAGATAGAGAACTTTTAATAATTGGCTTTTTTATGTATATGAATGTTTCTGTTCAGTGCCCTGAGACGATTTCTGTTGACTTGGAGCTATATAAATAAACTGAATTGAATTGAACCTGCCATCATCCTGACCAGCACAGAGATATTCTGCAGAAGGTGGAGTGATTTAGCTTTATGAGAGCCAGTTAAATCTGCCTTTTGATACTCTAACCAGCAGATAATGTGGTCACATGGAAGGTGCTCACTCTGGATTAATTTCAACACTCAAAGTTAATTTTAACATTTAGTGGTACGGGTAAGCCTGCTTTCTTTCTGCAGAGGCGTGCAGCTTTGAACCAGGACAACCAGCGAGATGCATCGAGGAGATGAACAGAGACAAGAACATATAAATGTAGTCTGCTTTGTGTGTGAGAGAGAAAGAAAGGCCATTAAAAACACTCAGGCTCTTTCTAAAGATCCACTTTAACAGAGAAGAACGGTAACGTCTGGCTAACTCGTAAACACAAACTCCATTCAATCTGAGCTCACAACTACAGGAAGGAAGAAAGCATTTCTCTGCAAATTGCAGCAACATAATTAGTTACTGACCAATCCATGGACTCATAGCGAACCATTTCTTTCACCTATCTTTGACAGAAGAGACCTGCAAACAGCCAGACATGAGCGTCTGACTCATTGCTTTCTGTTCTTTTGTCACTGCAAAGCGTTTCAGATGTTAATGGAACGTAGGCAGAGGGTTTCTGTCGTCAGGTAGGAAGTGACAGGCTGAGGTCTGAGTCACAGCAGCGTATAGGTGCACTGAGAAGAGGTGCATGTGAAGCATTACGTTCCTGTCACTTACCTTGAACATTAATAAAAGAAGTTAATTTGTTCATGTCTAAAGTTTTCATACACATCACTTAGTTTATATTGAAATTATTCTTAAAATACTAACAACAGTCTGCATGAAGCTGTAATCCTTACTGTCTGAACCATAACAGATACAACTAAAACATTTCTGAATAAACTTAAAAATGAAAAAAAAAAATCTTTTGCATGGATCCAGAAGCTGAAACTGGAATGAAACCAGCTTCTCCATCTGCAGCTTTACAAGTTTTAAATCCCATCCCCTCCACATAAAAATGGTTCATTCTGATGGTAAAATAAAACAAACATGATAATTTATTCAGGTGCTGACTCTTGTTATCTCGCTGCTGTTTGTTCTAATATTCATATTTTTCTAACACGTTTAGCTGTAATTAGCTATTTTATGCTTAAAAGAAAACTCGTGTTACACCATGCTTCTGTGTGAGGGAGTAGGTGGAACATAAAGCTCCACATCGCTGGTGCACAAACACTGCCTCCAAAAATACAACCTCGCAGCTTCCAGAAAAATATCCCTGCTGGCTTCGATTCCCAGCAAACAGTAAAGGCAACAACAGTGAGTTTAGTACAATATGTTTATACAAAATATTATTGTCAATGTGGAAATTAGTTACTCTTTTGAAAACTGACGTAGTGCTACCAAAAGTCATATCCTGCTCGTCTCAATCAGTGATGTATTTTTTGAATGATGTTTTTCTGAAGCCTTCTGGAAAAGGAGTGAATTAAAAATGGTGACACCTACAAAACATTAATTGTTTCCTATGAGCATGCATTAATTATAGCATGAAATATGAAAAGAACCATTGGCTGCACACCCACAGAGAAGAAGCATTCACCTCTACCATCTACCTAAACTACTCAGGATCTCTCATCAAACAACTTGAAGACACTTCACATCAGAAAGTGTCAAAAAGTTTAGAAACTTTTCCCACTGAAGACGGGAGACGAGCTGCTTGCCAGCTCCTGACAGTGATCCCTACATCTCTCAGTCTGTGCAGCGCCTCTCATCACCCTGTCAGGGTTGCTGCACACTCTCATGTTCAAAATGCAATTCTTCATTCTACTTTTTAAACAGCCGTCAGACACTTAAAGTATTCTTAATTAAACCCAGCTGACACCAAGAGTGATTTATTCTGATTATTTGTACTATTACATTGTCTAACAAATGGCAGAAATGTCTAACTCCAGGTCAGGGGCGATTCCAGAATCTGCCCCTTAGGGGTGCTTAGCCCCCAGTGTTGACAATGGCTCTTGGCTTGAAAACGCGGTGGCCACTGGCATCACAAGCATTTGTAATGAAACACCCAAGTACTTGTAACTGGAGACCATTTCCATAGAAAATCCTCCTATGTTCAAGGGGGCGGTGTAAGTGTGTTTGCTCTTTCTGAAATGTTCTTCCTGCACCAGCTCTCCAGGCACTTCCTGGCTGTAGCTGGACTCATCATTGTTTGTGATGCATCCATCAGCAAACTTTACGATATGACAGCCTGAATGGGTAGGTGTGCAGTCATACGTGAGCAGAGTGAACAGGAGGGGGCTCAACACACAGCCCTGAGGGCAGCCAGTGCTGAGAGTTATGGTGGAGGAAGATAAGTTGCAAAATCCTAATGAGGGCTTCTTTTATTTTAGGGGTGCTGAGTTAAAATTTAGGGGTGTTTCAGCAGCCCCAAAAAGAGGCTAAAATCACCCCTGCTCCAGGTTACACGGGTTGTAAATATAATTAATCATCAATTCAATGCACTGTTCTTAACAGTATATCATACTGAATACATTATTGCGAGAATCTGTTTCGTTTTCTTGTGTCATCTGTCCTGCCCTCCTCAGTGTTTCCTCCCTCATGTTGTCAGCTCCTGTCTCACCTGTCTTCATTCCCATCCACCCCCAGGTGTTCATCATTGTGTCTCGTTAATGTCCTCTATAAGTTCTGTCAGTTTGTCTCCTCCCAGTCCGTGACTTGTCCTCCCAACATGCTCTGTTCTCCCCGTGTCTCCTTCTTCACAACCTCCACGTAAGTTCTGCTGCTTCATTTTTGTTTCTTTAAATAAATATTCTTTATTTTATCCTTGAGCTCCCCACCTCTGTCTGCACTCCGGGTTCAACAAAGCTGCACATCATGATAACTATGTTACAAAATAGGATTATTATTTTTTTACACGTTTAAATTTTGTTTTGTTGAGAAAGGACGGTGTTATAACTGGTTTGGTCAAACTAAATGACCTATCATATGTTTCTGTCTTATGTGGTATTGTGAGATGTGTTAGTGCTGAGAGTATGGGAGGACTATCAGCTACTACCACACATTTAACTCAGCATCACTGATACTGGCTGAGTTACAGCAATTTTTGTTGGTTGATAATAAAATGCTGTTGCAGCCATTTTGAATTCGATTACATTTAAACATTAATCAAGTACAGGTGTAGGCAGTGATTACTTTATGAGAGCTTCACTAAAATTCACGCAGTGGCTAGAGATATTTTGCTAACATGCTGACTGTATTGACTCTTAACATTAATGACTGAGGTTTCAGTAAAGCTGTGTAAACTTTGGAGGATGTGTTGGGCATGATGCTTTACTGCCACACCAGTTTTTAATGGTGTGTCTGTAAAAATTACCAAGTTATAGTAATTTTTGTAGTAATTTTTGTGGTGCTAACAATGATTAGCTGTGGTGGCCATGATAAAGTGAAGCAACTCCATAAATTAATCAGTTTAGATGTACATCGAATGATTACTTTCTTAGAGTTCTATTAAGATCTGTCCGTTAGTTCATGAGACATTTAGCTAAGAGACAGAGTTGAGGTGAGCAGTCAGTATAGTTTAAGGTAAAAATATCAGTGTGTGGTGACTGAAGTACATTTTGTGGTGGGGATGCTGCACGCCCACTTTCCCATCAAAATGGACCTCAGTGTCTGTAAAATGACTGTTAGAATAGTTTTTGTGAAAGCTAATGTCGATCAGATGTGGCGGTCGGCCTGAATCGGGTTGACTCCAGGTTGTTAAGCAGATGTTGATGTTTGTTCATCCTGAATGGAACTGACATCAGGGGCGATTCTAGGATCTGACCTTTAGGGTGCTTGGCCCCGAGTACTGGCAGTGGCTCTTGGTTTGAACAACACATCTCATGGTGAAGTTTGTGAGAAGTGCAACAGCTTATGGCACCTGGTTTTCCAAGGAGGTCTCCCATGCAACTACTAACCCTGACCCGGCTTAGCTTCTGAGATCAGACGAGATCGGGCGTGTTCAGGGTGGTATGGCCCTAAACGAAAAGCTCGTCACAAATTGGATTTTTACAGGATCAAAGCAAACAAACTAAATTTATTCAACCAGAAGTTACAACATATATCTACACACAAAACAAAACACAACTAGCTGTAATCATTAACCTTTAATTTAACCATTAACCTCTGACTGCAAAGTGTTTGTAATGCAAAACCCCAACAATGATGTCGGTGGAAAACCGTGCTCCTGCAGGTCCGGGGCGTTTACCTTCAGGACAAATTGAGATCACCGATTGCTCAGTTGCTGATATTCCTACTGATTTGATTGACAGGTGGCGTTGAGGGTCGACTCGTACAAAAACAAAAATCATAGATTTTACTGGTCCATTTAAGAGTGTCGGCATTTATTCCTTATTTATTTCAAATGTATTAAATATTTCAGTGAATCTAAGGGTTGAGAACGGAGCTTCGTTACAAAATTGTAATAAAGGTTTCTTTATTTTTCAGGGGTGTTGAGTTAAAATTTAGCGGTGCTTGAGCATCCCCAAAAAAGAGGCTAAACTGACACGGTCATCAAAAGGTAATCAGTTGTAATTGTACATAAAATAATTACTTTCTGAGAGTTTAATTCAAATATGTCCACTGGTTCGTTACACATTTTTTAACTGTACAGACAAAGACTCATTATAACTCTGCCTTCACCTTCAGCGCCAGGCAATAAAAACTAATTTATCGTGCCTCTTTTTAAGGTTTCCACTGTGACTTAGTTTAAAGATTATTTTTCAGCATGTCACTTGTTGTTTTGAAACTATGACCTCATTTAGAGAACAGAAAAGCATGGCTGGGCTAATAAAGTCTAAAGGGGAAAACATCTACAAAGATCTTTTAAGGCCTTGATTAAACTGATTAGACGTTAAAAATACATTTTCATCACATGTAAGATTTAAGATCTGTAACTATACAAACATAGTAACATCTTCCAGCTGATCTTTTTCCACCCCTGATAAAAATGTACAATCATAAAGTGCAGAAAAGCTGCTGACATGTTCAAGAGATGGCTGGACATCTGGTTGTTTCTTGATCTCCAAGAATCAAATAAAACCCATTAAAACCTGTTTTTAGTAAGACAGAAAACCACATTTAAAGAGTGAAGCCTATAACTGGTTGGTTGTTTCCAAAGCTGCTTTCATTCCCAGGGTAAAAAAACCACGCTTAAATAACCCAAACAGACCTTTAAAGCTGTAACATTTCCACGCTGGCTCTAAATGAGGTCTTCCAGAAGTGACGTTAGGAGGATCATCCAGCTCCATGTTTGTAAGGACTTCCTCTCTCCCTGAGGCAGAGCTGTAATATCCTGTTCTTAAAATACCAGAGCTCTCATAAAGACTGGGTACAGTGGCAGTAATGTTAGTTAATGGTGTTTAACTATCGTTGCCCTATGCGTCACCTACATGAGATGTGGAGAACACCTATGAAGAAGATGTAACAACATCATCGTCTCTGGTAGGATTTTCTATTTGAAATCATGGGGATGTCTCTGTATGTTCAGGTGCTTACCTGTACGATCTCCAGCATCTCAGCTTTACTGATGTAACCGTTCCCGTCCAGGTCGTACATGCTGAAGGCCCATTTCAGCTTCTGCTCCAGCTTGCCACGTGACGTCACACTTAAAGCGATAATGAACTCTCGGAAGTCTATCGTCCCATCGCCATTTGCATCAAACGTGCGAAAGACGTGCTCAGCAAACTTGGAAGCGTCTCCATAAGGAAAGAAGTTGCCATAGATTTTCTTGAACTCCTCCATGGAGAGGTTGCCGCTGGGGCAGTCCCTCAGGAAGCCCTTGTACCACTCCTGGATCTCGTGCTCGGTGAAGTCGGTGCTCTCCAGCAGGTCCTGCATCACCTCAGGACGCAGCTTGCTGTTCTGCTTCCCCATGTCTGCTTGTCCTGTCAGTCACTCAGCTCACAACTGGGAGACAGAGAGGAGACGAGCTGGTTTCAGGATTAAGAAAGAATTCACAGCGTGACAGACATCATGAAAATGATTCCTCATTAGTTTCACAAAATGATTTAATGACATTTTATTTTCACAGCCTCCTCTGTCTCAGTCACATCAAGAGGAAAACCATTTCTATTCACTTAGGAAGGAATGACTCTTTTTATTGCCTGTCACCAAAGACAAAGGCAGATGATGATATTTTTGCCCACGTTTGTGTGTCTGTTAACACAATATCTCATGAACCAAGAGATGAATTTTATTGAAACTTACAGAAAGTAATCACTAAATGTACTTCTACAGATCAAGACGCACCTTTTCACCATCATTTAACAGAAATGACCACGACTTTCCAGATATTAAGCTCAGATTCGTTGTGGTAGTAGCTCAGAGTCATTCTCAACACATTAAGCACAACATCGTGCATGAGTGCTCATGTTTGATTAAAGCAGCTACAACTCTTTCATTTATCAGCATGAAAAGATCCTATTTGAAAACTCAGGCATGAATGTTTGTTAAAGAAACCCCCGGTCTTTAATGTGTAGTGAACTAGATGACCTCAAATCTACCAGATGGACAGAGACTGTTATTTTCATTGATTTGAATAAGTCTGAGCCATCTGATGAACTTTCTTTCTTGAATTAATCAAGCAGAAAAGACAATCCTCTATAATCATTACTGTCTTACAAATGTTTTGATAATCAAATTGTGTTAGTTTCACTCAATGCTTACAGGTTGAAAAGAACTACTCATTTTTATTTTACATAAACAGTAAGTAATGATTTTTATTCCTCATTCAAACGAGAAATCAGGTTAATAAGCATTTCTTGATTTTCTGTCTGAAATGATCCAAGTCGTAAGTATGTGAAAGTTGAAGCTTCGGTCAACTAAATGTTTACTGAAGAAGAAATGTCATGTTTTACTATTTGAAAAGATTACCAAGTGTGAGACTCCACGAAGTCTGGCCGACTGCAATAATCTTTTCTGTATGTTGAAAACAATCCTTGACTTTTGATAATAACTTACGTCAAAAAACCACTCCTCTTTCTGGTCCATCCACGAATCAGAAAGCTCTGAAGTAAACTCGGAAGTAAACTCATTTAAAATGTGACAACTTCCCGGTTCTACACAGTCTAGAGAGAGCAGTCTAGAGAGAGCAGTAGGAGAGAGTTGGAATGGAGAATGGAAAAGTTCTCATGTAGTGCTCAAGGAGTTCTGAAGAGAATTCGAGAATTCAGGATGATCCAGAGACGTTTGGAATTATAATTTCTGTTTGAACGACCCACGCACGACTCTCTAAGGATTTTAGCAGTTCTCAACGGAGACGCTGATATCAGTTGAAAAGGATTCTTACTGAGGTGATCGATCGTCAACAAGGTAACGGTTTCTTCTTCGACCAAGTGTACCGTGGGCAAAGCTGAGATCTGACGGAGCGTGCAATTTCTGGTTAAACAGATTAAATTCCCTCACATATTCCTCTGTAAGATAAATCTCAATTTCCTCTTAAACTCACCTCTCTCTCATAAATCAGTACAGATATTTTTAGGAATATCTGAAGCAAAGTCCTCAAATCACCGCCGAGTGATTTGAAGTTCATTATTTGTGAAGCTGTCTGTTATTATTTTCATATTTTGCCAAATTAATGTAAATGTTTGATGTTAAACTTTGATTCTGAAAATAAATGACTCCATTCATTTGATGGGTCAAAGGTAATAACGTCTCTCGTTACATTTCTGTTAAATTCAATGCACGGCATTACACAGTCAGAAAAATGAAGAACTCGTGAAAAGTATGCATAAATATATA
>NC_056502.1:41106451-41121689 GCF_014905685.2 Nematolebias whitei
TGTGTGTGTGTGTGTGTGTATTTGCCTCAGAAAATGTTCAGACATTCATCACTTTTACGAAGTTGCAGTGTAACACCACAATCTTTTTTATCCTTAATCTACACTCGTGAAAACATGATTTTATAAAAAATTGTATTTTGTAAAAAACAGAAATACCACAAATGAATAAATATTCAAACAAAAATATTAATTCAACCTTTATTTATACAGCCTAGCCTCATTGCGCCACGGGGACTCATTTGCAAAAAACAAAACAAAAAATCTATTCTTAAAAATTCAAAATCATTTTACATCTGGAGCTGCCCAGACATCGTTCATCGCCTGCCCAACACCATCCCACAGTGAAGCATGGTGGTGGCAGCATCAGGGTCTGGCAGATAGGTCAGGGTTGAAGAAAATCTGAACTGAGCAAACAACAGAGATATCTTCAATGAAATCCTGTTCCACAAAGATCAGGATCCCAGGATGGACAGAAGGTTCTTCAAAAAAACCAACATATAATGACAATGGATGGCTGGATTAAGTATAAGTGCTATATGTTGTCATCAATGTATGTTCCCATACAATGACAAAATTGGTTCTCAGCATTTAACCCACCACATCTGAGATGCATCCAGGTGGAGAGTGGGTGCATCTCTATGTAGGCGACCGGGAAGCAATTAGGGATTGGATGTCTTGCTCAAGGACACCACGGCATGTGGGCATGACGGGGAGTCGAACCGCGACTTTCTGGTTCCAAGTTGGCTTCCCTACCTCTACACAGTCTCAGCCCCATCAATGAGCCATAACACAGTGAAAAGGTGACTAGTCTTTGAATGTCCTAGAGTGGACCAGCCAGAGCTGTGACGTGACTGAACCTGAAAATTAGAGCCTGATCCATACTTCTCTGTAGGGACAATAGTTTAGACTGATATAGGAGTTTAGAGACAAATCATTTGGGGGCAGCTGTGGCTGAGTGGTTATAGCAGTTGTCCTCCAATGGGAGAGTTGAGGGTTTGATTCCACCAGCAGTCACATGTTGAAGTGTTCCTGGGCAAGACACTGAAGCCCTCATTACCTCCGATGTGTGTCCCATGGGTGTTAGAATGTGATTCAAAAAGCACCGGTTAGTCTCTACATGAGTAAGATTAGCTTTGTGGAGCTGTAGCAGAGTGCTGTATGAACGAGTAAATGAGGCACAGATTGTGTTGTAAAGCGCTTTGACTAGATAGAAAGGCGCTATACAAGTACAGTCCATTTACCATGTCAGTTTAGGTGACAACTGTCCCATTATGCACAGATATAGACGGATTATCAGTCAACGTCACTTCCGGGTCACTTCCTTGTATACTGTGCATGTCTGCTGCAGTAAGAAACACGATCATGTCTTGTTTTGCTGTAGGTTGCACCAACCGTTTTGATAAAACAATAAAATGCACAAGTTTTACAAAATTCCATCAACTCGCACCCCGTTCAAGGCTAACAGGAGACGTCTTTGGTTGCAAGCCGTCAGAAGAAGCGATAGGAACGAGCAGATTATTAAAAATGCAACAATCTGCAGCGAGCACTTCAGGTAAGGGCTGCCTAGCTAACAAGCATCGCTGGTTACTGCGTCCTATATACAAAAATATGAACAATTGATCACTCAAATACAAGTGTACCTAGCTTACAAGCTAAGGTATGTTAGTTCAGTGATGCTGAGTGGAGTTGCTAATCATTTGTTGTTACAGTTTAAAGTTGTGTGCTAACACATGCTATGTCAGTTAGCGCTGGCCAACCGTGTGATGTTTTTTCATTAACGTCAGTCACTGGAATACACTTTATTTGTACAGGAGTGGCCTCTGAAGACTTCGACAGTCCTGACTATGTCACGTCCATCTTCTCCTACTCTGCAAAGTCCGGCAAAGACAGCGATGGAAAATTGGAGCAGTAAGTAAAGGATTACTGACTTGAATTGAACCTGTGTTTAACAAAGTAAAGTGATGCTTTCCTGCTCTACCTAATGATTGTTCTCTTCTGTGTCTCAGCTACAAGAGAAAAAGACGAAGGGATGATACCCCCAGCAGATGTCCAAACAATGGACCATATTGTCCATCCTCATGAAAACTGTGTTTAGGGCTCACCAGGATAATACGTTCAGATTTAATGTTACTGAATGTGACAGTTCCATAAGTTTGAGAAGTTGGTTGTCTCCTGTTATGTCTCAGACTTTGAAACCTCTAATCTATTAGATGACGTTGTAACTGTGTGTGCAGCGTTAACAAACATTTGGGACTGTATGTCCCTAGAAAATAAACTGTAAATATCTTGTTGATGTATTCAAGAGTTAAGGGTACATCAAAAACTTTTTACTTCTTGTTTGTACATAAGTAATGTCATTAAACAAAATAACTTTTTTTTTCTTTTAAACGTGCACACAGTGATTTGAAGGAAAAAGTTCAAACTGAATGTTAACAGGAAAAGTTACAATAAATGATATGTGTCAAAGTGGATGTTTTTTACCTTCTTTCTTTTACAATAGTACTTTGTATGAATAACTGTTCATGTATGTGGAGGACTGTGTTCATCATTTGATCATCTCTGGCTGCACCAGTGGATCCTGCTGGCTCCACATCACAAAGTGGCAGGACTGGACGCCACACGCTGTGAAGCTGAACTTCATAATAGTATTCATGGTTCTTCTTGAGATGTAATGAGCAGCACTTATTCACCTTTTAAACATCATGTAATAAAATGTATAAAATAAAAACCTAAATAAAAATAACGCGCACAGAGGCGGGTCTGACCGTTTTCACTGCGCGTCTCATAGATTCCTCGAAAAAACGAGTCACATAATCTGTCACGGTTGTAACTTTCATTTTAATTGACAGCTCTTGGTAATAAATAAATATAAAACCTCAAATAAGCAACAAGTAAACCTGGTCTTGTGTAGGGTTTTCTTATAGTTTATTTTTATTTTTATCTTTTTTAAAATCGTAGAGCGAAAAATGTATTTTTATTTTAATACAACTTGTCATGTTCACTTTAGCCTGACAAATATCAGCCAGCCACCAAGACATCGATTGTATTTATAGTTTTTAATACAAGAAATCTGTCAGAAGAGCTGTGAAGATGGACGCCTCTGTGCGCCCTCTCGATAAAGGGGAACAGAATTTCGCACAAGACACCGGTTCTTTCTGCACTTTGGCTGCGCGCGCATCCACCGTGTTGATAAACAAATAATCCGTCTATAAGAATTTAAAAATTTCATCCCTAAAATGCTGGAAACAGCCGTACATGTACAATGTATCCAGCAGAGGGCACATGAAGACTACTTTCAAGTCATGGTTGTTCATTTTAAGTTTCAAATTCAGAGCTGTCGAGGCAGCGAGCAATAATGTGTGGAGGATTTTGCTGAACAGAGAATGGTAAGTGTATTTTAACTGATCTGTAAAATAAATATCAACAATAATAACTTCTCTTCAATCCTCCAACCTGCTTGTCATTAGCTGCGTGCCTCTCAAGTTAGCAAACTAATGTTTAGATAACCTAGCATAGACTATCCCCTTGTAAAACTTTATCCAGAACAATAAATCTAACGTTGAGGTAAATATAAATCAGTGTTAGTGATATCTTTGTCGTCCTCAATAAACTGCGTTGTTTATCTGAAATCTTTACTTCACTGCAAAGAAAAAAAGCTGCTACGATCAATACTAATTAAACCTTCACCATACATTTTTCATTTAGCCTTTATTTACACAGGTAGTCTCATTGAGCCACGAGAACTCATTTTCAAGAGAGGCCTGTTTAGGGAGCAGATGGGAGTTAAGGGCCTTGCTCATGGGCCCAGAGTGGGGCGAATGAGGGTGGGGGCAAGTGTGGATACTTCACCTACTCCACCCACAGTTTTGATGTTGTCTGTACCGGGGCGTGAACCAGCGATCTTCCGATCACAGGCCCACCTCCTCTAAACTCTGCGCCACCACTCCCCCATGACTGTTTATATTTTGTAACACACTTGATAACTTTATGGTGAATCATGGAGGACAGAAAATGTGAACATGCATTAGGAAGACTGTTTTTATGACCAGTGCAGCACTGGTAAACCTACTGTGGGACTAGGTGTAGCGTGGATCTGATTAGCTTAGCTTCATGCTTGCTAACAGCTGTGCTAAGTAAACAAGCCCCGCTCCACTTGCTGTTCACTGAGAATTTTGGAGATGGTCAAGACTGAAAAATGTTCAGCCATTATATCAGTTATCAGCGTTAGTCTTCCCCCTCCCAATATCAGTATCGGTGAGAGTCAAGATTTCCATATTGGTCGGGCTCTTCTGAAAATGTCTGTCTAGCATAGTCTTTATTCAACCAGAATGAGTTTGAGAGGATTTAGAAAACAAAACAACAAAAAAACTTCAAAAACTCCCTGAATCCAGGTGTGCAAAACAGGTGCACCCAACCAGAACAAACTCAAGGCTGAACTGTAACGCTGCCATACATGCTTCAACTCAGTAATAAGTAAAGGGTCTGAACGCTAATTTTTCATTTAATAATTATAGGGTGACGAGTATAAAATAATAAAAGAAATAGTACGTTAAAGATTATATTCCTAGGTTGCTACAGAGCAAAAATGAAAAAAAGAAACAAGACAGAACACTTTCTGAACTGACTGTAAAGCAGCAGGTAAACCAAACAATACTGTAATTGTTGTAAATGTGTTTTTGACATCATAACTGTACTAAATCAAACATAAGTTTAAGGTAAAATGATGTCTGAAATCAATCCTAAATTAATCTAATCAGTAGTTCCAGATAAATCAAACCAGCAAATGTTGCCATCGTGAATGTGCTGATCAATAAGAAATTAAGAATGCTGCAAGAACTGGAAACAAATTTACAGTTTTATGGTGCATCAGATTCCTAACATCCATCTATCCATCCATCTGCGTGTCTGTCCGTTCAGGGTCACAGTGAGCTATAGCCTATTTTCATCAATTATTGGCAGGAGGTGGGGTACATCCAAGTCAATTAACCTTAACATGCATGTTTTTGGACTGCATGAGGAAAGTGGAGTACCCAGAGAAACAACACAGAAAGAACTGTTGTCTTCTTGCTATTGAGACAGTGAAATTATACTGTGCCACTGTGCAACATATAATAAATTTTGTTTTTAGTAAATTAAAGAAAAAACTAACAATAAGAACATTACATCCCTAAATAAAAATGCATAGCTTGATCATAATTAGAGACGCTGAGTAACAAACAGGAGGCACAGTTGGTAGAGCTGCTGCCTCTCAGTGAGAAGGTTGCTGGTTTGAGTCCTGGCCAGGGGGCCTTTCTGGGTGGAGTTTGCATGTTCTCTCTGTGCATGTGTGGGTTTTCTCTGGGTGCTCTGGTTTCCTCCCACAGACCAAAAACATGTATATTAGTCTGATAGGTAACTCTAAATTGTCCCTAGGTGAGAGAGTGAATGGTTGTTTGTTTCGTTTGTCTCTTTGTGTCCCTGTGATGGACTGGAGACCTGTCCAGGTGTCCTCTGCATTTCAAACAGTGTCTGCTGAATATGGGCACCAGTGACCCCCATGACCAGAAAAGGAAGAAGCCGTTAAAGATAACGGATGGATGAGTAGCAAACACTAACACTTTTTGTTTCACTGCTTCTTTTTTATTTATTGAACAGGCAGACATGAAAGTTAATTAGTACATACTTTCTGGATATTTATTTTAATAATTCGAAGTTTTGACGAGAAAAAAAACAAACAACCAAATACCACACTGAATAATCTTTAAAGCTCTGCCTAAGCAACTAACCCTCAGTGTGACACATGAATTTGTTGCAGAGCTCTACATCTACTTAAATCTCCACCTGACCCTTTATAGTAATACTGCACAGCTGACACACACACACACATCACACACACACACATCACACACACACACACACATCACACACACACAGCTGCTTATACCAACCCAAAGCATGCTGTCACCCATAGTCACATGGTTTATCTGCAGTCTGCATGCATGTTTGCACCCATTCTGCTGCTCACGATGACAACCGATGATGCTGCTGCCAGCCAATATGTGTGACCACATGAGCGTGTGTGTGTGTGTGTGTGTGTGTGTGTGTGTGCATGTGTGTATTGAACTTCTGCTACTTTATTTTTGGAGCTTTGACATAGCTTTTTATTTTTTTACAAGCCTCTCATTGCAGAAAATATAAAAAGCAAAAACAAAGATAAATGTAACTATGGGTTGATGCAGTACAGTACAGTATACTGTACAGTATACTGTACAATATACAGTACAGTATACTGTACAGTATACAGCATACAGTTTGTTCCTACCAACCTGTTACAATGCAAAGTCTAGCAAGGTTATTAAGAAATAGACAAACAATACATTAGTTGCGGGTGATCACCACTTTCAAGAGAGAACTTTTCTTTTATTGCTTTTTAATAACTTCAACAACAGCTAAAATTACCCTTTCATGAAACGGGGGTTGGGGTACAGAGACGTGTGCTACTGCTAATTCTGATAGTCAGGGTTTCTTGTATTCCTTCACTAGTCCAATGAAACAGTGATGAGGGAAATTCACATAATTTGGTAATGATACTGAGATCACCTGTAACCATAGTTTCCACTGTAGAATATTTTTTTAAATAAATTACAATGGCAAAAACAGACTTTGGGACTACATTGTTTATCTTTCCTCCTTTCTTTCTTAGTTTTTGAAGGACTGAGTGAGGGTAGGTGTTGTATAAAAAATGCATCCAACTGGAAAAACACTGTTGCCAAAGAACAAAAAAAAAAAAACAGTGGGAGGAAAGTTTAGATGGTTGAATAGAATAGAATAGAATAGAATAGAAACAGCCTTTATTGTCCCACGGATGGGAAATTCAAGTGTAACAGCAGCAACAGATAAAAAGATAAAAAGATTTCACACAAAAGTTCCTAAATGTTACAAACAACATATAAAGAAATAAGATAAACAATATAAATAATAATGTTCAATATGTGTTGAACCATTGCATTAGTTGCATTGTTTCTTCTTCTTGAGCATGTATCAGGATATTATTTCTTAGACTTTGTCCATTTTTATTCAACCTTTATTTATAAAGGTTAGTCTCGTTGAGCCACCATTTCAACTACACGTTGCATGTTCAAAAACCACTGCCCATTCTTGGTATGCACACACAACAGTGAAGACAAACAGCAGCAGGAACATTCAGCATATAAGCTGTTCTGACAGTTAGACAGAGTTTGCCACAGTCTCTTAGAGAAACAATTAAGCACAAATTAGAACTATTTGTCAGAGCTGATGATCTGATTATAGCATTAAAACCAGTCTCACTGCATACACGATGCTGTAAAAGCCTCCACTATCTTTGTTGCATACACAGACATTTCTTCCTCTTTCAGTCTGCTGCATGAGCATTTGAAAGCTGCTTTTCATTCAGATTTATCAAATGGATTATCATTTTAATCAGAATTGATTATTCAGATTCTAATAGGGGGCAGCACGGTGGCGCAACTGGTAGAGCTGCTGCCTCTCAACGAGCAGGTCCCTGGTTCAAATCCTGGTCCGGGGGCCTTTCTGCGTGGAGTTTGCATGTTCTCTCCGTGCATGCATAGACATTCTCCAGGTACTCCAGTTTCCTCCCACAGACCAAAAAATATACATGTTATAACTCTAAATTGTCTCTAGGTGTGAGGTGTAAATTATTTTATTAGTCCCGTGATGGACTGATGACATGTCCAGGGCATACCCCTCACTTTATCGTTTCTTCGTGTCTCTCTCTTTCTACTGAAGACACGGCTCAATTCTGGTGCTCTTCACTGACCCCTCCATTTCTCTTTTCTCTTTAAACCCATTTTAACTGTCCAAAATCACATTTTTGTATCATTAAAAGCAGCTAAGCTGAGAAGCTAAGCTACGAGCTAAGCTAACAGGTCAACCTCGGGGAAAAAAAAAACCTCCATCTTGTCGAAGCTCCAAAATTCACGGTTGAAACCTGTGCCTTCGTGTAAAAAGTTGTTTTTCTCTGCAAAACAAGCTGAGAACTTGTTTAATGATTTTTTAAAATTAAAAGTGTTGTGTGAAAAATGCTATGCTAAAGAGTTCAAACCACACCGAGCATCTGCCATTTTGAGAACCCCCCAAAAAATAAGAAAAAGTGAAGGAGAGACAGCCCATGTCACGTCAAGGGGCCTCCCTCCCATTTTTCTTAGAGACACGCTGCTCGCTCCCTCACTATCCATCCTTCGGTTCAAACAGTCTTATACTGCTATCTGGTGGTCGAAAAAGGCACTACACACAAAATAAAATTAACCAACACTTCTTCTTAAATTTGACAATAATTACTAATTATTGTCATATTTCAAACAATATGATTGTTTATTGCAATAATTTCTAAGACAATTGCCCAGCACAATTTGTTATCATGACAGGCCTAACTGTAACACAATGCACTGCAGTGCACGTGGCCTTAATGGCCTCAGTAGCTTTTAGTTTCTATTGTACCATTCAGAAGCTCCTCTTCTCTCTCCTGCACCTTATCTTCCATTCTCTATATACTTCAATTCAATTCAGCCTACACAACACCGGCTTGCTCTTATGAAGCAACATCACTGCAGTTACCATGGTAACATTTGGCAAAATCTCACAGCCATTGATAAGCTTTCTGGCTGAGTGTAGTGAATGCATATTCAAACAGGTGGACGCACGCACACAAACACACATGCATCAGAACAATCAGAGCCTGTGTGTGTGGGTGCAGGAATGTGAGGTGAGCACATGTAGCCACTTGTGACCTAAAGTTGTATAAATTAGGGACAATAATAAAACTTTTTTTTTTGAGTTGTAACGCGTAAGTTGCAGTTTAAGTCTAATTTTGATGAATTGTTAAAACAAACTATCAAACGTATTGAATAAAAGTAAAAACAACTGCCTGTTAAAATTATTCTATATATAAATGTCAGTTAGTCTGGATTTTAGTAATTAAAGTGGATTACTGTACAGGACCTCATATGTGTAACTTCCTCCTGAGTTAACATTTGTTTTTTTTGTTTTTGGACTCGCTGTGGTCATATAATGCATATTCACCTAATTTAACAGATCTGACATCTAATTCACAGTTAAGTGAAGATGTGTGGAGAACAACTGACGCATGTTAGCACACTGCAGAGTTTTACAGAGTCAACTCCAGACTTCTGACATCTGCACATTCAGTAAATGTGCATTTATTTTTCTTGCAACTGTTATCAAGAAATAACTACGGTAACTCTAAGAATGTGATTCAAATGGCTCTGAACAGTGTTAATGTCAAATTAATAATATAGTTCAGATGTCTAAATGTACTTTAATATTTACAGAAACTAAATAAGACCTACTGATGATGTCCTGTGTGTATATGTATACAGTAATTGACATCATATTGCAAAAAAAATAATAATATTTTTTTTTTTTGGGGGGGGGGGGTAAATGGACTGTACTTATATAGCAGCTTTCTATTTTATTTCAAGACACTCAAAGCACTTTACACAACAATCTGTGCCTCATCTACCCATTCATACAGCACTCTACTAGATCTCTACAAAGCTAATTGAACCAATCATTCTAAAGAGACTAATCAGATCTTCATCACATTCATACACTGATGGGACACACATCAGAGGCTATGAGGGGTTCAGTGTCTTGCCCAGGGACACTTCAGCATGTGACTGCTGGTGGATTAGAACCCCCAACTCTCGCGGTGGAGGACGACTGCTCTAACCAATCAGCCACAGCCGCCCCACAATTTAGGTCTCTCTTGTAAATGAGTCCTCGCGGCTCAAGAGACTAATCTATAAATAAAGGTTGAATGAATTTAAAACCAAGTACAAACAGAGGTGTGAGAGCTGACCACTTACAATCTAGTCACCCAGAACAGATTTGCTACAAATATGAACCACTTTACATTTTATGAATCCCTCAGTTTCTTCTACCAAGTGAATCCTACAACCTTCCTTTACTCCCTCCTCTGTACAAAATGAATAAATAAATAAATAAATAGTGTTCTAATGTCAAGTACTCAAGCTTTTGGTCCTAGGTGACAGGCCAGACAAATAGCGATTCCAAAGACTCTTATGGACAGAAAGCAGCAAGGAGCTCAGTGTCCTTTGCCCAGACGTGGGTTACCGGGGCCCCAACCTGGAGCTAAGCCTGGGGGAGCGACGAGTGCCTGGTGACCGAGTCTCTACCCATGGGGCAACATGGGTTTGCTTTCATGTGGGTATACAGTAGTCCCTCGCTACTTCATTCTTGGACTTTCGCGGACTCGCTCTTTCGCGGTTACAAGAGGCATGATTTTTGTTTTTTAATTTAAAATAATTGTAAATGATTTAGCACCTGCAGGAATTAGGGGCGGACTGGCCATTGGGAGCACTGGGACATTTCCCGGTGACCTGGCTGTTCGCCGAGGTGGACTAAAGACTTGGTCCGGGTTGTGCTTAATTGTTTAAAATAAACAGTGCTGCTCATGCTGCATGGATTGTTTAAACTATTACAGTATTTACATTTAAATTATTTATTTACACAGAAGGAGGGAGATTGTGAGTGACACAGGTGATGAGCATGAGTATGATTGCAACGGAGAAGTGGGCGTGGCAGAGAGCGGAGATCATGACTTGCTGAGCTCTTTTAGAGCGTTTAGAGTTTAGAACATTTTAAAAAAATATTGCAAGAATGTGGGAAGACTTAATATATATTTATTTATAAATTACGGATGGGGCAGATCAGATCCAGTATCTGTATTGGGCTCCGATACCAGCATAATTTCCGTATCAGATTTTCTGACCCAACCTGCCGATATTTCCGATCCATGATGCATGTTGGCTTCAAACTATGGAATGGATTTTCTGAACGGAGGCGTGTCTCATGAACCCAGAGTAATAAGACCCGCCTCACATTCAGGAAATCCATTTCATAGTTTGCAGCCAGCTACAACGTGAGGACTGAGTTAGCAGCACTGTGGCTAACAGCTAACCAACTTCTCATTGAAACATGTCAGCTGTGTGGAAGTATTTTACACTAGAAACACCACAAAACAAGACAGCAACGTGCAATGTCTGCAGAGCCATAGCACCACATTAAACCACGGTAAAGTTTGTTTTACGATGGACATTTGAGCTCCGTGGCTTCAGCGGTCTGTTATTTTCGTTCAGTCCGGAGAAGGCAGTCTGATTTCGGTCAGCCACGCTCAGTCTGTCCGTGTCGGAGGAGGGGCAGACTGAGATCAGACTGCTTGCTGCGGATTGAACAAGAAGAAGACATTGCTGAAGCCCCGGAGCTCAAATGTTTACAGAGAAGTTGCTAAACTTCATCATAATTAATGACCAACCACTATCAGTTGTAGAAAACGAAGGATTTCTCAGCTTGATACTTGCAGTCAAGATACAGTTTACCCTCCAGGAGATATTTATCAGTACAACAGTAGACAATCATAAAAAACATATGATTTGAAAATTACAAGAACATTTATATATATATATATATAAAACAAACTCCTGACCATGCATTGCCACTGAAAAATGCTGGGCGTAAGGAGTAGTGGGGGTTTGTGTGGGATGAGGCAGCGGTTCAGGGAGATCAACAGGGTTCATCAGTTTGTATGACTTGGACTGAAGCTAACCTTTCCAGGCCCTTTGTTCCACCTTGAGGACACACAAACTGACCACAAGTGTCTGAGCTCATTCCCTTCAGCTCAACACCCAATCAGATGTAGACGTGTTTGAAGTCTTGTCACATCGACTTGTGCTGTTTGCTGGCTAGTTAGCTTCATGCTGCCCACAGTGGTTATTTTCAGCCCTTACATTTTTAAATGGCCTTCTTAGTCTTCATTACGTTGCCATAGTAACAGACTTGAAGAAGGAGAAGAAGAAGACGACCACATGCAGTGCTTATTGATTCTGGACCAAAACAGTGAACTAGTGAGAAGCCTCAAATGACACACTTCCTGTTGTCCTTTTCAAAATCAATTTGCAACATTTTTTATGAGTGGTTACACACTAAAATAATACATATTATATATATATATATATATATATATATATATATATATATATATAATAAAATAAACCACTACTTACTACTTGTGCTACTATTCTTACTTGGCAGTTTTTCCACTTATCACGGGGCTTCAGGGTACGGATCCACTGCGATAAATGAGGGACTACTGTACTGCACTTTAGGCACAGAAAGATATTATAATTGTCACAATGTTTTAAATTACAACACATATGAACCAACCAAACAATCTGTGAGGTGTGTAAACATGTGCTTGACTTAAAAGACACCAATCAAATATAAGCACTATAATGATGCAGCAACTGGGCAGAAATGGATTTGAGACAATGAAGTTGTCCCATAATGCCTTGTAAATGATATATCCTATGATGCTGATTGACTCTGAGGACCAGGTCCACTTAGATAGAGATGATGAATGGACTAAAACTGTTTTTAAAGTTTATTTTCCCCCTATAGTTGTTTGTGCTGGATATAGTAATTATTGTCTGCTGCCAGAGGCAAAAGAGTGGTAAAAGTTTTTGACAGGGTCTGTGTGCGCGCATGCTGTTAGTTGTCTGTTGTGTTAAAAAAATATCCCATGGATGATTAGACAAAATTTCTAAAAACTCACAAAAAAATAGAATGTAGATGTACACGGGGTGAGCCCCGATTTCCTTTATTCTGGGAAATCGGAAATAGGCCGATACTTACACGAGAAACCGATTTTACCAATTTTTTTGTTTTAACAATTGTCTGAATTTCATTTATATTTCAGAGCACTACCTCATGGCCAGTTAAAACCAGTTTGTATTGTTTCTAGGATATTGTTCAAGGGTATGTTTTTCAATAAGATAAGATGGAAAATTGAAGGTGCATTGTGACTTTATAACACCTGACAGTGTCGCTTATAAAACAAAATCGGTATCGGCCAAAATCAGAATTGGCAAATCAGACATTTTAGAAATCGGTGATCAGCCAGAAAACTGCAATGGTGCACCCCAAGATGTAGATCTTCTATTTATTATCTTTGTTACCTCCCTGCAATCAGTGTAACGTTGGATATATGTACGTCTTATTTTTAATAAATCTTTACATGTGTCTGCAGAGCTAACAGCGGTAGAAAATAGTGCTACACAAAGTTTTGACTTTATGTTGACTAACTTGATTACGAAATAAATATTTTCATCACTTTGCAGCATTAGTAGGGTTAGTACCCAACTAATGTATTTTTATATTTTTTCTGTACGCATCACTGATTTCATTGATCATGAAGAATTCAAAATTTTAAGACCTTTAAATGTTTTAGCATATCACTGTGTAAATATCTAAAAATGTTAAATCTGGTCCTCTGGACATTCAAAAAACAAAACAAAGCAAAACAAAAAAAATGTAGAAAGGTTTCGTCTCTCGTCCGAGAGACTTCTTCAATCTGAGGTGCTGTATTCAGCTCAGTCTCTTAAATAGCCCCTTCTCAGAGTGGATCAACCAGTTTGCTGCTGACAACCAAAACCAGCTGACCACATGCTCAAGAAGGACCATCAGCCTAACAATAGATCATTAGCACACTGATGGCTGTTTACTATTCACAGAGGGCTGAGTGATACTAGCAATCACAGCATTGTAAGAGGGGGACAGTTGAACCCGCAGGCCTCCACCCCTGTTTAACGATGGACGATTTCTTTTCACAAAGATGGCCTCCTTTACTCCTCTCTCAAACCATCGTTCCTCTCTGTCCAGGATGTGAACATCTTCATCCTTGAAAGAGTGACCGCTGGCCTGGAGATGAGTGTAGACGGCAGAGTCCTGGCCTGATGATGTTGATCTTCTGTGCTGGGCCATCCTTTTGGCCAGTGGCTGTTTAGTTTCCCCGATGTAAGACTGATCACAGCCCTCCTGACACTGAACAGCATACACAACATTACTCTGTTTGTGCCGGGGGACTGGATCTTTGAGATGAACCAGTCTTTGCCGTAATGTATTTTGGGATTTAAAAGCCACTGGGACGTTATGTTTAGAAAATAAACGTCTCAGTTTCTCTGATACTCCCTCAACATATGGAATGACCACTGGTCTGGGTCTGGGTTCCTCCTTTTCACCTGTTGGCTGACTGGAGTCCTGTTTGGGTTTCTTCTCTGCTTTCAGGAAGGCCCAGTTAGGATATCCACATTGCTCTAGAGCCTGTTTTGTGTAGGATTTCTCCTTCTGCCTGGCTCCTGAGCTAGTGGGGACGCTGTCTGCTCTGTGACACAGAGTCCTGATGACTCCTAACTTGTGCTCCAAAGGGTGATGGGAGTCAAACTGCAAATACTGGTCTGTGTGGGTGGGTTTGCGGTACACCTCAGTTTGCAAATGTCCTCTATCAGAGACTGAGACCTCACAGTCCAAGAAAGCCAACTTGCCATTTTTTTCATCTTCTCGTGTGAACTTGATGTATTTATCCACAGAGTTGATGTGGTCAGTAAAATGTTGGACTTCCTGAGATTTAATTTTAACCCAGGTGTTGTCAACATACCTGAACCAATGACTTGGTGGTGTCCCTGAAAAGGACGTCAAGGCTCTCTTTTCTACCTCCTCCATGTACAGGTTGGCAACAATAGGAGAAACTGGAGACCCCATAGCACACCCATGTTTCTGCCTATAATATTGCTCCCCATATGTGAAGTAGGTTGACTGCAGGCACAGTTTCAAGAGTTGACCCAGTTGTTCTGTGGAAAGCGTGGTCCTGCTGCTCAGAGTGGTGTCTGATTTTAGTCTTAAACTGACCACCTCTACTGCATCATCAACAGGAATGCACGTAAAGAGTGATGTGACATCACGTTTTACAGCAAAACTGGTTGATCCACTCTGAGAAGGTGCTATTCATAAGACTGAGCGGAATACAGCACCTCAGACTGAAGAAGTCTTTCAGATGAAAGACGGAATGTTTCCACATTTTTTTTTTTGTTTTGCTTTGTTTTGTTTTTTGAATGTCCAGAGGACCAGATTTAACTTTTTTAGATTTTTCTACCTGGATTATTAAGCATGCATCAGGATACTGTGTAAATAGTTCAAAAAGATTCAGAGAATATAAAAACATGTTTGATATTGCAAAAATTGTAATTTTTATATCATTTTGAACTTAAGGAGAATTATTATTATATTATAAGCTAATATAAATGTTTTATTTTGCTAAAGATCCTGGGTGTTCTGTTATTTAGGTGTGAGACTGTGATAATCGTGTGAAGTGTTTTTTTTTTTT
>NC_056502.1:41146689-41151324 GCF_014905685.2 Nematolebias whitei
CCCCCCCCCCCCCTTTTTTTTTTGACGATCACAGCGGTAGATGTTAAATCCATTGGTTGCCAGGTCATTATTCATTACAGATTTGTTGAGCCATGTTTCAGAGATGAAGATAACATCTGCCCCAGAAGAACTGACCAGAATTTTCAAAGCATCAAGTTTTCTCCGAAGGCTACGAGCGTTTACATGCAGAAAATGAAGCCCAGACACGTTCTTAAAGTCATTTGGCATGCTGTAATTAGTGGGGGGTCCAGGGTTGGGCTGAATCCCTGAGAGCAGTAACAACATTATTATCAGACATTTTCTTGAGTTTTTTGTGACTGATGTGTAATTACAGGAGTTAACAGTGTGACAATTAGCCTCCATAATCGAACCATGAGAAACATTAATGAAGACGTGATCATTCAGAACCCAAAAACAGTGAAAGTTGCAGTGATGGACAGATTCAGGTGTATTAACAAGATTCAGTGACTCCAGATAATCTGAGAACTGAAAATAGTGACAATAATATGAATGATGCAGAAAAGTTTCAGACCATAAAACGCCACAGTTCAAATGGGCAAACAAATCCGACGAGGTGGCCCAACTGCAGTTTGAGTTGGGCTGAGGGGGGCTCCGGCCCCCCAGTGAGGATGGATGGATGCTCCCATGAGAAACAGAAGCTGGGTCCAATATCAACAGGCCGAAACAGAAACTGATAATTCGCAGCAAATAGCAGAGCGAGCTGCCAGAAAATCCTCCTGAAGTGAAAGACATGATCCAAGCTCGTTTCAGGTCAACAGGGGCAATAATAAATAATGCAATAATAAATGCATTTAAATGATAGAGGAAAGTGTAAAGATGGCGCCATCTAGTGGGTCTTCCCTGTCTGTACGCCCTAGTGTGTCTCATTATTCTTGATTAGTTTCACCTTTATCTGTTCCCAGCTGTTTGTAATCACGTCCTGTCTGGTCTGTGTATTTAACCCTGTCTGTGAGTCTTGTCCTTTGTCGCGTCATCATTGGGTCCACCCTGTCTTGTCCTGCCAGTCTGAGTGTTACCCAGTCCTGACCTGATCTGTGTCCCCAGTTTGTAAGTTTGCTGCCACATTGGCCATTTAATTTATTATCATTAAAAGTATTTATTGTTGTAAATCTGAGTCCGAGTCCCTGTCTACACCACTGGGTTCGTTCCTGCCTGAAAAACCCTGACAGAAAGTTTAAAGTGCATTTTAGGTGTAGTGGCATATTAGAGCTTGAGAGGTTGTGGGGTTGGGATTCTTGTAATTGATGCACCTTTATGAGATTTTTGAACGTACAGAGGAACACACCTCCTCTGACAGCATTTTGTCAGCTGATTTATCATGTAACTACAAAATGAGAATATTCTGGATCAAGTCAGCCCTGTTTGTTGTGTTTGTAGCATTTTACATCACCTTATAATGTAGCAGTTTTTGTTTCGTTTTTATATAATTTCTCCTATTTACTTTTCATTTTATATGCTTTTATATGATTGCCAATTGTCTGTACCTCATCTGTGTTCTTTGCTTAAAACAGGTGTTTCTTGTAAATTAGTCCTCGAGGCTCAATGAGACTAACCTGTATAAATAAAGGTTGAATGAATGGTGGTATCAGACAATATCACTGAGAGAATGAAGTGGCTGAGAAGAAAACTATGACTGGGTTTAGGCAATTGGGCAGTGGGCAAACTTCAGTGACTTAAACATGTTCATTTCAATTCAGTTTATTTATATGGTGCCAAATCACAACAAAGTTGTCTCAGGGCACTTTACAGGAACATTCACATACTTAAAAGCCAATTAGTAAAGTTTTCTATCTAAGGAATCCAGCAGACAAGTTGAATCTTGGCTTCGTTGCAGTCTCCCATCCTGAGCAAGCACAGTGGCAACAGTGGAAAGGAAAAACTCCCTTTTAACAGGAAGAAACCTCCAGCAGAACCAGGCTCAGGACAAGCGGCCATCTGCTTTGACCGGCTGGTTGAGAGGACAGGAAGGAGAGACAGACGAACATAGAATGGTATGTTGAAGAATGGTCTTAAAACACGGTTTTGGTCTGGGTTCAAGTATGATTTTCCAAGTTCTGTCAGGGTAGAAGCAGGAGTTGCAGAGTTTTTACCTCAATTAATTTTACAGATATTTGGTAGCAGCTGGAAGTCATTCACAACGCACACAAAATGCCAACAGACCATGTAAGATTACACAAGATGTTGCAATATCATGATATTTTAAGATTTGACTAAAATAGCTTACTCTATCATTTCTTAACATGAGATGAACTTAGCTTAAACCCTCTGGCATAAAAGCGGTAAGGCGAGCAATACGCATCCTTCAAGGAATGCAGGGTTTTTAACTCACCCCTGCAATGGCAATAAAGCAATTCAGTTTATTCTTATAGCGCCAAAAGCAGATAGCATATTGCCTACAGGTGTGTTGAGGAAGAAGCATTGAAATTATTTTAATGTGTGTCAGTTTAAATTGTGACATATTATCAATGTAATCCCAAGAATTATAGATTTAACAGACCCCTTCAATGTTCACGTTCACAAAATCCTTTAGTGGATACTGATCCATCGTTTTCTCACAAGGGCCAAACATAGGTGAAGTGTAGAAACTGCCTCAAATAAATACATTTTTAAAAAAAACAAAGCAACTATCTCCATTTTTTAATTATTTTGAATATTGTGTGTTCTCCTGAACTGTTATTACACAACAACACAGAGCTCCAACATGCTGTCATCACTTGTGCTGGCAGGCAGTGCGGTAGGCTGGATTAGCCAGTTCAGCGAGGTGCATCATCTCTCCCACCCCCCGTACTCCACTTACATAACACACAAGGAGATTTGTCTACTCATTTCACTCATTTGTGACTTTAACATGTTGCTCTGATGAAAGCTTCAAGATAGGTCAAGTGCAACCTGCTGTTTGTGCCTCGATCTCCAGCTGCTGTAGGTTGAAGGAGGGTGTGCAGTCACAAGAAATCACTTAGTGTGCACCTTGTTCACAAGAGATTTATTTTAAATGCATGTAGTGTTTGTTTTGTAGTTTTATGTATTTGTAACCATATGGTTTGTGGGAGCTGAAATAACTTCCCACACCAGCAGCCAAGTTTCTGCTGATTTCTATATATGTAACTGGCAGTTACTCAAAAACTGCTACTGTTGTTGTGCAACACTGGTCTCTATCACTTTTTGTCTCTGCAAGCTGTGTTTGTGTGCTCTTTCATTCTTTCTTCAGAATGAAACTCATTTAACCACAGGCCAGAAGAAGTTTCCAAGACATTCAACCTTTTTTATACAGGTTAGTCCCATTGAGCCTCGAGGACTCATTTACAAGACAGACCTGATTTCAACAAAGAAAGATGACAACAGTAGACAATCATAAAAAAAGCATAGCAATTGAGAAGAATAAATGAAAGAAAATGGTATTTAAAAAAAATGAAACAAAAACAGCCACATTACAAAACGATGTAGAAAACTAAAAACACAAACATGTCTGCATTGGTTTTTGCCGGCAATTTAGCAGATGTTCAGAGGCACTTAGAGAGGTCAAGGGACTATAATGTAGGCTTCTGCTAAAATGTTGTCAGATTTGAATAAATAATCATTTGAATGAACATGAATGAATCAGAGCAGCACAGTGGCACAGTTGGTAGAGCTGCCACCGCTCAGCGAAGAGGTTGCCGTATCGAAATCTTTCTGGATGGAGTTTGGATGTTCTCTACATGTCCCTGTTATTGTCCGCCTCTCGCACAGTGATAGCTGGACATGGGCACCAGTGACCCCATGTACAAAGAAAGAAGTGGGTAAAGAGGATGGATGGATGGATGGATGGATGGATGGATGGATGGATGGATGGATGGATGGATGGATGGATATACGCGAGTACTGATTCTTGAAAAGAGTCAAATATAGAAATCTTTTCACAGGACATTGGTGTTGCAATGTGTGTTCGTTGTGATGAGGGTGTCGGGGTTTTGTTGTGTGGAGATGGACTCAGAATGCAGACCAACACAAGGAGCTAAAAAAAAAATCAAGATTTATTAATCACAAAAGCTAAAGCAAGACAAAAAGAAGTGTGGCAGCAAACAGATTAAAAAAACAGAGGAAACAAAGGAGTACCCGACAGGTTATTGAAGCACAATGCCAGACTACAGGTGATGAAGATTTAGAGATTATATGGACTAGGGCCAATGAGGGGCTTGGAAACAGGGAACTTAATGGCAACAGGGAACAGGTAAGGGTAAACATGTCAGAGGAACAGCAATTAACTGATAAAAGCTGGCACAGGGTAAAACACAAAGGAACAGAAGTAAAAACAAAGGTAAGCTTAACAATACATACAACAACAAAAAAACACCCTAGATGGCAGCCCTCTGCTCCACACACAGGGCTGTGGCTGCGTCAGGAAGGGTATCTGTCTTAAAACAATTGTCAAATCCTTGTGAGAGTTCACTTGCTGTGGTGACCCCTGAAGAAGGGAGCAACCAAAAGAAAAACAGAAAACAGTGCAACCATTTTATATTATTTTTCCATCTATTGTATTTACTCGCTCTTCAATGTGACAGAACAGCTAGTGTCTCTAGCAGTCACTATGTGAGAAGCAGGGTACATCCTGGACCGAGAAGCAGGGTACATCCTGGA
>NC_056502.1:41151334-41157169 GCF_014905685.2 Nematolebias whitei
GAAGCAGGGTACATCCTGGACCGAGAAGCAGGGTACATCCTGGACTGTGAAGCAGGGTACAACCTGGACTGGTCGTAAGTCAGTCACAAGGACCCATCGAACATTCACTCTCTCTCACACCTAGAGACAATTTAGAGTTATCAATCAGTCTAACATGCATGTTTTTGGTCTGTGTGAGGAAACTGGAGTACCTGGAGAAAACCCACACATGCATAGGGAAAACATCAAATGCCACACAGAAGGCCGGGAAGTGAACCTGCAACTTTCTTGCTTCGAGGTGGCAGTTCTTACCACTGCGCTGTCACTCGTTCTGGTGCTTATTTTTTATAGTGCGACTAAATAGAGAAAAGACTCATTTTTTAATAAACACCAGTCACTGTTCCACTCAGGTCCTGTTGGTAGTTGTGGGCCTTCGCTCCCTGATAGATGATAATCCAGTTTGTAATTTGTTGTTATCTAATCTTTTAAACCCATTGGCTAAGAGCATAATCTCTGCTCTCTGCTACAGCAGCTGTTTACTTATTCAAGATCTGGCTGCCCAAAAAAATCCACTGACAAACCAAACAAGATAAAAACAGTTAGGATTAATCCAAAGGAAGTTTCCTTTCTGTGTGTGTTTTTTTTTTTGGAGGGGCGGGGGCTTATTCACCATTTCTGAACCAGCTATTGTTAAAGTCCTGTCTTATTTTCCTGTCCCTTCAGCTGATTTTAGTAACACACTGCAAACCAAATATGAACAGTTCAAGCCCTGAGTCATTGTGCAGGGAGTGTTGTAGTTTCCAAAGGAACTAAAGAGTTTGTCTTGGAAGGAGAACTTGTTTTCACTTCCACCCTGGCTGTTACTTCCTGAGTCTTTAGGAGGAAGGAATTCCCTCTTGTGCCTGTTACCCAGCCCACATCCTCACTCACACACTTCCTGCATGCATCTACAGACATCCCCTTCAGGTAATCCAGGTCATCTGCATCCACAAATCTCTGTTTGCTTGTTTCTTAACATTGAGTGATTGACTGATGCACAACTCTCTTAAATAGTTTTACAACAGTCCAGGACAAGTTCTTCAGTTAAACTAAATTATGTATGACCATGAAAAACTCTTCAAACACTAGACAATATATTCAAAATAATCTGACTATACAAAAACCAGACAACTTACACGTTTTCCCACAAAATTAAAATGTATGTGCAAAATCTGTAAACAAAAATGTGTTGTTGTTTTTTTTTACTTCCTCATTATATTTCATAAGCAAATTTTATTTAGTCTCATTAAGCATTTCATCCACACAGTAGAGTCCTGTTTATATCATTTTTCTAAAGCTGCAGGGTTTGGGAGGAGCCACCTGATGTCTGTGCTGTAAACTTGGAAAACTGTCAGCATTTCTTATTTAACAGAAACATTGTTATAGTGTGCTTGAAATGTGATTCAACTCATCCACTAAGTAAAGTAAAGTAAAGTAAAGTAAAGTGCTATGTGCTGTCATCACTGTATGTTCCCATACAATGATGAAATGAGTTCTCTGCATTTAACCCATCACACCTGAGATACATCCAGGTGGAGCAGTGGACAGCTATGTAAGCACCCGGAGAGCAATTAGGGATTAGATGTCTTGCTCCAGGACACCACAGTGTGTGGGCATGATGGGGAGTTGAACCTGCGACTTTCTTGTCCCAGGTCAGCTGCCCTGCCTCTACACCATCTCAGCCCCATTAAAAATAGCACTTATTAATCACCATCCTTCTGTTACAGCTAATAAACAATCTATCAAGTTGATTTAGTTAAATATCCAAGCTCTCTTGGGGGTGGGGGGTACTGGCCTGGAGGCCCTAAGCAACCCGCTTGATCTGCTTGTGCCGTGGGCCGTTGTTGGATAAATGTAAAATGCACTGTGTCTTAATTTGCTTCCTCCTCATGTACAGGTGGTTTTCTGGACACACTGTTGTAGTGGAGTTCTCCAAACACTTTTTGACAGGTCTCTCATGGCTCGGTGAGACTAACATGTATGGGGCCAAGATGGGGTAGAGGGAGGGCAGCCGACCTGGAACCCCAAAGTCCCAGTCTCAATCCCCAGCCATTCCCACATATCGTGGTGTCTCTGAGCAAGACACCCAATCCCCAATTGCTCCCTGGGCACTTGCATAGCTGCTCACTGCTCCACCTGGGTGTATCTCAGGTGTGATGGGTTAAATGCAGAGAACTAATTTCTTCATGGTATGGAAACATACAATGACAACACGTAGCACTTTACCGTATGAAAAAAGTTGAATGAATGATGAACTCCCCATCACAGAAGAGTCTGCTGTTGTATAGTTTTAAGAGAAATCTCCATATTAGACTTGACTGCTTAAAAAAGGGCCTCAATGTTTTTTTTACAGAATAGTTTTATGCATACGGCTGCACTGTGTTTCACTGTGGTTTTAGTTTAGGTTATATTTAGAGTCCTTGAAAGCAGTTTGTTCTGCATAAACTGCTTTACCTCTGATTTCATTAAATAAACTGTGAGAAGTTCAAATCTTTTTTTAAACTGTGCTGACATAGTGGTGACTCAAATTTCACGTTAAATCTGCTTACCAGTGTAGAGACTCCCCTGCAAGCACACGTACAGGAAGCTGCTGACATAAACACCCACTCACCTTCAAAATAAAAGCACCATAAAAGCTAGTTTTAAAGTAAAAGCTGACCTTTGTGATTTGCATGGAGAAATTATTTATTTTTAATTTCTGATTTTTTTTCCTTGACCTCCAGTGGTACACTAGATGTCCATGGGTGTCCTAACCCATCACTAGTTGGATCAATAATTAAAGACTTGGACTTTGGACTGCTGCGATGGACTTGCAACCTGTGCAGGGTGTCCCCCGCCTCTCGCACAGTGACTGCTGGATATAACACCAGTGACCCTCATGACCCAGAAAGGAAGAAGCGGGTAAAAGATAATAGATGCATGGACTAAGAACTGAAAATAATTTATTTCTCAACCACTTTGTCCAGCTGACAGTCAGACTGGTGTTTCACTTTCTTGCATCATCTCACTTCTTTCTGTGTTGCTGCTTTTTGTCTTCATATATATATATATATATATATGCAGGATTTTTATAATCATATTTATTTCAGCTGCAGGCAGTATTGATTACTTTTCCCTGGACTTGGTCAGTTTCATCCACCCTGTTTGGTATTTCGTCTTGTGCATTCTTTTTTCTCTCTGCTTCGCCCACTCAGGCATACATACTCTGAGACTTCATGGTGCACTGGGGGGTTGTTTTGTCACCCCGCTGCCCACACTGGGCCCCATTCCCCTTTATTCAACTGGCCAACAGATGCTATTGTTATGAACAAAATGAGACCAAAGCTGTTTGTACTGGCTGCTTGAGCGAGTGGAGGATGGGACAAGGAGGGAGCACATTCTCTGTCTCACTCATAAGAACTGCCCCAGATACACTGAACACGAGGCGTAGCTCAAGCTGAGGACAGTCACACCTAAAGTGATGCTTTTTAATGTCTCAAATGTAAAGTATCTCGTTATGACTGTAACCACATACAGTATGTGTACTAACACACACACACAATTCAGTAAATGTTTTTAAATTACGCAAACCATAAATAATTAGCTTTCTTTTTGAAGGAATACATATCAGCCACCAGTTAGTCATCTCATGATGACAAATGAAAATGTTACAACCAGTTTTTGGTCAGACCTTAAAATTAGCGTCACACTCAGTCCCAAGCATATTGTGAAATCTTGTGTGATCCTGCATGACCTGTTAGTGCTTGGAGTGTGTGCTGTGAAGGACTGTCAGTTACTACCACACCACATTTTAGGCTCAACGGTCTGACAGTTAGGGTTAGGGTCAAAGGTTAGGGTTATTAAATATTGTTCTACTGTGGCAAACATCTTGAATGAAGTAGGCATCAAATGCTATTCAGTTAAAGATATAATCTCAATAATTATGTGAAATTTTCATCAAAATCCATCCAGAGGTTTTCAACATGTTTTAATATTACAGACAAGCGAAAGGCAAAAAACATTATGATTCCAATTTCACATGTGCCGGCAGACAATAATACATTTTCTAAAGATATTTTAAAACCAAATTACTTTTTTCCCACATTCCAAAACAAAACAATGTATTAAGTTGTTATTTTTACAAGAGAAGAAGAGAAGCTCTTCATCATATTAACAGTGCTTCTTTTTTTAGAAAACCGACAGAGAAAAGTGTGAAAACGCAGCTTTGACAAAAAAAAAAAAACTTTTTAAAGAATTGTAGATTATAAGATATAACCTTGAATAGAACGTTATTAAAAATAAAAATAAAACATACGTCTTAAAATTTACGTCTTTGTGGGCGGCTGTGGCTGAGTGGTTAGAGCAGTCGTCTTCCAATGCAGGAGTTGGGGGTTTGAATCCACCAGCAGTCACATGCTGAAGTGTCCTTGGGCAAGACACTGAACCCCTCATCGCCTCTGATGTGTATGAATGTGGTAAAGCTCTGATTAGTCTCTTTAGAATGAGTTGTTCAATTATCTTTGTAGAGATCTAGTATAGAGCTGTATGAATGGGTCACTGAGGCACAGACTGTAAAGAGCTTTGAGTGTCTCGATAAGACAGACAGGTGCTATATAAGTACACTCTATTACCATTGAAGTTATGGTGCAATGATTTTTTGAAACACCCATGGTTTTGGTCGCACTTGCCTCTGAGCTAGAGAGGAAATAAAAAAACAGGAAGCCTAAAGTACGTTTGCTCCTTCATGGTGTCCATCTTTGCTCTGTGGATGAGCTGCTCTGTGGATGAGCTGCTCTGTGGATGAGCTGCTCTGTGGATTAGCTGCTCTGTGCCTTCAAATCTTTGCGTTTATGTAAGAAGACCTGTTGAAATCCTTGAGGTGCAGGGTGCTTGTTGCCATGGCAACACAGGCTTCTTCGTCTCCCTCCTTCTGCCTCTTGCGTTCTTCCCCCCACTGATCACACACACAGAGCAGAGCGAGGTCATGTGACAGTGCTGACGTCAGGCTGGAGAGAGAGGCAGGCAGAGGAATGAGTTAGTTTGTGGGCTTTGGATAAACCTCCTGCTCAGACTCAGAGTCTGCCAGTCACCGTTAGCTCTCTGTTACTCATCCATTCGCTCTTCTCCTTTCTCCTTATTCTGTGTTTACCCCCCACCCTTCACCTCCTCTCATCTTTCTTTTATCTGGTGCTGGTTTGATTCTCGCCTGTTGCTTCTCTCCTGCTGCTGCCTCAAACTTAGACCAGACATTTCTGTGTGATGGACTGCTGAATAACTCGTGCTTCGCTACAGAGTGAGGTAAGCTGCTCGTGTTGTCTCTGTGCGTGTTCACCCGGCCTCCAGAATGGTGTGCAGCGAGGAAACGCTGGAGAAAGGAGGGGGTTGTTTCATGCTTGACTCACATACTTGTGAAGAAGGGAAGTTGTGTCCGAGTCTGAAATCATTTTTGTCACCCTCTGTTGTTCTGATCAACTTTAGAGTTGAATGATTGCACACATGCAGTGTGATGTGCATGGGTTCTGAGGGAGGGTGTGCTCTGAAAGACCAGCTTGTTTCCTCTCACAGCAGTCACGGCCACATCTGTTCTCAAAGCCCCCACAGGAAGTGAGTGCATGACAGAGGAGAGGAGGAAGGAGAGTGTGAACATTATAGGCTGTCGTGATGTGCAGCGCCACATGGCTTCTCCTCCTAAAGCGTTGCTAATGTTGGAGGCAGTGGGCTGGAGATGCTGGCTCTGTCTGCCAGTGAGATGCAGGCGGGGGGCGGGCGGGTGCTTTACTTAACTGTGCGTCGGTTGGAAATCCATGTGCGGGACGGCGGCGGTCTGAGGAGGAGCGT
>NC_056502.1:41157269-41172836 GCF_014905685.2 Nematolebias whitei
GGGGGTGCAAAAGCAGCTGTCACCTATCCTCTCTTAGATGTAAAAGCCTCAGAACTATGCAACTCTTGCAATCCCAATTTTATTCTGGATTTTGTTGTTTTTTGGATTAAACCTGCTATGTAGTGTGTGTGTGTGTGTGTGTGGGGGGGGGGGGGGTGATTTAGCAAAAAAAGTGATTTTATTATCACCTGCTGACAAAAGGTGAAGGCAGACAATTCATATTTTGTCTGTGTTTGTGTGTTCTTGTGTCTGTAAGTACCAGATGAACACATTTTAATGAAACTTCAGGAAGTAATGATTACATGTGCTTTTACTGCTGATCAACCTTTGGAGTCAGTCCAAATCAAGATGGCCGCCACACCTCATCAACCTTAGCCAACAGAGATTTTTACGCTGGATGTCCTTCCTGACTCAGCCATAGACCACCGAGGCCCACCTCCTCTGACCTCTTCACCACTGCTCCGATAATAATATAATAACTAATAATGATAACTTTAATAACTAAATAATATAACTCAGTAAATTTGACATTTATTGAGCTAAAATTTGCTGAAATGCATTTAAGTCAAAGTCAGAGTGTTTTATTTGTCATTTACACCACGTGTGGTACATATGGTGGAACGAAATTGTGTACATAGAGTCCTAGTTACATCCAACTAAAGTATAAAATGTAAATAAAAACAGTAATAAGATCTCAGATATGAACTAAGAAATATGCTAAACTAAAAATACACTAAATACTAGTAGTACAGAAACAATACGCTGAACAACAGCAGCATGAACATGAGTCTGTGTGAGCAGATGAGCACGAATGAACCCAGCAGCATGAGATCAGCAGCATGGATAATCAGCAGCACATATCAGCATTCAAGTTACAGTGATTATTCCCAGTGATTGTCCTGGTTAGAGATTCATGAGTCTAACAGCCTCAGGGTAGAAGCTGTTCCTCAGTCTAGTGGTTCTACACTTAATGCTCCTCAACCTCCTAACTGAGGGGAGCAGGACAAAAAGTGTGTGTGCTGGGTGAGTGAGGTCCTTCATGATGCAGGTGGCTCTCTTCCTGCATCTGGAGGTGTAGATGTCTGTGATGGTGGGGAGGCTGACTCCAACAGATTTCTGTGCAGCCTTCACCACTCTCTGCAAAGCTTTTCTTAACACATTCTGAGCGCTGCATCTCCAAATACTGCTTGAGATCACAACAACATGATTTTCGGGATTTAAACAGATCTGCTGATCTCAGTGTGAAATGGTCCTAGTTTAAAACTCTGGAAACTGATGGGTGACATGCACTCCTTTCAAGGAGTTCTAGATCTTTAATTCTTAAGATCATTTCTAGTTTAGTGAGATTCCATCCTCAGCTGTTCCCCTTCATTATCACCTACTCACACACCTCAGTCTAACTCATAGTGGCTTCATGTGTCCAAAAGAAGGACAGAAAACTCAGAGACTAACTGGTTTTGAGGCTGTCCCCTCAGTATTTAATATATTTTTTTCATTTTCTCTCCTGCTTCTTTTGAGCTGCTCTTCCTTCCTCAGCGGTGCCTCCCACCTCTTACCTAATGATGTGGAGACCTGCCAGCAGCTCTTTGTCACAGAATCTGAAGGATTCCAGCTGTAGATATTTACTGAGGCCATCTAATTAAATGTTTGCTGCTGATCAGAAAATAACACTGATCAGCATACATTCTGATTTGTAGGTGGGCTCTTTGAAGAGAAATGCTAACGTGGCATAATCATATACAGTGGATAGTACTAGAAGTCAGGAAAAAAAGTTCAGTCAGAAGAACATTTTCCATCGTTTTTGTGAACGTTATTTATTTATTATTTTTTTCTTGAAGTTCAGAAGCAAATTTAAAATAAGATTTTTTTTTTTATGATTTTTTTTTCTTTCTCAATAGCTGAAAACATGCCATTGTCCTCCCCTCTTCCTGTTAAGCAGTCGTTACTCGAGCCTGGAGGTCTCTGATCATTTTCACAGTCGAACTGTGCTCCACAAAAACATAAAGTTTGATTACAAGAGAAGAAGAGAAGGTCACGTTTGCTTCTTGTGTTTATTGTCCATTTTCAAAATATAGCTCTTTGTGTTTTTGTAATAATATATTGGTTTTTTTTTTTTTCTATTTTTCCTCTTTTAATGTTCTAACTTGAGCCAACAATTGTACATTTTTTATTTTATTTATTTACTGTTTGTTTCTTTAGTGGGGCTTTTTTAAGGTGCATTGAATATGCTTCATACAACCTTAATCTTTTTTAAAACCAGTAATGGCTGCACATTTTAATTTATTGTGATTTTTTTCTAAACCCCATAAGGTCCACATTATACATATTCAAATCTACTTAAATGTACCCCCACTACGCTTCACAATATATAAAACATGATGTGCAATAGTTTTGTTTACCATTTTGAAGATCATATAATTTCCAATAAACCCACATGTTTCACACTGCTCATTTTCTCTTCTGTCATCACAGTTAAACCAGACATGAAGGTCAGTGAGAGGACACTGGGTTGGCCAAGTGCGTTTTAAATCACATTAAAATCTAATCATATGTGTTTCTATCACACATTTAAGAAGAACAACCGCCATTGTCCAAAGTGCTGCACACAAAACAATGGTCAACTCTTTCGGCTGCTCCCTTCTTTAAGGAGTGCCACAGTAAGTGAGCTCACGTGAAAGATTTGGCAATTGTTTTACGTTGGATGCCCTTCCTGACGCAAGACTCGAACCAGCAACCTCACAAGTCCACTGACCAACAAGCTACTGCAGCTGCTGCAGCACACAAAACAATAAGTAGTAGAAAATGTATACTAAACTCAAGAGACCATAGCAACTAGCCAAAAAATAAATAAAACCAATAAATCAGTGCATAATTTTAATGCTGTATTAAAACCCGTGAGTACAAATGTGTTTTAAGATGAGACCTAAAAACACCAAGAGTTGAAGCCTGTTTGAAATAAGAGGCAGCTGGTTCCATAGTTTAGAAGCTACAACTGAAAAGGCTCGATCACCTCTGTGGACCAGACTGAGGTCTCCAGCTCTGTGGACCAGTCTAGACCTCAGGACAAGTAAAAATAAATGATTATTAGAACTAAGGGATCTGGGGGCCACATAAGACTGCAAGAGGTCAGTCAGTTAATTGGGCCTTCCCTTCCAGGGTTAGATTCATCAATAAAAAATGTACTGTTCTAACACAGAGAGCTCCTGAAGGGAAGCAAGCACTGGGGAGATATGTTGACATTGTTATGTACACGTTAAGAGACAATCTGCAGCGTTCTGAACTTACTGCAGTTGTGGTATGCTGACCTGGTTAACAGCAACATACAGAGAGGTACACACATCCAGTTGGGATGTAACGAAAGTGTGAATTACCCGTTAAAGATGACAAAACAATTTCACTTAAGATAAAAGCCTCAACTGAGAAAAGAATATTACTTTACTGCAGAACTAATCTGTTTCTTAATGTTATTCTTTGTTTTTTTTTATCCCAGACATGTCAAAATCATTGACCTACCCATGTACACATACCCATACATGCGCACACGCAAATCCCATTTAACATGTCTGAAAACGAGTAGGAAGAATTAAAACTTAAAGGTTAGACTGTGAATCAAATATTACCCCAAAGTTTTTTTTATCTGAAATTTATACAATCATTCCAAGCTGTCCAGAGCTGTCGAAAAGCTGCAATTTTTACTGGAGACAAAAAAAAAAAAAAAAAACAGTTTATTTTCACTGAAATTAAGAAAGTCTGAAATCATCCAAGTGTTGACCTCAGTAAGACATTAAAACAACAACTTCAGTGGAAAAAGAAGAAGGATTGCACTTCAGCTGCAGGTCTGAGTATTGTCTGCGTTGGAATGATAGGAGATGTTAAATTTTCTAATGATGAAGCCTATGGGAGCATGTAGATGGAAAATAAATTGGGTCCAAGAATAGATCTTTGGGGAACTCCACATGTGAGTGGGAGCTGAAGAAGAAGCAGATTATTGGACACTTGCAGAAGATTGAAAGATCACGTTGTCGCAGGATGTCAGGTGGTGTTTGATGGACAGGGGGCAGCATAAAGGGAAGCTGGTGTCTATGAGATGATGCCTGTTCATTTTTGTGAACAAATCACAGAATTATTTTGTGAAATGGGCTAAAGAGCGAAGTAAAGAAAATATGTTTTTTTTTAACTCCCAATATTGGCATCTCAATATTCAGTAAAATTACAATTGTACAGTTTTTTATATTTTGCAGGCCCATTATGTGTTTTTATGGGCTCCCAGTTGATTTAAAGTAGTTGAGCCATGGACAAAGTCGACACCTTCCCAAGTGTTCTTGTAATGAAACCTTCATGGTCACGCTGGCATTGGAGCGATGTGTTTATGCCCACATCTGTTAAAAGTAACTTGGAGAAAACGTTAATTTTGCAACTCAAGAGCTGAGCTGAACCGTATGAACCAGGCTTCTGTAGCATCTTATTCTATGCTTAAGGGACTCCTGAAAAACAGATGGAAACTTTACTTGAAGGCAGTTTATGGAACTGCAGATTTATGAATTAAAAAAAAGAGTTTAAACGAGAAATACACTTTGAGATTTGAGAAGGGACAGATATCTGGAGCGGCAGCTTCACTTTTCTACATTCTTCAGTTCGCACTATAACTGAAGCTTAAATTATCAGAGCACTTTCAAAAACTGTATTTCTTGTATATTTAATTAATTAGTGAAAGGGATGTTCTCTGTAAATACTTTGTATACAGCCTGTGTAATAACCACGGACAGCTATAGGTCATTTTCCATGATGCAGAAAATAAAAGTCATTTCAGGTGATCTAACAGATTTGATGATCCTTCAGTAAACAAACCCTCAAAGCATCTTATGTAGGTGCTACTCTTTATTTATTTAAACCTTTAGATTAAAATTTAACTTTTTTTTTTCCATATTAATTCTGAACAGAAAGGTGTTCAGCACATCTGTATCTTCATGCACACCTGGCACTATAACAGTCGAGAGCTTTACACATTTTAAAGGAAGTAAAACTACAGTTTGTGGTAAAATTCACAGTTTTATGTGATATTTGACTTTAACACATAAATACTCAGTCACTATTTCTTTAGACATATACTAGAATTTTACAAAATGAGACAATAGCTTTCTCACTGACACAAAATAAGTGTGTAACATTCAAAATTTCTGCAATCAGTTTAGCGGGTGGCACGGTGACGCAGTGAGTAGAGCTGCTGCCTCTCAGCGAGAAGGTTGCCGGTTCAAATCCCGATCCGGGGGCCTTTCTGGGTTGAGTTTGCATGTTTTCTCCGTGCATGCGTGGGTTTTCTCTGGGTACTTCAGTTTCCTCCCACAGACCAAAACATGCATGTTAGGCTGATTGGTAACTCTAAATTGTCTCTAGGTGTGAGTGAGAGAGTGAATGGTTGTTTGTCTCTATGTGTCCCTGTGATGGACTGAAGACCTGTCCAGGGTGTCCCCCGCCCCTCGCACAGTGATGGCTGGACATGGGCACCAGTGACCACCGTGACCCAAAAAGGAAAGCTAATGGATGGATGATATTTGTTTAGTATAAATTCTTTTATTTTCCAAAGAAATTGGTGCTTACACAAAAGTATGACTAAGGATTGAAAAGCCACTCTCTGTGATTACTGCACTAAAGCAGGTGTGACATTTTTTACTACTTTATTTGTACTCTGCTTAAAGGTCAAAACAAAAAGGACTGGTACACTTAAGAGACGATTATACTTCTCTGCTGAGGTGTTGTTGTCACTCTCCAGCTGACCCAGGTGAAGTGTGCTTACTCACCGACTGCCGTTACACGGCCTCACTCCATGGTTGTGTCATGCATTCGTTAGATAGCGTTTTGTTCTCATATTATAATGAACATACAAGAAAAAAACCTTCTGTCTGTTTTTTTTCTCCCTTTTAAGTGCATGTTGCAAATTTTACATGTTGAATGGAAAAAACATTGCACTTTTTAAGCAAGGTCAATTGTTACGTTTTGGTCAAACCTTTCAGAATGTCCAAAAATGGCAAATGAAAAGTAGCAGTGTTCATGCCTTGTTGTGTCTTAACAAACTGCAGAGTCCTGAGTAAACAGCTTGTCTTGACAAAAATCATAAATAACATGCTTTTATATCAACGGCACATTTTTAAAATGTAATAGAAAAGTGTAACTTAATAATTTTTGGTTAAGCATCTTTTTGTTAGAAATAAATAGATTGGCTTTTTGTGCAGAGGATGCTGGGAGAACAGCTGCTTAGCAGAGACACAACTGTGGAGCTTTTAAGGGACATCTGGTCATTATTTTTTATTCATTCTCCAGCAGCTTACTTATGGAGGGGTCACAAGTATTTCAGCTGAACTCTATGCCCAAAGGGGGATGGGCTGAAACTGTCCCTGTAGCTGAAAGGTCCCACATGAGGTTAGTCACTAGATGTTTTACAAAGGATTGACTTGCTCAGTGACTCCCATGCATTAGTTTGGGGGAGCTATGGGAAGCAGATGTTCTATTTTTAGTTGCATGGTGGAATTCACATACGCCGTCATGTCATACCGGAAACCAGAGGGGAAAGGAGTGTTCCTGTTAGCTTTCACTTTCAACTTGAGAAGTTTTACAACGTATTTATCACGTTCAGTCTTCATGTCGTCCAGCAGGTTTGACAGTGATATTCAAAGAAAAACATAAATTACAGTTTATTTTTACACGATGTATTCACTGGATTCTCCAAAGGCAGATAAAAAGATTGCTTGTTGGTGAGCTGGCACCAGTAGAGGTTTTGCTGAATAAGCTTTAAGCATTTGCAATGCATTTCAGAAAAAACACGAGAATTCATCTGTTTGCAAAGTGTTTGTTGTGTTTGTTTGTAGACAAACTACATTTTTTCTTGCCTTAGCTTGTTGACAAAACTATTTGTTGTGAGCCTATTTTAATATCCATTTCTCACTTGATGTAGAGTAAAAACAGCTAACATATGCATCCAATAAAAGGTAACGGAACAAGATAACAAAAGATTACAAAAAAGGAACAATGACAGAATAAATGTAGTGCTTTTGACTCTGACTTTTTAACACCGCTGTATTTGAAACCCATCACCAACTCATGCCTGATTTATTTATTGCACAGCCTGCTGCTTATACTGTCTCAAAGACTGCGCAGGCCACTGGTGATCATATCATCCAGTTAATGACATTGTTAGGACCCTCCGACTGTTAAAAAGTTTAATTAGCAGCTTAATAGTCAAGTTCATTAACACTTCCAAGCATTTACTGAAATCAACTTTAATAAAAGTTACAGTGTGAACAGAGCTGCTGCAGCAACTTTACTTTACATACATCTTTGGAAAGTAGACACGTTCTTCTGTACCACAAGCAGAGTTAATATCATTGGGGCTTGTTAGGACTACGTGCTTTATTATTTTAGTCCTGAGGTTGATGCAGATTATTCACATTCTTACCTGTTCTTTAAATGATTCCAAGCTTGTTTAAATAGTTCCAAGTTTGAATTTATCACTTTTCTCTCTAAAGTGAAATTGTTTATAGATAGAGAGCTCTGCAATATAAAAAAAATATGGTGTGTCCTTTTACTTTGGTAGGTAAATACTGTCAAGTATAAGATTTAATCTCACAAAGTTACCTCAACAGGGTTAGATAACAATTAGAGGTCAGCCAGTATGTTTGTTCGGTCAGAATCTGTAGATATATGAGAGCTTGAGGGTTCTGTGCAAAATTAGCTGTTCCTAGAAATGGGCTCTTCTGGATAGAGATATCTGAGGTTGTTCCTGGGATCTGTTTGGATGTCACAGTACTGAGTACTTCAATGACCACTGACATCACTGAGGCCTTGACTCCACAACTTTTCTATTTCCTCTTTCAGCCCTTGGTATTTCTCGAGCTTCTTCCTAATGTTACAGTCTTTTGGGATTACTACCTCTATCACCACAACTGTCTTGTGTTGCTTGTCGACCACCACAATGTCCAGCTGGTTAGCCATCACCTGTTTGTCAGTCTGGATCTGGAAGTTCCTCAGTATCTAAGCCCTGCCTTGGTGGAGTCTCCTTCTTTGACTGTGGGACCTCCAGTCCATACTCGGCACAGATGCTCCTGTATATTATTCTAGAAACTTGGTCACGGTGTTCCATGTACACTTTGTCTGGCTGCATTTTATATTTAGCTGTTGAGTGATGGTCTTAAGAGCATCTTTGCACAGCCTGCATCTTGGGTCTTGTGTGCTATGGTAGACCCCGGGCTCTGTTGTTCTTGTGCTGTCACGATGAGTGCCTCAACGCTGCCCTTCAGTCCAGCCCTCTCTAGCCCTATTAACGATAGACAAAATCTTGGAAGTTTTGGTTAGTGCAGCTACTGTTTTTTCTTCATTGTTACCACACTGTGCTGTTTCTGTAGCATTTAAGTCATGTGTCAAAAGAAAAGTTTCCACCACTGCGCCTGTTGATGTGATGACAAACAGTTCTGACATGATGTGGTTTGTGATAGAATAAATACATGTAAAAATATTTTTACAGTAGTTCAGACATAGTCAGATTGTCACAATACTCATTCAGACATGAGCTGTCTCATTCTGTTCTTGTCAAACAGAAAGTACAGGGATTTGCTTTTCTCAATGGATTAAATCAGCTTAGTTTGAAGTAGAGCTGCAGTAGTAGTAGTAAAATCTTATTCTATTTCATAGATAACTACAGAATGTTTACTTAGTCCATTGGAACCGTATTATCCAGCTTGGCTTGACAGAAATTTATACTGTAAACACATGTTCATTTCTGAAACCATTTGTGGTTTTCAACGGTTTACTGTGTTCCTCTTGACCCTTGCCATCTATTGTGACGGAACCCATCTTCTATTAGTTATTTTCCATGATGTTATATCCTGTTTAATGTTTTTTCCATGACCACAGGAAGCAGTGCTAGTTTCTTGCTAATCTCAAGGGCATTCATCAATCAGAAACATCTTCAGACTACCGGTCTCATTCTCTCTTTCCATTCCTCCCTGTTCTTTCTGCTTGTGTTTTGTTGTGGATACACAGTTACATGAGATGCGCCTCACCATCATTCATGTAACTGGTGCACAAGTTCTCCAGCTGCTCTTGCAGCTGTTTTGTAAATTACTGTTTTCAGTTATTAGTTTTGCCAAATTTCACCTCCATCCAGTCCCATTCTTAGAGGAAAGCTGTACTCAGCAAGTGTGACTCAGTTTTTTTCTAATCCTCAGTCTTTATCTCTGTGACAAATGTAGTTTGTCAGCTGATGTCAAAAGGAGCTCAGAAAGTAATCAACCTCAGTCACGCTTTGTAATTTAGTTATGTTGCAGCTTACGCTACAACTGTTTAAACTTTTTTTTTCACAATATTCGGAAATCAGTGCAACATAATGACAAAGGAAAACATAATTTTGTACAATTTAGTAATCCTAATGGAAAGCATTTGCATAAATCATAAGTACTGAGAAATTTTACAACAAGCATTGCTTTTGATTTCGGCTGAGATGTTTATATACCTTGACTGGAAACTATTCATCCATCCATTATCTTCTGCTTATTTCAAAGTTGGGTCACAGGGGCAGTAGTTTGAGCAGGGCAGTCCAGACATCTCTTTCCACAGCCACCTCTTCCAACTCGTCTGGGAGGACTCCAAGGTGTTCCCAGGCCAACTGAGAAATGTAGTTTCTCCAGCATGCCCTGGGTCTTCCCTGGGGTCTCCTCCCAGTTGGACATGCCCAAAGCACCTCCCTAGGGAGGTGCCAAGGAAACATCCTTACCAGATGCCCCGAACCACCTCAACTGGCTCCGCTCGATGTGGCGGAGCAGTGGTTCTAATCTGAGTCTCTCCTGATAACTGAACTTCTCACCCTACCTCTAAGGGAGAGTCCATATACCCTGCGGATGAAACTAATTTCAACCACCTGTATCCACAATCTTATTCTTTCGTTCACTACCCAGAGTTCATGACCATAGGTGAGAGTAGGAACGTAGACTGACCGGTTAACAGAGAGCTTTGCCTTACAGCTCAGCTCCCTCTTCTTGACTGGAAACCACCTTTGGTAAATTAGCTAGATTTAACTTAATTTTGGAAAGACATGCCTCCTAGCTGACAATACATATAAGAGCACAAACCAAGCCATGAACATAGGATTTATGGAATGCACAGATTTATGAAACACTACAAAAACTTCTGCTGCACTGAAAGGTACCCAGAGCACCTTGTTCTCCATAGTTCACAAATGGAAGAAGGTTAACACAACCAGGACTAAGGGTGTAATATCTCATGGCATAAGATCTCGCAAGTCCAAACACCACAGGATTTCCTCAAAAAAACTTTGACCCTTGATTAGGTTTTTAATTTTGGTCATTTGTGAAGCCCCTGAGTTTAAAGATCATGTAACTTTAACAAAAAGTTAAGAGCTCATGTATAGTTAAAGCAGACAGGAAATGTCCCAGTCAATTGAGGTTGTGACAAAAAAAAAATCTTAAAAACATATTTTTAAGAAATGTCATGTCTCATTCTTGTAAATCCAGCATCCATCTTGTTCCTTGACATTAGTGTCCCATTACACCTCGAACCAGGACACTTCCACGAGCTGTTTGCCCAGCCACACTGAACAATTGAGCGAAATGTACCTTAGTGAGAAAGGTAACCAAGAATCTAACATAGCTTCAAAGATCCTGTGGGGAGACAAAAGTAAGTTTCAGATAGACAACCAGAATATCAGCTTTCACCAATCTGGACTGTATGGCAGGGCAGCACGGTGGCGCCACTGGTAGAGCTGCTGCCTCTCAGCGAGCAGGTCCTTGGTTCAAACCCCGGTCCAGGGGCCTTTCTGGGTGGAGTTTGCATGTTCTCTCTGTGCATGCGTGGGTTTTCTCCGGGTGCTCCGGTTTCCTCCCACAGACCAAAAACATGCATGTTAGGCTGATTGGTAACTCTAAATTGTCCCTAGGTGTGAATGAGAGAGTGAATGGTTGTTTGTCTCGTTTGTCTCTATGTGTCCCTGTGATGGACTTGCGACCCGTCCAGGGTGTACCCCGCCCCTCGCACAGTGATTGCTGGACATGGGCACCAGCGACCCCCGTGACCCAAAATGGAATAAGCGGGTAAAGATAATGGATGGATGGATGGACTGTATGGCAAATTGGTGAAATGGAAGCCACTCCACTTCATATAGCAGATTAGCCTTTTCGCTAATTTTAGAAACTGGTAGTGCAATTAGTTACTGCTAAATTAGGTTCCACCAACTAAATCCGCTAATAAAATTCACAAGCTTGTTCCTGTCTGTTGTGGGTGTGACTAGAAGGGTCCATTAGACAGGCTTGTGGCTTATTACATGTACACGTGACAAGACGTGACTGGTTGATGCAGCAGCAGCTAGCTGAAGGCATGCTATTGGCTTACTACGTGTACGCGTGACAAAACACGATAGGTTGATTCAGCTTCAACTGGAAGGAGACGAAGATGAAGACAGTCTCCTGAGTGTTTGGCAGTTTACTATTAGCTTCTGCAAATTTTTTTTTTTTTACCTGTTTAGAGTTAGCAAAGCTAATGGTTTAGAGAGCAGAATATGGGTTAGCGAAGCTACCCTTTTGGTTAGCTGTGCCCACCACTGCCTCTCTTCAATGAAAACCTCTTTAAAGCCCATTTGAGCCGATTTCAGACTGAGAAAAACAATATTCTCTGTTCTGATAAAACCAAAATTAAACTTCCATTCATTCATCTATTATCTTTTCTCGCTTCTTCCTTTTTGGGTCGCGGGGGTCTTGGTGCCCATGTCCAGCCATCACTGTGTGAGAGGTGGAGGACACCCTGGACAGGTCTCCAGTCCATCACAGGGACACAGAGACAAACAGCCATTCACTTTCTCACTCACACCTAGAGACAATTTAGAGTTACCTAACATGTTAGTCTAACATGACAGTTAGTCTAACATGCATGTTTTTGGTCTGTGGGAGGAAACTGGAGAAAACCAATGCAGCACGGAGAGAACATGCAAACTCCACCCAGAAAGGCCCCCTGACCAAAATTAAATTTTTCTACCTCAATTCTAAATAATATATCTAGAAGAAACTGTTGTGTTCCATTGAGGACAAGAAGGATGCCACTTGTTTCTGCATGCAAAACCACTTTATTTTGTTTGCCACACCTCTCTCACAATCATTTCTTCCTCTATACATCCTAGTTTCACCATGTTACCAAGAATACTGACATCTAGTGGCTAAAACTGATACTGACAGTTATATCATTACATCCTCCTTTCTTTAATATACAACATTCTATATATTTACAATAACTAGATCTTAAAGTAACAAGTTCATTAACCCTTCAACCACTGGTAAAATAGAAAAGAAATGTAACAAATAATATAACAAATATAATAAATACTTTTTTTTTATTATAGTTCAGCCTTTGAGGTTTTTTAATCTGTCTTGTAGATCTTCTTAAAGCAGGTTCATTAGGGAGCTCTATGTTGGTGTTTGAAGAAGATTGAGAGACAGATTTGGATGGAGAACCTGATTTGTTGTCTTCTCCAGATGTATCATCTGCTCCATCAGTTTCTTTTAACAGTTTCCTGTGTTTTAAGCAAACTGCGTCTGTTACGTCTGATGATTTGTCCATCCTCAGTTCTTACTGTGAAAGATCAAGGTGCAACTTCTTGAAGAACAGTAGCTTTAGTTATCCATCCAGTAGGATCTTGAATCCTGACAGTGTCTTTGCTGGTGAGAAGCGAAAGATGCTTGGCTCTTTTGTCATATACATCTTTTTGTTTTATTTTTAGGGATCTTAGCTTTTGCTGCAGTTTTGGAAGCTTCCTCTCTTTTATGTAACATGGTAATGTGGCTCTCAGTTTTCTGTTCATTAACAGTTTTCCTGGTGACAGTCCACATTCCAGCGGGGATGCTCGATAACTGAGCAAAGCAAGATAAGGATCTGAACCACTGTCAACTGCTTTCTTTAATAGCTGTTTAAGAACGTGTACTCCTTTTTCAGCCTTTCCGTTTGACTGGGAATAGAGCGGGCTTGATGTGATGTGCTCAAATCCATAATGGTCTGCAAACCTCTTCCACTTCTTGCTATCAAAGCATGGTCTATTATCACTTACAACTTTGTACGGAATGCCATGCCTGGCAAAAATGGATTTTGCATGTGTAATCACACAGGTTGATGAAATACTTGACATTAATGACATCTCAGGAAAGTTAGAGTAATAGTCAATGACAACTAAATAATTTTGCCTTTTAAATGAAACAAGTCCATCCCTACTTTATGCCAAGGTGCCACTGGCATGTCTGCAATGATCATGGGCTCTTTAGTTTGCTTGTTTCTGTATTTTTGACATGTTTCACATGCTCCTATCACTCTTTCAATGTCTCTGTTTATTCCTGGCCAAAAAACTGTTTCTCTCGCCCTTCTTTTGCATTTTTCAACACCAAAATGACCTTCATGTATTCTATGCAGAATGTCTTGCTGTAAGCTTTGTGGAATGACAATTCTATTTTGCTTCAACAAAAGTCCATCCACATGGCTTAGCTCACCTCTGATGTTGTAGAACAATGGACTGGATCTTGCTGGCCATCCATTTTCCATGTGATCGATTACATGCTTCACTTCCGGCGAGCTGATGGACGGCAGCTCCCTCCGGCTTCTCTGCAGTCTTTTATCATCAAACTGACCCGTTTTTTTCGAACCGGACTAAAGTTGGTCCCCCTTCCAACCGAATTCGGTGTTCAGTGACTCAGAGAGCCGGACGAGACCGTCCAAAAATATATTTTGGTCCAGGACCGGCCGCTCCCACCCCACCGGCCACTCTGAGCGCACCCTGCCGGCTAGGTGACCCCTCGAGCTGGGGAGTCATCGCACAAAGGTCCGGTGTTTTTTCTCTCTCTCTCTCTCTCTCTCTGGACCTCAACGAACTCTCATCTGGACCTTTGTGGTTCTACCTGGTTCCGACAAAAATCGCCGGGTGGTATTTCGCTGGTTTTCTGCTGGACTGGCCCTCGTGGTATCTTCATAGGTGTGGGGGAAGTGTACCTGTGACCCTCGAACTGGATCAAAACCGAACCGAGGTGGCTGTGGGGGACTTCGACTTTGTCTTCAACAGAGCCGGTCTCAGCTTCAGTGAGCAGCCCGTTACTTTTAACGAAGGACTGTCCACCTCTGTGGAATCGCTGTTCTCTCCTGGAGGAGACGCTCCGATGCTTTGAAGTGCCGCCGGACCAGAGCAGAACTGGGCCAGGGACATCTTCAGCCTCTTTGTCTCTCGTGCTGTGGAGCGCCGGTGCCGGACTGGAGCAGAACCGGACCGAACCAGTGTCGACTTCAGCCTCTCCGGTCAGTCTCGTTTTTCACCGGGGGTGCCTCTCGGGCTGTCGGGTGCAGAGGTCTCATGCAGAGAAGCGGAGAAGTAGCATGAAGGAGCAGGGCTGCGTGGTGCTCGAGAGAAGTTCAGAGTTTGCATCGGAGTTGCTGCAGGCCTCCATCCAAACTCACCTGGATAATAATTAATTTTATTCTGGATCATGCTGTTGGCCCCTGTTGACCTGAAACGAGCTAGGATCATGCCTTTCACTTCAGGAGGATTTTCTGGCAGCTTGCTCTGCTATTTGCTGCGAATTATCTGTTTCTGTTTTGGCCTGTTGATTCTGGACCCAACTTCTGTTTCCCATGGGAGCATCCATCCATCCATCCATCCATCTTCACTGGGGGGCTGGAGCCCCCCTCAGCCCAACTCAAACTGCAGTTGGGCCACCTTGTCGGGTTTGTTTGCCCATTTGAACTGTGACGTTTTATGGTCTGAAACTTTTCTGCATCATTCATATTACTGTCACTATTTTCAGTTCTCAGATTATCTGGAGTCACTGAATCTTGCTAATACACCTGAATCTGCCCATCACTGCAACTTTCACTGTTTTTGGGTTCTGAATGATCATGTCTTCATTAATGTTTCTCATGGTTCGATTATGGGGGCTAATTGTCACAGTTTTAACTCCTCTAATTACACATCAGTCACAAAAAACTCAAGAAGATGTCTGATAATAATGTTGTTACTGCTCTCAGGGATTCAACCCAACCCTGGACCCCCCACTATTTATATGACACCAAATGACTTTAAAAACGTGTCTGGGCTTCATTTTCTGCATGTAAACGCTCGTAGCCTTCTGAGAAAACTTGGTGCCTTGAAAATTCTGGTCAGTTCTTCTGGGGCAGGTGTAATCTTCATCTCTGAAACCTAGCTCAACAAATCTGTACTCAATAATGACCTGGCAATCAATGGATTTAACATCTACCGCTGTGATCGTCAAAAAAAGCGGGGGTGAATCGCTGTTTACATCAGAGATTCTTTGGTTGCTAGTCTTGTGTCTTCTAAAACAATTCCAAACCAGTTTGAAGCCTTAGCTGTAGACATCACCTTGAATGGAGGCCAGATCTTATCTGTAGTCTGTTGTTACCACCCACCTTCAGCAACACCTGAGGCTCTGTCTGCCCTGATGGAATTTCTTGGTAATTCAAAATTCAAAAAGATCCTTTTGGCTGGAGACTTCAACACTGATTGGTGTAAGTCGACCCCCCCCC
>NC_056502.1:41192836-41199214 GCF_014905685.2 Nematolebias whitei
AAAAAAAAAAGGGGGGGGGGGAGTCGCTGTTTACATCAGAGATTCTTTGATTGCTAGTCTTGTGTCTTCTAAAACAATTCCAAACCAGTTTGAAGCCTTATCTGTAAACATCACCTTGAATGGACGCCAGATCTTTACTGTAGTCTGCTGCTACCGCCCACCCTCAGCATCACCTGAGGCTCTGTCTGCCCTGATGGAATTTCTTGGTAATTTAAAATTCAAAGAGATCCTTTTGGCTGGAGACCTCAACATTGATTGGTGTAAGTCGACCCCCCTCTGTGATAAATTCAAGGAATGTTGCCTGTCTCTCAATCTTACCCAATCGATCAACTCTCCCACTAGATTAAACAAAAACCGTCCTGAAAAGTCCTCCATCTTAGACCTATTTCTAACTAATATGCCTCACAAATTCCCTGGTACAGGTGTATTCACTGATCTTTTGAGTGATCATTGTGTGACAGCTGCTTTGAGAGATATTAAACTTCCACCTTCTAAGCCCAGATTAATTCAAAAAAGGGATCTGAAACATTTTTGTGAACAGTCATTCCTCTGGGATCTGTCTCACTTTGACTGGCATCATATTCTGTTAACTGATGACGTGAACTCTGCTTGGAACTATTTTCATAATAGTTTAATTTATTTTGTGAACAAACATGCTCCTTTTCGTCAGTTCAGAATAAAGGGACGAGACAACCCCTGGTTTACTCCAGAGCTAGCTGACCTCCTGCACAGGAGAGACCATCTTTGGGCCACAGCGAGAAAATCTGACTCAGACACTGATTGGTTGAGTTTTCGACAGATGAGGAATAAATGCACAACTGCTGTCAAAGCAGCAAAACGCAACTATTTCTTATCTCAGACCTCCAAAAATCTAAATGACCCTAACAGATTCTGGAAAACCATCAAATCTCTCTCAGGCAACCCCCAATCATCTGACCTCCCATTACAACTTCTCGTTAACTCTGTTCCTGTGTCAAATAAGCACGAGATCCTGAACTGTTTCAACAAACATTTTGTTGCTTCTAGTTCTTTATTTGACACAGTTACTAACAGAAAATCAGCCATTTCCCCTAATAACCAAACTTCTACAAATCAAATCCCTCCTACAAGTCAATCCTCAGTTAATCACAGCTTCTCTTTTTCTCCATTCTCAGTCAGTGAGGTCAATAAACTGTTAAAAGATCTTGACCCTAAAAAATCTGCAGGTCCAGATGAACTTCCACCTTACTTCTTAAGGCTGGCTGCTCATATCATCACAGTCCCTGTGACCCACATCTTCAATCTCTCCATAAGACAAAACTCCATCCCAGGCACTTGTAAAACAGCCTTTGTTCTTCCTTTGCTGAAGGGAGGTGACCCCACCTCACTGAACAACTATTGACCAATCTCTAAACTCTGCATTTTAGCCAAGGTTCTAGAAAAACTGATAAACTCTCAAATCAAAAATTATATGGACTCATTTAACATCTTACCTCCACATCAATCTGGTTTCAGGAAACAACACAGCACAACCACTGCTTCACTGAAGGTTCTTAATGATGTTGCTGAAGCACTGGATACTAAGGATTATTGTGCTGCACTTTTCTTAGACCTGTCTAAAGCTTTTGACACTGTGGATCATAACATCTTGTGTCATAAACTCTCAGAAATTGGTTTCTCAGAACACACCATTGGTTGGTTCTCTAACTATCTTTCAGACCGGAGGCAATGTGTTCAACATAATGGTACTTCCTCCAGTTATTTAACAGTCAACAATGGTGTCCCACAAGGCTCAGTTTTAGGACCCACCCTCTTTACAATCTACATACATAATGTAGGTAAAAACATCCCTAATGCATCCATACATTTCTATGCTGATGACACAGTTGTTTATTGTCGAGCTAAAACTGTTGCTAAGGCTTTCCAGCTTTTGAATTCTGCATTCAACATCATCCAGACTGATTTGTTCCGCCTCAAACTTGTCCTAAATGCCGACAAAACCAAAGGGATGCTTTTTTCAAATAGGAAGTTGGTCCCAGAAGTTCTTCCTCCGATTTTGGTATGGTATGGTATGGTATGAAGTTTATTCATTTTAAAAAAAGTACAAAACAATTCCATAACAATATATAAAAAGATACAAAAAAATTTAAAATGAAAGGCAGCAGAAAGAAGAAAAAATCTTATTATATCTGCCCCTTTTTTCAAACAATCATTTCAGACATATTAATTTTCAAGTAACAGAACAAAATGAATAACTTTCTAAATTTTCTAATTCTAATAAAAAACACACACTAAGCTACTTCATATATACTTTTTTAACAATCTAGATTTGATCTTTTTCTTAAATGTACACATTGACTTGACATTTTTTACATCATTCTCTAGACCATTCCACAATCCAACTCCTTGGATTGAGGTAGACCTTCCCTTCAGACTAGTTCTGAATTTTGGTTTGACAAATATTTCTATCCCCTTAAGATTGTAACAAATTTGTCTTTTAACAAAATTTCTTTGGATATTTAATGGTAATGTGTTATTTTGAGCCCTATACATAACTGATAAAATACTATAATCTACCAAATCATGAAACTTCAGTAACTTCAGTTGATAAAATAATGTGCTTGATGGGTGACAGTAATGCTTTCTGGAGATAATTCTTACAGCTCTTTTCTGTAAGATAAAAATAGGTTTTGTAAATGTTTTACACGCTTTCCCCCAAACATCAATGCAATAGATTAAATGTGGAACAATGATTGTGTTATACAACATGTACAGAGCTTTATCATTTAATAATTCCCTGACTTTGTACAGTACTGCAATAGATTTAGATATTTTTGTTCTTACAGAATTTATGTGATTTTTCCATGTGAGCTGTTCATCAATGATTACACCCAAAAATTTCATCTCATTAACTCTACAAATCTCAACACCCTCAATTTTAAATGGATCGTCAACAGTTTTCTTTTTGTTACTAAATATCATGTATTTAGTTTTATCTAAATTTAATGATAATTTATTAATTTTAAACCAAGTTTGTATTTTATCAAATTCTGTCTTCATCAGTTCCAACATCCGTTTTACATCTTTACCCAAACAAAAAAATGTGGTGTCATCTGCAAAAAGGACACATTTGAGGAGTCCTGATACATTCACTAAGTCATTCACATATAAAATAAATAACTTTGGTCCAAGTACAGAGCCTTGAGGAACTCCACAAGTGATATTGCACAAGTCAGATCTTACACCATTTATTTGTACAAACTGTTTCCTATCTTTTAAATAGCTAGATACCCAGTGTAATGCTGGTCCTCTTATACCATATTTATTTAATTTTTCAAGGAGAATAGTGTGGTCAATAGTATCAAATGCTTTTTTTAAATCAACAAAAATACTAACACAATACTGTTTTTGATCGACAGCAGTAGTTATTTGTTCTATTATTTCCATGAGAGCCATTGATGTAGAGTTTTTTGCTCTAAACCCATACTGACTGCTACTTAGAATGTTTTGTTTAGTAATAAATTTATCTAATCTGGTCACAAACAGTTTTTCTAGAATTTTTGAGAATTGTGGTAATAAGGATATTGGTCTATAATTATTGAACACACATTTATCACCATTTTTAAAGAGAGGAACTACCTTAGCTACTTTCATATTGTCTGGAAATATTCCTTTTGAAAATGATAAATTACAAATATATGTAAACGGCTCGATAACATAACTCATTATGTCCTTTACAAACATCATATCCATGTCCACCCAGTCTTTTGATCTCTTATCTGTAAGATTCTTTACAACATTCATTATTTCTTCTTTGTCAGTTCCATTAAGAAAAATACTGTTGTCACAACTTATAACTGAATGGTTCACATTATTGTCTACTTTTGGTATTTTAGCAGCAAGGCTTGATCCAACGTTCACAAAATGATGATTGAATCCATTTACAATTTCATTTTCATCATGGATTTCATTGTCATCCTTCAAAAAATATTGTGAAATACCTGTTTTTGCTTTATGACTTTTCAGAACACTATTTATTACTTGCCATGTTGCTTTCATATCACCATTACTTTTATTTAATAAATCACTATAATATTCCTTCTTGTGTTTCCTTATAATCGCTACTAATTTATGTTTATACTTCTTATATTTCTCTTCAGCCTCTTGTGTTCTCAATTTCAAGAAACATGTATACAAATAATTCTTTTTTTTACAAGCATTTCTCAACCCTCTCGTCATCCATGGTTGGTCAACAACATTTCTCTTTGTACAATTATTTTGCACACAATTCTTTTCATACAGAGCTCCTAAAATATTCATAAACTCATCATATGATCTGTTCACATCATCAACATACACGTCTTTCCAGCTTTGTTTATGTAAATCATCTTTTAATTTGTCCATTGCTTTTTTTGATGTGTTTATTGTTTTTTTCTTAATTGTAATTTCTTTTGTAATGCTTTGATCATTTTTATAAATCATGAAAACTGGTAAATGATCACTCAAATCACTCATTAAAATACCTCCCATCACATCCCCATTTGTTACATTTGTGAAAATATTATCGATTATTGTAGCACTATGAGTTGTAATTCTTGTTGGTTTTGATATTAACGGATAAAGATTTAAACTATACAATGAATTTGTAAATGCACTGATGTTATTTGAATCTGTTTTATTTCCCAGGTCAATATTAAAGTCTCCACACAAAAAAATGCTTTTATTAAAACTCTTGTCCAATAGTTGTACCATTTTATCAGTGAATATTTCTATATTTGATCCTGGAGATCGATATACACAACTTATTAATATGTTTTTATCATTCTTGTTTATTATTTCTATTGTTATTATTTCCATGATATTATCAACAACTATTGACATTTCATTAATTAATTTACATTTTATTTCATTTTTAACGAATAGAGCCACTCCACCACCTCTTTTGTTGCTTCTGTTCACATGATATAATTCATACCCTTCCATGTGAACATTAGTTGTGTTTTCATCGTTGAGCCACGTCTCCGACAGTGCTATTATTGTAAAGGTTCTGTTTAGCTGTTTTAAATAATCTGTTATTTTGGATATATTTGCATTTAAACTTCTACTGTTAAAGTGAATAATAGAGAGACCTCCATTAGTTATATTGATGTCATTAAACTGTTCTTCATTGTAATATTCACAGTCTTTTATTTCAGGGAAAAAATTTGTATCAATCGCATCTTCAACATTGTATATTTTAAACTCTAAGTCTTCGTATGTTGCCATATTATAATGTATTTGTTTGTTTTATATTTTGATTATTTATTGCTTGTGAAGTTGTGTCAATGATTTATCATCTATCATTTCCTGAGCTTATTTTAGTCTTTCCAGATCTTTCAGGTCTTTTATTATTTTAGCCTGAGATCCTTCCTGTATTTTGATCCAGATGTTTCCATTTCTTGTCCAAGTTGATGCTATTTTTTTCTGTTTTTTCAACCACCTTGCTTCACGTGCAATGTTTCCATTTTTTTTAGTTAGATGTTCATTTATGTAAACATTTGTTCCCTTCAGTTTTTTTGCTTGCATTATTACATGGTTTCTTGATTTCCTGCTAATGAACTTGATGACTATGGATGGTTTGGCTTTATCTGATTTGTTGGGCAGGGTGTGACAGATTGAAATATCCTCATGTTCGATGTCAATGTCTTTGCTTTGTAAAAAATTCACTACTTGCTCCTCCAGAGTCTGTAGTTCTTCCTGTGGTGCATCTTCTGCTGTGTTAGTACCAGCAACAACTCTTGCATAAGTTCGGTTCCTAACTTCCAGTCCAGTGATCACCAAGTTGTCTATTTTTGTGTATTGTTCCATGTCGTCAACTTTCTGTTCCAGTTCAGCTATTTTTTTGTCTTTACTAGTCATCAGTTCTTTCAATTGTCTCACTTCTTCAGACAGTCCTGTTAGTAAATCACATTTAGCTGATAATTTAGTCATATTTGCACTCAATTTAGTCACTTCAGCACTCAAAAAGTTCAAAGATTTTTTAACTTCCTCCATATCTTCTGAATTACTTTCCGACACTTGTCTCTTATCTCTGTGTTTGCTCGGCATTACTCACGATACTTCTGGATTATTGGTCTCAACTCTCAGAAGCACAGGATCCAGCCACGAGGTTCACAGGCTAGTGTTGTTAGCTTATGTTGTTAGCTTGTTGTTAGCCGAGGCCTAGCCAAATCTAGTCGAGGACTAGCGACAACAACCTCCAGGTCCCACGATTCACTCGGTCCAGAAGTTCGCAGCCCCAACGGTGACAGACCAGGTCCCGGTTGCAACAGCTCCCAAATCCCACAGCTGTAGTTTAGCTTCCTTGGTTTCCGCGGCTCGCAGGTCCAATCGGCAACGGACCGGGTCTCCGACGTAAAC
>NC_056502.1:41199224-41222646 GCF_014905685.2 Nematolebias whitei
ACCGGGTCTCCGACGTAAACAGCTCGGTTCAGCGGCTCGCAGGTCCAGACAGTGGCAGACCGGGTCCCCGACGTGGTGGACCGGGTGGCGGACCGGGTCCCCGACGTAAACAGCTCGGTTCAGCGGTTCGCAGGTCCAACAGCGGCTGACTGGGTCTCCGCAGGCCTCACTAGCCGAAGCAGCTCAAATGGTGTCCCCATTGAGTTTTTTGATTCCTATAAATATTTGGGTATCTTGGTAGACTCACATCTCTCTTTTAAGCTCCATGTGGAAAACTTGGTAAAGAAACTGAAAGTTAAACTGGGTTTCTTTTTCAGAAACAGATCCTGTCTAACCCTGAATGCTAGAAAACGCCTTGTATCTGTGACTTTCCTTCCCTCAATTGATTATGGTGACATTATTTACATGAACGCTCCTACAAGAACCCTGCAGATGTTGGATGCTGTCTATCATGGTGCACTAAGATTCATAACTGGCTGTGATTATCGTGCCCACCACTGCACACTGTATTCACTGGTTAACTGGACATCATTAACTTCACGCAGACTCTCTCACTGGTACATTTTCATCTTTAAATCACTTCTTGGTCTGCTGCCTTCATACATCTCCTCCTACATGTCTCTGCGTGAGTGCAGCTACAATGTGCGCTCTCAGGACATTATTACCTGCAGTGTTCCCTCAATGAGGACTGAACTAGGCAAAAGGGCCTTCTCCTACTCCGCTCCTGTTTCCTGGAATATCTTACAAAAAGATTTGAAGCTCTCAACCTTGACCTCTCTAAGTGGCTTTAAGAATCTGTTGGACTCCTGGCAGGGACCAATGCAGACATGTTCCTGTTGTTAGTTTTCTACATTCGCCTTAGAATCTAGCTGTTTTTTTTTTTTTTGTTTTGTTACCTTTTCCTTTTAGCCATCCTATTTGTAAAAAAACAAAAAACAAACAAAAAAAAAACCCTGCAGTATGACTTTTTATAAGTGTTTATTGTTGTTGCTGTTGTCCATTGTTGTCGTCTTTCTTTGTTGAAATCAGGTCTCTCTTGTAAATGAGTCCTCGAGGCTCAATGGGATTTACCTGTCTAAATAAAGGTTGATTGATTATTGACTAATGATTGTGCCATGGAAATTGCAGTTAAAACTTGAATAATGTTTTCAAAATGTAGTTTCCTTTTGAATAAACTTTCTGACAAAATACAACACCTAATTATATATTTTGTTTTGTATTCTCAAAAATATGAATGCCCAAATGTCAGTCCCTGAAATCAATATCTAACAGCATAACCCTAATGAAGGTAGCACGATGGCTTAGTGTTTAGCACTGTTGCCTCACAGCAAGAAGGTCCTGGGTTTAATCTCCGGTTGGACCTTGGGTCTTTCTGTGTGGAGTTTGCATGTACTTCTCATGCTTGCGTGGGTTTTCTCCAGGTACTCCGGTTTCCTCCCACAGACCAAAAACATGCATGTTAGTCTGCCTTCAGGCCCAGGCCTCCCTTGCAAAAGAGATCTGTGTTCTCAATGGGATTTGCCTGGTTAAATAAAGGTTAATTAATAAATGAATTCCTAATTGGAATTCTAGTCTAGTCTAGGAGTATGATTCTCGCTTGAGGTGCGAGAGGTCCTGGGTGGAAATCCCGGACAAGCCCTCATTAATGTTATGACCCGGCTCAGCCAGGAAAACGAGAGGTCACATTAAAACCAGGTGGAATTTGGTTTTGAATAAAATTAGTGATTATTTTGTCAGTGAAACAAAATTTAACAAAAAAAAGGGTACTTTCATTGGCTTCATCATGTCATGATCTACAGCTCTCTCTGGAGAGGTTCACAGCCGAGTGTGAAGTGGCCGGGATAAGGATCAGTGCCCCCAGATCCAAGGCCATGGTCTTGAGTAAAGAGTAGAGTACCTTCTCTGGGTCAGGGAGGAGGTCCTGCCCCAAATGGAGGAGTAGTATCTTGAGGTCTTGTTCACAAATGAGGGAAAAATGGAGTGAGAGATCGATAGACAGATAGGTGCGGTGTCTGCAGTGAAACGGGCGCTGTCGTGGTGAAGAGAGAGCCGAGTCAAAAGGCAAAGCTCTCAATTTACCGGTCGATCTACGTTCCTACCCTCATCTATGGTCATGAGCTTTGGGTTGTGACCGAAAGAACGAGATCACAGATACAGGCGGACGAAATGCGTTTTCTCCGGAGGGTGTCTGGGCTCTCCCTTAGAGATAGGGTGAGAAGCTTGGTCATCCGTAAGGGACTCAGAGTAGAGCCGCTGCTTCTCCACATCGAGAGGAGCCAGTTGAGGTGGCTTGGACATCTGTTTAGGATGCCTCCTGCCGCTTCCTCAGTGAAGTGTTCCAGACAAGTCCCACTGGGAGGAGGCCCAGAGGAAGACCCAGGACACGCTGGAGGGACTATGTTTCTCAGTTGGCCTGGGAACGCCTCAGGATTCCCCCGGAGGAGTTGGACCAAGTGGCTGGGGAGAGGGAAGTCTGGGCCTCCCTACTTAGGCTGCTACCCCCATGACCCGACCCCGGATAAGCAGAAGAAAATGGATGGATGGGTACTTTCAATGTATCGATTACCAATAATATTTTACAGTTATAACTTTTAACAAAAGAAATGACAAAATTAATGTCAAATTGAATTTAGCCTTAAACCAAATTTATACAGAATCAGAACAAAGATTTTTAACTAGTAAGCCTTCTGACTGTCTTCGGACACACTACACTACACACGCACTACACTACCAAACAACTCCAACGGTAGGAATTAAATTTTAGCCAAAGCCAAACATTTCAAGAACAAAGACATCCATACAAAGTGGCAAGCTGCTCTGTTTAAAGTACAGCCGCCTGAATGGTAGGAGAGTTGGGCTTACAGTAAATAGGCAAGAATCCAACCAGGATGCAGATGGATGTCCACTGGGGAGGAGTCAGGAAAGGCCAGCCCATTCCAGATGGGCCGCAGCACAGCAAATCAACCTGCAACTATAGTCATTCAAACATATGGCCTCAGGCCATAACTTTAATACATTTTCTTTTTAGGACAATCTAAGCGTTATATAAAAGGCATCTGCTCTCCTGGTAGTGATATTATGAAAATATAAGAAATGCCTATGAGTCAACCTTTGATGTGTGCATTTCATCATAACCCAAAGCAGTGTGAAGAAAATTACTTACAGAATGCCTTTTATTTATTCCATTTATAGCTTATGAGGTGGGTTGCACAGAAACAGAAAATTGGGAGAGAAAGTTTATTTTTACAATTAACCATCTGTTTCAAGAGTTACCCAACAGCATCCCAACCCACTCCACCCTCTGTGATTCAGAAACTTGAAACAGAAGACGGATGACCAGACTGTCCCCTACCCAGTGTTTTTTATGGAAGACGGCAGGCTGGATGCAGAGAGAGGAGTAACCAGAACCCACAGTTTCAGTCTCAGTCTTATCAGTGAGCAGCAGGTTGAGGCTCAGGAGCAACAAGAGACACATCATCGCCTCCACTATGAGTCACTCTGTGGTCCGCTGCTCACTGTTACCTATACATACATCAAAAATAAGACAAATACATATGGATTCAGAATATACATGCACCCACACCAGCATCAATAATACAACCAGAGTCTTTGTCTGTATACTGAAGACTCGACAGCAATGGGGAGTTTGGATGGACAGATGCAGCCTCCATTTCAATGTCAAACGAAAGCATCTCCCAGCAGCAGTCACAAGACGTTTACTTTTAGTGACTAAGACCTTCCAGTAGATCAAAAGTTTTTAGAATTTTGAAAAAATACCAGCTTTTGTAAAATTTACACAAAACAGATGTTGTGAGCAACAACACCTACACAAAGTCTCTTTTTTTTCAACAAGTGTCAGCTGTTTTACACCTACATTCTCATGTTTCACTTAGTGGGATACAAGACCAAAAAGTAGTGCTGTGCACTCTTAGCATCTCATTCCAGTCTCAGGATGAAACGGCACAAATTACCAATCGAATAGGTCTTACAGCAAGTGATCATTAAACATTAAATTAAAAAGAAAGTAAACATTCAGTGAGGACTTCTAAATCTTGTGTATTAAATGTACATTATAATTGGAGCCCGACCGATATGTCGACAGGGCAGATATTTTATGCCGATATCGACGTTTAGGGACTTATCGATATTGGTGATAATGGTCCCATTATACTCCGATATAAGCACTTCTAATTATCATTTCTAAAATGCTGGGAATGAGCCGTAGTTGTACAATATATGCAGCAGAGGGCGAATGAAGGCTACTTTCAAGTCCTGGCCATTGATTTCAAGTTTCACTTTTGACGTTCCACACAGACGAAGCAGCGAGCAATATACTGGGTGGCGTATTTTGCTGAACAGAGTCAGAGTTTCTTTATTTGTCATACGCACCACATGTGGCACATGTGGTGGAATGAAATTGTGTACACAGGATCCCAGTTACATCCAACAAAAGTATAAAAAGTAAAAGAAAAACTGTAATAATATCTAAGATATGAACTAAGAAAAATGTTAAGTTAAAATTACGCTAAGCACTAGTTGTACAAAAACAATACACGGAACAGCAGCACGAACAAACACAGAAGATGTGTAAATAAAAGCTCCAATATATAGGACAGAGAGCAAAAAAGCTGGAGGGAGGCCATAGAGGGAAGAAAAAGCATCCGTCTTGCTCAAGAGCGAGTGAGGAAAAGCAAACTCCACCCAGAAAGGCCCTCAGACCAGGATTTGAACCAGGGACCTGCGCGTTGAGAAGCAACAGCTCTACCAGTTGTGCCACCGTGTTGCATATCTAAACTAGTGATACTTATTTAAACAGTAAGTGACATAGTAGCCTAAGAAAATGTTGAGTTGGCTTTAAACCAGGACATTATATGTTCAGAATGTGAAGAGATGGTTTTACTGACTGTGTGTGAGCGTCAGTCTGTTCTTGTGCTATGAATTTAACCTCTACATTGAATACATTGCAGCTGTCTAATGGTCTGAGTGCCTTGCATGCCTGTATGTGTGCTCAGGGCTAAGAGGGAACATGTGGTATCAAAGAGCAAAGGATGTTCAGGCCGTTTATCTCTTTTAATGTTACTAACACAAACAGACACACATATTTGTTCCTGACTTATGAGCACTTGTGTATGCATGCATGACTGTGTGTAATAAGTTGTTTTTGAAGGGATCTGGGAGCCTGGGAACTGTGTGAAAATCAAACTGGATCTCCTCTGGCTCATGGCACAGTCATGGGAAACCACACTGACCAAAGACAACAGTCAACTATTTTTTGATCAACTGCTGGTTGACCAAAAAAATAGTTCAGCTTCGAGGTGTTACTGCAGATCACCAAAAGAAGTGCAATCTTTACACCATAATCCAGTTTTAAATCATTTCAAACAGTATCACCAGATGGAAATCAAGTACATATAACAGGATCATTTCAATAATCTTGAATTATTATGTAATGAGACAGAATGGTAAGTGATTGTCAAGGCAGCATTGCAAATGATGTACAGAAAATATTTTTAAAAGACAGTAACTGCAGTCATGGAGAAAAATTCCACCGCTTTTAATTTTAAAGTTGAAATTATGAGGACATATTAAGATGATATGAATTTAAAAGGTTCTAAAATTATTCACATCATCACATGTAGCCTCAAGGGTGTTAAAAATACAACAGATCACACCAAGCCATTATTTAGCAAAATAAAATCAAAATGAAAAGTGTGGAAAAAGAGAAGTACACCCTAGCTGCTTCTATAGCATTTAAAAGGGAAAGTAGTTATCAGGTGCTGCTGATCCAATGTATTGAGTAATTGATCACCAGCAATTTTTAACACCTCTATAAAAGCAGGGTTTTGGGCAGTTTACTGGTCTGGAGTAAATAGATGTTTGTTAACACAATGCTTGGATAGAAAGACATTATCAATACTGTTAGCGAAGCAACTGTTGCTGCCCATCAATCTGGGAAGTGCTATGAAACCATTCTCAACAACTTGGAGTTCTTCATTATCCATCCATCAAATTATCTTTTACCTTCTTCTTCCTTTTCAGGTCACCGGGGTCGCCAGTGCCCATTTCCAGCCATCACTGTGCGAGAGGCGGGGGACACCCTGAACAGTCCATCACAGGGACACGGAGACAAACGTGACAAACAACCATTCACTCTCTCACTCACATTTGAGTTACCAATCAGCCTAACATGCATGTTTTTGGTCTGTGGGAGGAATTTTCAATTCAGTTTAACCTTTGTTTATACAGTCTATACAGTTGATACAGTACATTGAGCATGCATCAGGAGATTTATTTATACAGGTTAGTCTCACTGAGCATTGAGGACTCATTTACAAGGGAGACCTGTTTTAAACAAAGAACACAGACCGCAAGAGTATAGACAATCATAAAAAAATGAAAAATAAATGGAAGAAATTGTATTAAAAAAAGAGAAACGAACAGCTGCATTATAAAGTGATGTAAAATACTAAAAACAGGAACACGTCTGCCTTGGGTTTTGCCATGAACTTAGCAGATGTTTGAAATCCCTTGGAGAGGTCAAGGTCGACAGCTTCAAATCTTTTTGCAAGGTTTTCCAGGATACAGGGGCGGAGTAAGAGAAGGCCCTTTTGTCTATAGTTAATCTGCACTGAGAGAACACTGCATGGGATTATGTCCTGAGAGCGCATGCTGTAGCTGCACTCACCAAGTGACAGGAGGAGATATCTGAAAACCGGAATACCTGGAGAAAACCCATGCATGCACAGACAGAACATGCAAACTCCACCCAGAATGGCCCCCGGGCCACTACTCAATCTGGCGACCTTCTTGCATGGCAGCTCTATCAACTGCGCCATCGTGCCACCCACCTTCATTATACAGTAAGAAAAAAAACATTTACATGTGAGAAATGTCAAGGACAGTTGCCAGTGTTTCCAAGATTCTTGTTTCCAAGAGTGGACATCCCGGCAAATTCACTCAAAGGTCAAGCCTTGCAATTCACAGAAATGTGAATAAAGACACAACAAATACCGCACAAATTCTACAGGCCTCAATTAAAAGGGTAAATGTTAGAGTTCCTAACAATACAAATAGAAAAAGACCATACAGCAGTCTTTCCATAACTGTATTCTTTGGACAGGCAAGACCAAAGTATAGATGCTTACACATAATGCACCATGCCATGTTTGGCAATGAGCAAACAAAGCATATCGCTACAAACACCTTAAATTCTTAACGACCACCTGTATAAATAAAGGTTAAATAAAGAATAAAAACAGCTGTCAAACACAGTGGTGGAAGAGCGATGGTTTGGGCTTCCTCTGCACCAACAGAACCTTCTACCCAGTCACTGAGTAGACCATGAAATCATCTGTATACCAAAGTAATCTACAGTCACATGTGAGTGTGTGTGTTAATTGAGCTAAAATTTGAATTAAAAAATGATTGGTGGAATCGGTTGTGTGTTTTATACACTTGTGGTTAAGGTTAAATGAAAACCTGATTATTTTCATATGTAAAACAGGGATCAATTTCAAAGGATGAATATAGATTCATCAAATAACATGGATACGCTGTAAGATGTTATCTTGATGCATGCTCAGTAATCCAGGTAGAAAGATGTAAGATGTTATGTTTTATGGAGAATTGTTAATTATGTTTTTTTTTAAGTGTCTGTTTTTTCTTCACTAATCCAACTTTTAAATTTGCAACCAAACGCCAGGGAGGACCAGCACCAAACACATTAGCAGTTACAAAAAAAAAATCTATCCAACAAAATATAGTACAGCAACCATTCTTCCAATCCAATCTACTGATGTTGTCAAATGAATAAACGTCATTTCTTCTGGTTTTGTAGGGGCTGGTTTGGCTCTAGACAGTTTTATAATACTGGGAGAACGTAGAACCCTTTTACATACAAACCTTATGTAGACACTAAATTTGAGCACATTTCACACACTACTTGTGACTAAGGCAATTATTAATGACTGAGTAGTCGGCCTATCTGATAACCATAAATGGAATGCAGCTTCTGTCTCAATAAGAAAATTACTGGGGGGGGGGGAAGCAACGAGCTACAACAAAACTAATAATAGAACTTTTTTTATTATCTATGATGGAAGCCAGCTTTTGTTTTCCAGAGTTTAGACTCAGCGTTCTTACATCATCTCAAAGTAATTCAAGCAGACCAAAAGCAACTAACCACAGTGGCCCTTTCACTGCAGTCTTTATCTAATCCATTTTCAGTTTTCTATACAACTGTTGCTTATTTTTCAGTTTATGAAAAAGCTACTGCAAGCTCCCCCGAGGAGACACAAGGCTTCTGTTTGAGCACAGAAGAGAGAGGAAGATACAAAAGGAAAAAAATGCACAAAAATACTGATAAGCACAGAGTCTGGAGAGCCCATGTTGTTTTTCAACAAAACGTCACACCAGGGAAACCTCAGCCTTTCACTGATGCCATGGCAACACGTTTTGTGCATATGGTAGAAAGAAAAGCATCAGAGTCAGGTGTAAACACTGCAACACTAGATCATTCTGAGAGAGATGACCAAACAGTCAAAACACTTCTCCATATGCATGTGTGTGTGCATTCATGCAATATATGAAATGTCACTGGCTATGTGAAATGAGCAGGAAGATTGCGTAAATCAAAGGATCGTCATGTCATTTAGGCTCGACACCTGCAGCAGTACTGACACACACAGCTCCACAGAAACTTCTTTCATCAGGGGCTTAAACATGTTAAATGGCTACATTCAATTTTACTGGCACAAAGCTGCACATATCTTTGACTTTATTTCCCCTTGAAAACTGTTGCAGTCATACTCCTGCCATTTGGAAGCCTGTTTTGGCTGTACCACCTGTTTTGGTCATGGTTGCTGAAACAATAATGACAGGCATATGAAAATTAGACATGAGCAATGAACTTTATGAAAATGAACAACAATTTGTTTAACACAGAACAACTCAAAATCTGAGCTGTAGCTACCAACTTGTTGGTCTAAAAAGAAAACTGGATGCTAAACCAATATTTTGTACCCCATTGTGGGGAACCACAAGGTTCCATTCCTGGACCTCTTCTTTTTTCTTCATACATGCTACCACTAGATGCTATTTTTCACAAACTTTGCAGCCATTTTCATTTTTATGCAGATAATTGTGAAATATACGTCCCTTTGAAGCATACTGGTGCATGCCCTGCCAAACCCCTCCTTGACTGATTGGTTGCCATGAAGAGTCGATGGTTTTTTAGAATTTTTATTTTAACAAGAAGATAAGATACTGTAAGTTGTGTTGTTGAAACCTAATGGCACCAGAAAGAACCTCTGTATTGTCCTTTCCTGCCATGCCCTTTTGAGAAAAATATCACAAATCCAGGAGTGAAAATGGATTCTTCCCTTACAGTCATGTAAACACAATAGTCCCACTTTTTTCAGTTGAGGCAACTGTCTAAAATGTAGCCCATACAATCTAAAAGAAATCTAGATAGTAATACATGCTTTTATGACGTCTAATCTTGATTACTGCAATGCTCTTCATGATCGAATGAGTTAGACTTCAATTGCTCGTTTGCAATTGGTACAAAATTCTGCAGCTCAGTTTTTAACTTGTATAGACAAAAAATAACACATTTTCCTAGTTTTGGCTTCCCTTCACTGGCTTCCAGTTCACTTTCGAATTCATTTAAAATTTATTTTGTGTGTGTTTAAGTTTCTTAACAGTTCTGCCCTGTCTTATCTCTCTGAATTGCTGCATTCATGTGTGCAGCAGCGGTTTCTGAGGTCAGTCGATCTGATGCTTTTAATGGTTCAAAGGTGATTGAGCTTTTTCTGTTGCAAGTCCAAAACTGTAAAATGATTTGACACTGCATGTTAAGCAAGCTCCCTCACTTGCTGTTTTTAATTCTTAGTTAAAAGCACTTCTTCATTCCCTGGTGTTTGTTTTGTTTTGGTAAGGTATAGTATGGTATGGTATGTTTTACATTACACTGTTTTGCAAACCTGAACCAACCAATAAGAATGTTTCATAAAAGAATATGAGCAGTGATATGTGAGCTTTGCTGTTCTCAGTTCAGTAACTTTCCTCCATCCATCCATCCATTATCTTTTACCCGCTCCTTCCTTTTTGGGTCACAGGGGTTGCCAGTGCCCATGTCTGGCAATCACTGTGCGAGGGGCGGCGTACACCCTGGACAGGTCTCCAGTCCATCACAGGGACACAGAAACGAGACAAACAACCATTGACTCTCTCACTCACACCTAGAGACAATTTAGAGTTACCAATCAACTGTGGGAGGAAACTGGAGTACCCAGAGGAAACCCACGCCTGCACGGAGAGAACATGCAAACTCCACCCAGAAAGGCCCCTGGGTGGCCGGGATTTGAACCAGGGACCTGCTCGCTGAGAGGCAGCAGCTCTACCAGTTGTGCCACCGTGCTGCCCCAGTAACTTACCTACTTAAATAAATGTTTCTGAGAATAGTAACTATTCCTGTTCCCTGCAACAGTGGTGAGTATGCAATAATAATAACCTGTCACTGCTTATATGAAATGTTGATGCAAGTTTTGTATGCTTTAAAGTGATGGCTAATATGAAGGTCTTTGCCAAAGCCCATGCAAAGTGTCAGCATCAGACTTATACTGAAATGGTGTTAAAAGCAACATACCGCACAAAGAGACAAACAGAGAAAGACGTAACAATGTATTTCTAATCTCCTTGGACACCAGCCCAGGGAGTGTGGGTGTCTGGACGAGACATGCTTACTCATTCTCTCATCTGCTCAGTAAAACTGGGCTGCGGCTGCAATGTGTTGCCTTCCTTCCATATTTACTGTGGGTAACTCCCACATGTAACCCAACCCCCCTTTTGTTCTCGCACACTCCCTTACTTCCAGCTGTCGTGGTTTGCAGCCCACCCGTTATCATTTTCTTCATAAAACTGTCGCTCCAAGAATCCCTCATCTTATTTATTCTTTGGTGCACTTTGGGTGGTAAAACAGAATACTGTATTATGTAAGAGAATGTGGGTCCCAAAGGTTTGCATGTTTGTAGCTGTACCTGTATGAGCTATGGTGAGATTAGATTTTGGCTGGTTAAAAACATGAAGAACAAAAACATTAAAAAACATTAGTTATTTCAGTTTATCCTGAGAAAATCTCAATAACACTATGATCTTCCAGGGTGGGGTTGCAGCTTCTAAGGTGTCCTTCACACTAAACATGCCATGTTGGGAAAAAAATATATGTCAGCCAGAAATTGCATGTTCTTTGTACAGTCTGACCAAAGTCTTCTGGCGAGTACTAAAAACACAGTGGGCTCTTCATTACATGCAATATGATAGGTTATGAATGGTTGTGAAGGGTTTAAAGCAGGGCTTAATTTGTAAAACTGTTGATGCCGGAACACAAATAGCAGGCGGTCTGACGGGGTGTGTGTGTGTGTGTGTGTGTTGGGGGGGTTGGGGGGGGGGGCGCGTGGTTCCTCCCCCAGAAAATTTGAAATAAAAGAGATGCCAAAAATGGAAGAAGTGTGTAAAAGATAATGGATGGATGGATGGATAGATGAGTGATTAAATTGATTAAAAACAGGTCTCTCTTGTAAATGACGAGGCTCAATGAGACTAACAACCTGTATAAATAAAGGTTGAATTGAAATTACTATTTTAGAGAGCAGTGAATTATAGCAGCTCTAATTATGTCAAGCGTCCAACACCGCCCCCCCACCCCCCCCCCCCCACACACACACACAAACTTCAAACTTCTATGTCCGACCCGAACTCTTCTGAATTCAGTCCTGCGCGTTGTTCTGTTCCAGTCTCTATCACCACTGCCTTCAATTCTCTGTCCAGTTAAGGACAATCATCCATCCATTTATTTTAGATAATAAAATGGACTGTCTTTTTGACATTTTGAATGATGTTATTTTGACTAATTTTGAAACGTGATGTGAATAATACACATCAAACATATCACTCATGTTTTTTACTGTAAGCTTTTTATTTATTTATTATTATCTTTGAAATGTATGCTGGAGTTCTGACACATTAGCAGTTGTGCGCGCTCTGCAGAGCTGTCTGGAGACGCTCCTGTGCATAAAACGTGCACTGTCTGCAGGCTACAAAGCTGAGCAGGTGAAGCTGGCACCCCACCCACGTCAAAAATTCCAGTAAATACGAGTGCTACATTTGTGCTGGTTTGTGCCGTTAAAATGTTTGTTTGCACTGCTTTGGATTCTGAGACACATCTGAAGGTGGATGAAGACGCTTCATCCCCGTGGGACATGCGATCAGCGTCTCTGCTGGCAGCAGTGTGCGTGCGAGCTTTTGCGCCTGCTGCAGTAGTAATATCCATACCACAGACATGGACAACTTCTCCTCTCGTTGTATTTTTAATAAATAATCAAAGTAAAAATGTGCGATGACTTTTATGGGCGGAGATATGAGCTGACGAATCCAATTGAATAGTTGCCGGAATGCACACGGTGAAAATGAGATGAGGGAGTTCCCGGATCTTGTTCCGGCAGGATCTGGCTCAAATTAAGCACTGGTTTAAAGCATGCACAAAAGTGCCATAAAAAGGATGTAGTGGTTTATCATCATGGTGGTAGCCTACTATGGTCTTGTAAGCATGAAGGAGTATGGTAGCTATGTGGCCTACCTACACTGGTGTGATGTGGTAATAAATAATTTCAAGCTGGACTGACCATGCTGGGCTTAATAAGATCAATGATCCAACCTAGCAGTGACATCCTACCTGTAGCTGCACCTTAATGTCATCCAAGTAAGTTGTGCCAGGGCCAGCAAATAGAGCGTGGTGAGGGAGAACATCTTGCGGATGCAGAAAATGGCACAGAAAAACCTATTTGCTGATTAACGAACAAGACTGCCTTCTTAATGATGAAAGTTTTTTTGTTTTTTTTGCCAGCTATGTTCTAATAGGATGTGTAAGTCTAAGAGAGCATAGAAAAGATGTTAAATTATTATGATTGAACTAATTGTTTGAAAAAAGGGGCAGGTATAATAAGATTTTTTCTACTTTCTGCTGCCTTTCATTTTAAATCTCTTGTATTTTTTTTATATTGTTATGGAATTGTTTTGTATTTTTTAAAATGAATAAACTTTATACCATACCATGTCCACCAATGATTATAATTGACTGGTTGCATTTTTGACAGCTGCGGAATAAATGTACAGCTTCCAACAAAGCCGCAAAACCTCACTACTTCTTATCTCAGGCCTCCAAAAATCTAAATGATTCCAAAAGATTCTGGAAAACCATCAAATCACTCTCGGCAGCTCTCATTCATCTGGTCTGCCATCACAACTTCTTGTTAACTTTGTTGCTCTGTCAAATAAGCATGAGATCCTGAACTTTTTCAAGAGACATTTTATTGCTTTGAGTTCCTTGTTTGCCACAGCTACTAATGGAAAACCAGCTACTTATCCTTTAAGCATATCATATTTCTCCTACAAGTCAATCCTGAGTAAACCACACATTTTCATTGTTTTCAGTTAGCGAGGTTAATAAATTGTTAAAAGGTTTTAGATTCTAAAAAAATTGCAAGCTCTGATGACCTTCCACCTTATTTCTTAAGGCTGGCCACTCATATCATTGCAGAACCAATGTCTCACATCTTTAACCTGTCCATAAACCAAAACTCAAGTTTCCGCTTGGAAAACAGCCTTTGTTCTACCTTTACTGAAGGTCGGAGACCCCACCTTATTGAACAATTATTGACCAATCTCTAAACTCTGTATTTTAGCTAAGGTCCTAGAAAAATGGATAAACTCTCAAATCAAAAAGTATTTGGATTCTTTTAACATCTTACCTCTCCATCAATCTGGTTTCAGGAAACAACACAGCACAATGACTGCTTCACTGAAGGTTTTTAATGATGATGTTGAAGTAGGGCTGGGCCATATCATATTGTTCACGATAATACTGGTAAAAAAAAAGCTTGCCCAGGAAAATAAATTATATCATAATATGCTAATTTCAATATGCTAATTTCATGACATAAGTACATCAGTGTTTCCCCTTATACAAGCGGTGCGCCGCCCCGTTAACAGAACCGAGTGCGTCAAACTACTGAACCAAACTGCGCACCTCCCCAGCCACCTGTCAGTACTGGCGTAACGTTAATTAGCTGCACGCAATACTAGCTAGCTAAAAAGCGAAAAGCAAACAACGCACAGCTTGGCTGTGTTTCTCCACCCAGCTCTAAACTGCAGGTACAAACAGTGACAGCTCAACTACCTCTCCCTCACCCACACCCCGCTCTAAGTTCCTTGTGTCTTGCCAGCTCTGCTTTTTTCTCTCCACCCATCCCGCTCTGCTGCCGGTACAGGCTCAGCTCGGCTGGGTCTCCCCCTGCTCTAAACTGTCGGTACAAACACGCTCAGCTCAGCTGTGTCTGTTGAGTTCCACAGTCCATGGCCCAAGAACAAAGGCAGGTGATCAGAGACAGAGCATCAGAGAAATGAATCATTCCTGCAGGAACAGAGGAAGCTGAAACACCACAAGCTTCAGGGTCAGCTGATCACCTTGTTACAACTTCTGGAAGTTATGGTTCATTTAAAGGAAACATATTTTGTTGTATGTTATATTTATGCTCAACAGATCTTAAGCTTCATTTTATTTAGTTATTTTGGAAAACTGCACCTGCACTGTAGTTTTTGTAGTAGATTTTGTTGATATATATTTTGTGCAGACTTTTCAATCTAAATAACAGAAGGATAATTTTTATTTTTACACTTTGAGACTGAATACTTTATTAAATAAAGTAATTTCAGTAAAATTAACGCTTTTTTTTAGTTTTTATATAATACTGCAAAGCAACATGTTGAGTAAATTTTGTCAAATCAATAACTATTTCTGTTTTTTTTTTGTTTGTTATATCACAAAATCTATCATTATTGTCAGAATGCTCTGAAATATCACAATGTTCACAATATTTGAGCCATATCACCCACCCCTACGTTGAAGCACTGGATGCTAAGGACTATTGTGCTGCACTTTACTTAGATCTATCTAAAGCTTGTGTACCATGACATTTTATGTCATAACCTCTCAGAAATTGTCTAAAAAAGTTAAGTCAGGTTCTCTGGATGGGTTCAAAAAACAAAAAATTGTAGAAACGTTTTGTCTTTTATCCGAAAGACTTCTTCCGTCTGAGGAGCTGCATTAAGCTCAAAGACTGGTCATAAAATTAGAATATCATGAAAACGTTGATTTATTTCAGTAATTCCATTCAAAAAGTGAAATTTGTATATTATATTCATTCATTACACAAAGACTGATATATTTCAAACATTGATGATTATAACAGACAACTAATGAAAACCCCAAATTCAGTATCTTAGAAAATTATAACATTACTTAAGACCAATTTCAAAAATGATTTTTAGAAATGTTGGCCAAATGAAATGTATGAACATGAAAAGTACGAGCATACAGCACTCAGTACTTAGTTGGGGCTCCTTTTGCTTGGATTACTGCAGCAATGCGGTGTGGCATGGAGTCGATCAGTCTGTGTCTCTGCTCAGGTGTTATGAGAGCCCAGGTTGCTCTGATAGTGGCCTTCAGCTCTTCTGAGTTGTTGGGTCTTGCATATCACATCTTTCTCTTCACAATACCCCATAGATTTTCTATGGGGTTAAGGTCTGGAGAGTTTGTTGGCCAAATAAGAACAGGGATACCATGGTCCTTAAACCAAGTACTGGTAGCTTTGGCACTATGTGCAGGTGCCAAGTCCTGTTGGAAAATGAAATCTGCATCTCCATAAAGTTGGTCAGCAGCAGGAAGCATGAAGTGCTCTACAACTTACTGGTACATGACTGTGTTGACCTTGGACCTCAGAAAACACAGCAGTGGACCAACACCAGCAGATGACATGGCACCCCAAACCATCACTGACTGTGGAAACTTGACACTGGACCTCAAGCAACGTGGATTCTGTGCCTCTCCTCTCTTCATCCAGAATCTGGGACCTTGAAATGGAAATGCGAAATTTACTTTAATAAAAAAATATAACTTTGGACCACTCAGCAGCAGTCCAGTCCTTTTTGTCTTTAGCCCAGGTGAGATACTTTGGAGGTTGTCTCTTGTTCAAGAGTGGCTTGACACAAGTAATGCAACAGCTGAAACCCTTGTCTTGCATACATCTGTGCATGGTGGTTCTTGAAGCACTGACTCCAGTTACAGTCCACTCTTTGTGAAGCTCCCCCACATTTTGAAATGGGTTTTGTTTCACCATCCTCTCCAGGGTGCAGTTACCCCTATTGCTTGAACACTTTTTTTTAACATCTTTTCCTTCCCTTCGCCTCTCTATTAATGTGCTTGGACACAGAGCTCTGTGAACAGCCAGCCTCTTTAGCAATGACCTTTTGTGTCTTGCCCTCCTTGTGCAAGGTGTCAACGGTCATCTTTTGGACAACTGTAAAGTCAGCAGTCTTCCCCATGATTGTGTAGCCTACAGAACTAGACTGAGGGACCAATTAAAGGTCTTTGATGATGTTGTTGAAGCACTAGATACTAAGGATTATTGTGCTGCACTTTTCTTAGACCTGTCTAAAGCTTTTGACACTGTGGATCATAACATCTTGTGTCATAAACTCTCAGAAATTGGTTTCTCAGAACACACCATTGGTTGGTTCTCTAACTATCTTTCAGACCGGAGGCAATGTGTTCAACATAATGGTACTTCCTCCAGTTATTTAACTGTCAACAATGGTGTACCACAAGGCTCAGTCTTAGGACCCACCCTCTTTACAATCTATACACATAATGTAGGTAAAAACATCCCTAATGCATCCATACATTTCTATGTTGATGACACAGTTGTTTATTGTCGAGCTAAAACAGTTGCTAAGGCTTTCCAGCTTTTGAAATCTGCATTCAACATCATCCAGACTGATTTGTTTCACCTCAAACTTGTCCTAAATGCCGAAAAAACCAAAGGGATGCTTTTTTCAAATAGGAAGTTGGTCCCAGCAGTTCTTCCTCCGATTTTATCCTCAAATGGTCTCCCCATTGAGTTTGTTGATTCCTATAAATATTTGGGTATCTTGGTCGACTCACATCTTTCTTTTAAGCTCCATGTGGAAAACTTGGTAAAGAAACTGAAAGTTAAACTGGGTTTCTTTTTCAGAAACAAATCCTGTCTAACCCTGAATGCTAGAAAACGCCTTGTATCTGTGACTTTCCTTCCCTCCATTGATTATGGTGACATTATTTACATGAACGCTCCTACAAGAACCCTGCAGATGTTGGATGCTGTCTATCATGGTGCACTAAGATTCATAACTGGCTGTGATTATCGTACCCACCACTGCACTCTGTATTCACTGGTTAACTGGACATCATTAACTTCACGCAGACTCTCTCACTGGTACATTTTCATCTTTAAATCACTTCTTGGTCTGCTGCCTTCATACATCTCCTCCTACATGTCTCTGCGTGAGTGCAGCTACGGAGTGCGCTCTCAGGACATTATTACCTGCAGTGTTCCCTCAGTGAGGACTGAACTAGGCAAAAGGGCCTTCTCCTATTCCGCTCCTGTTTCCTGGAATATCTTACAAAAAGATTTGAAGCTCTCGACCTTGACCTCTCTAAGTGTCTTTAAGAATCTGTTGGACACCTGGCAGGGTCCAATGCTGACATGTTCCTGTTGTTAGTTTTCTACATTTGTCTTGGAATCTAGCTGTTTTTTGTTTTGTTACCTTTTCCTTTTAGCCATCCTATTTGTTAAAAAAAATAAAATAAATAAATAAAAAAAAACAAAAAAAAACGGTAGTATTCTTTTTTATAACTGTTTATTGTTGTTGCTGTTGTCCATTGTTGTCATATTTCTTTGTTGAAATCAGGTCTCTCTTGTAAATGAGTCCTCGAGGCTCAATGGGATTTACCTGTATACATAAAGGTTGATTGACTTTGCAGGTGTTTTGAGTTAATTAGCTGATACGAGTGTGGCACCAGGTGTCTTCAATATTGAAGCTTTTCACAATATTCCAATTTTCTGAGATACTGAATTTGAGGTTTTCATTAGTTGTCAGTTATAATCATCAACATTAAAAGAAATAATGTATATTCAGTGTGTAATGAATAAATATAATATACAAGTTTCACTTTTTGAATGGAATTAATGAAATAAATAAACTTTTTCATGATATTCTAATTTTATGACCAGCACCTGTAGGTCATGTAGGTCAGATCATCCCTGATGCATCCTTACATTTCTATGCTGATACAATTGTTTACTGTCGAATCAAAACAGTTGCTAAAGCTTTCCAGCCTTTACAATCTGCTTTTTGACATCATCCAGTCAGATTTGTTCCGTCTCAAACTTGTACTAAAAGCAGACAAAACCAAAGGGATGTTGTTTTTAAACAGGAAGTCAGTCCCACCAGTCATTCTCTTGATTTTATCTTTGAATGGTGTTCCTATGGTGTTCCCACCTCTATGAAGACCGCCACCATCATACCAGTCCCAAAGAGCTCTACAGTGACTGGTCTGAATGACTACTGACCAGTGGCCCTCACCCCAATAGTCGCTAAATGCTTAGAAAAACTGGTCATGACTCGCATCAAAACAAACATCAACATCAACGAGGACCCTCATCAGTACACATACTGCGAGAACCGATCAACAGAGGATGCCATCTCCTCTGTGGTCCACACTGCGCTCACCCACCTGGAGCAGAAGAACTTTTATGTCCATATGCTCTTTGTGGACTTCACGTCTGCCTTCAACACCATGATCCCCCAAACCCTGATGGACAAACTACTCACACTAGGACTAAGCCCATCCATTTTCAACTGGGTACTAGACTTCGTAATAAACAGACCACAGTCAGTGAGGATCCACAACTTCTCTTCCACCATAATCCTCAGCACTGGCACCCCTCAGGGATGTGTGTTGAGTCTCTCCTGTTCACTCTGCTCATGTATAATTGTGCACCCACTCATCCAGGCTGTCACATTGTAAAGTTTGCAGATGATACTGCGGTGGTGGGATGAATCACAAACAATGATGAGTCCAGCTACAGGTAGGAGGTGGAACACCTGGAGAGCTGGTGCAAAAAGAATAACCTTCACATCAACGTGAAGAAGACAAAGGAGATGATTGTGGACTTCAGAAGGAACAAACACACCTACACCACCATCGGTAACTTCACATAGACTCTCTCACTGGTACATTTTCATCTTTAAATCACTTCTTGGTCTGCTGCCTTCATACATCTCCTCCTACATGTCAATGCGTGACAGCGTGCACTCTCAGGACATTACTACATGCAGTGTCCCCTCAGTGAGGACTGAACTAGGCAAACAGGACTTCTCCTACTCCGTGCCTGTTTCCTGGAATATCTTGCAAAAAGTTCTGAAGCTCTCCACCTTGACCTCTCTAAGTGGCTTCAAACATCTGCTAAATTCATGGCAAACACCAGTGCAGACATGTTCCTGTTTTTAGTATTTTATATTGCTTTATAATGTAGATGTTTTTGTTTAGTTTTTTTTATATCAATTTTTTTCCTTTTTTTTTCATTTGATATGCCTTCTTTTAAGATCCGCTACTGTTGTCATCGTTCTTTGTTAAAAACAGGTCTTTCTTGTAAATGAGTCCTTGAGGCTCAATGCGACCAACCTCTATAAAGGTCAAATGAATAATACCTACGTCAACAATTTATTCAACTAAAAAATGTTTTTGTTTTAGTCTATTTTACACAAAAGTGATGTGAAAAAACAGCAACAATGGAAGTCAGGTCTGCTGTGTCTTCTCACATCCCCAGTATTGGGGAAAAGAATCTGTACATGAACACTCTTCAAAATGACTTCCAGCTGCTTTTTTAAATGTATAATCTGCACCAGCACATAATACATACGTTATTTTTGCAGAATGGTGCATGATTGTAGAAATTATTTAAAAGCTAAAAAGTCAAAAAGTTTACTTGTTAGTTTGCAACATAATTGTAGATGAAATAGGTTTAGTGTCAAAAACTACTGTTTCAACTTAAACTAAGGTCAAGTTAATTATTTCATCCACTTATTGATTTTCTGGCATGTTTTCAGTCATGTTTAGTCATGACATGTTTGGGAATTAATTTTGCAATCTGTTTATGATCACATCAGGTTACAGTGTTAGCTTAACTAGTTCCAGCTGCTACAGAACTAACCAACATTAACTGTGTCAGGCCCTGATGTCTGTTTGACTAATTTTCACAAAGCCTCTTCTTAAACTATGAACGCCTTGTTTCACAAAACATATATTTCAACGTAACTCACCACCATGCTGTGCAGGGCGATGAGAAGCTGCCGTTCCTGCTCTCTGAGCTAATACAGCTAACAGCAGAATGAAGCGGCATCCCTCTTTTAACTTCACTTCAGTTTATTTATATAGTGCCAAGCCACAACAGAAGTCGTCTCAGGGCACTGAACAGGAACCTCCAAAAAAAGTTAAGTCAGATCCTCTGGATGTTCAAAAAACAAACTAAAAGAAAAAAAAAGTTTTTTTTTTTTTTAACATCCTGAGGATCTGACTTAACTTTTTTAGATTTTTCTACCTGGATTATTGAGCATGCGTCAGGAAACTGAACAGAAACATTCATACACATATAAAGTAAGTTAAGAACATTATTTATCTGAAGAGCGGAATGCTTTGAGTCTAACTCCATCGCAGACTCTCATCTTGAGCAACCATGAAGGCAACAGTGGAAAGGAAAAACTCCATCATGAGGAAGAAACAAGCGGTCATCTGCTTCAACCAGCTGGGTTTGAGAGGAACAGGAAGGAGGAACAGATACACAATGGCAGGCTGAGAATCACACGTTAAGATAGAAATAATATCAAATGCAAACTATTCACTTATGCATTAGTAACTATTCATTTGAAGAAATGAGGTCTCCGTATGTATGATTTCTCTGCATTTTGCTACATCCGGTTTTTCCAACATATTGCTCATATATGCACACTACCATCTCTACAGAAATTGAAATAGCTTCATAGCTGTAACTTATTACATTCAGTTTAAGAGTAGGTGAAGTTAAATTTTAAGCCAATGTTTGTTCAAAGCACATGTTGTTAGTTTAAAGGATTTGCATACATGAAGATTGAAACCTATTGAGAAACATGGATTTTGATGAATCAGTAGAGATCCACTCATTCATCCATCATCTTTACCCGTTTCTCCCTTTTTGGGTCACGGGGGGTCACTGGTGCCCAAATCCAGCAGTCACTGTGCGAGAGGCGGGGGACACCCTGGACAGGTCTCCAGTCCATCAAAGGGACACAACGAGACAAACAACCATTCACTCTCTCTCTCTCTCTCTCTCTCACACCTAGGGACAATTTAGAGTTACCAATCAGTCTAACATGCATGTTTCTGGTCTGTGGGAGGAAACTGGAGTATCTGGAGAAAACACACGCATACATGGAGAGAACATGCAAACTCCACCCAGAAAGGCCCCCCGGCCGATATTCAATCTGACGACCTTCTCGCTGAGAGGTGGCAACTCTACCAACTGTGCCACTGTGCCACTGTGCCACCTTCATTATACAGAAGGAAAAAAACATTTACAAGTGAAAGATATCAAGGACAGTTGCCAGTGTTTCTGAGAGTGGACATCCCAAAGGTCAAACCTTGCAATGCACAGAAATTTGAATACCGTAAGAAACCTGGAGAAACCACGCATGCACGGAGAGAACATGCAAACTCAGAAAGACCCCGGGTCAGGATTTGAGCCGGCGACCGTCATGCTGGGAGGCAACAGCCAGTCTACAAACTGTGCCGCCCCAGTATAGATCCTTTAAATACAAATTGTAACTGTTTTTGGCTTCTAGGTTCCTTGCATCATCTTACACTGTTGGGTAAAAAGCACATACAGTACATACTGTATTTAGTAAAAAAAACTTATCTGAACAATCAAAGGTCACAACGTATGCAACTAAACCTCATCTCCTTGTTAAACACTGGTGGCTGGTCTCTGAAGTTTGGAGTAAATAAATACTGGAGTATTATGCATAAAAAGTCAGACATGTGCACACACTGAGTTGAGTTATTGGACAGATGGTGATTACAGTTGACATTTCAAAAGCCACTGAGCAATATTGTTTTGCAGCAGATGGGTGCAGTAAAGCATCAATAGCTAAAAATAAACATACATTCTAAAAAGAAGTATATGTGCAACTGTAAAATGTTTAAAGCTGAAGCACGTGGGGTCACAGAGAATACACATTTCTACATGGCAGACCAATCTAGAACAATAACGCTACAATCTAAACGGAACTGTTCGTGACTTTTTGTTGGCAACACTATCCCGCTGTAAAGGACATCATGTCAGACTGGTTACTGCAAATAAAATCAGTAAATGGTTTTAACCTGTTCCATCTTTTTATATCACATCTTTTAAAGAACAGATTCCATTTGAGCATGCTCAAATACGTTTGAGAGAATGAAGTTCTGTTATATAAAAATACTTTAAAGATTTTGCACTATGAAAACAGCAAGTCTTGACAAGTATAATGTATAAAAAATTAAGATGTTTTTCAGAAGACACAATATTCTGTTTCCCCCCTGGAATTAGTCATCTTATATATTGTCCTCCATGATGTAATGCATGCCACAGATTGAGAGAGCGTAGCTGTGATCCACAGGTCAGAAAGGGAAACCAGACAACTCACAAGGCCAAGAGTTGGCAGCAAGACATCTGCAAACATGCCTTCACAAACACGACACGTGATTTTACTTTCATTCCACACATTTCTCTCTAACAAAATTTGCTTCAGTTCTCTAAGTTGGATCGCATGGAACAAGGTGATTATCTGGCTCCATGGCTGTTGAATACATAGTGTATAAACTGTTCTCACAAACAAACGTTTTTATTTCATCTAATAGCAAAAATGAGTACAATCATTTTTACTAATGTGTTTGATTGTAAATATAACGTGGACCTCGTAATTTTACAGCTAACTGTAAATTTTTATTTAATATCATTTAGCTTATAGGACCTAGTGAGGACTTGTGACCTGTCCAGAGTGTCCCCCCTTCTCACTGAGAGACAACAGCTCTACCAGCTGAGCCACGATGTTAGCCTGCACGGACGGATCTGTGCATATTGTGAATAGTGTGAATTAATCCATTTTTGCCACTGAATATAAATGGACAGATAATATGATGGGTTTTTGTTGAGCTTTGATTTAACATGGTTCTGATTCTGAACAACGCTTTCAGAGCTTTTATCAGCTTCTGGAAGTTGTGATATGTCTTTTTATTATAAAACAGATGTTCCCGACAGACAGCACTGATTCCAGTGAGCTTACAGCACATCTCCAACATCATCATGAGATGGTAGTCCATCCATCCATCCATCCATCCATCCATCCATCCATCCATCCATCCATCCATCCATCCATCCATCCATCCATCCATCCATCCATCCATCCATCCATC
>NC_056502.1:41222746-41226722 GCF_014905685.2 Nematolebias whitei
CTGCAGTTTTGGAAGCTTCCTCTCTTTTATGTAACATGGTAATGTGGTTCTCAGTTTTCTGTTCATTAACAGTTTTCCTGGTGACAGTCCACATTCCAGCGGGGATGCTCGATAACTGAGCAAAGCAAGATAAGGATCTGAACCACTGTCAGCTGCTTTCTTTAATAGCTGTTTAAGAATGTGTACTCCTTTTTCAGCCTTTCCGTTTGACTGGGAATAGAGCGGGCTTGATGTGATGTGCTCAAATCCATAATGGTCTGCAAACCTCTTCCACTTCTTGCTATCAAAGCATGGTCTATTATCACTTACAGCTTTGTACGGAATGCCATGCCTGGCAAAAATGGATTTTGCATGTGTAATCACACAGGTTGATGAAATACTTGACATTAATGACATCTCAGGAAAGTTAGAGTAATAGTCAATGACAACTAAATTTTTTTGCCTTTTAAATGAAACAAGTCCATCCCTACTTTATGCCAAGGTGCCACTGTCATGTCTGCAATGATCATGGGCTCTTTAGTTTGCTTGTTTCTGTATTTTTGACATTTTTCACATGCTCCTATCACTCTTTCAATGTCTCTGTTTATTCCTGGCCAAAAGACTGTTTCTCGCGCCCTTCTTTTGCATTTTTTAACACCGAGATGACCTTCATGTATTCTATGCAGAATGTCTTGCCGTAAACTTTGTGGAATGACAATTCTATTTTGCTTCAACAAAAGTCCATCCGCATGGCTTAGCTCACCTCTGATGTTGTAGAACAATGGTCTGGATCCTGCTGGCCATCCATTTTCCATGTGATCGATTACATGCTGTAGCTCTGCATCTGCTGCTGTTTCAGTTACTATTTGTCTGAATTTTGCATTAGACACAGGCAAAGCTGCACACACCATGTTTACATAGCTTTCCACATCATCTGCAGAAGTACTCACAGTGTCCTCAAGGGGTGCTCGTGAGAGTGCATCAGCCATGATGAGGTGTTTCCCTGGTGTGTATATCAATTTGAAATCATATCTCTGAATTTTCATTATCATATGTTGAATTCTTGGAGACATTTCATTCAAGTTCTTCCTGATGATTGCAACAAGTGGACGATGATCTGTTTCTACAGTGAATGAAGGTAGGCCATAAACACGACTATGAAACCTCTCCAATCCAAAGACCAATCCTAGACATTCCTTTTCGATTTGAGCGTAACGACGCTCTGCTTCTGTCATCGACCTAGATGCATAAGCAACTGGTTTCCACAGCTCGCCTTCAGCTTGCAGTAACACAGCTCCTATTCCATCCTTGGAAGTATCTGTTGACACCTTGATACTCTTTGCTGGATCATAGAATGTCAACACTGGTGCAGTTGTCAGTGCTCTTTTGAGGCTTTCCCATTCCTGGTCGTGTTTTTCTGTCCACTGAAACTCATTTTCTCTGTGTAGAAGTTGCCGAATGTTGGACGTTCTGGCTGCCAGATTAGGAATAAATTTGCCAATAAAGTTCACCATTCCCATGATGCATTGTACTCCAGTTTTATCTTTGGGATTTGACATGTTGAGTATGGCATTTATTTTTTCCCGACTTGGCTGAATGCTTTGTGCAGACAACTTATCTCCTAAAAAGAGAATTTCTTCAACTCCAAAGTGACATTTACTTTTGTTGAGTTTCAGTCCATGACTGTCTATGTGGTCTAATACTTTTACAAGCCTATCATTGTGTTCTTGAAGAGTGGAACCCCAGACTATGATGTCATCAACATATACTCAAACTCCTTCAAGTCCTTCAATAATCTGCTCCATTGCTCTGTGAAAGATTTCAGATGCTGAGATTATTCCAAAGGGCAATCTCAAAAAGCAGTATCTGCCATAAGGAGTATTAAAGGTACAGTACTTGCTGCTACTTTCATCAAGTTTCAGCTGCCAAAAACCTTGTGAAGCATCCAATTTTGTGAAATACATGGCACCTGCCATTTCACTTGTGATTTCTTCACGTTTGGGTATCTGGTAATGTTCACGCTTAATGTTTTCATTCAAATCCTTTGGATCCATACATAATCTCAGTTCCCCATTCTTTTTCTTCACACACACCATCGAGCTGACCCAGTTTGTTGGTTCTTCAATTTTTTTAATCACCCCCAACATCGTCATGCGTTCAAACTCTTTTTTTACTTAATCTCTTAATGGTTGAGCAGGATGTACAAAGTTCAACTGGTTTTGCATTTTCTTTCAGCTGGATATTGTATGTGAATGGTAACACACCAAATCCTTTGAACACATCTGCATAGTTTTGCAGTATAGAGTCAACAGAGTTATTTGCTGTACTCACATTCATGTTAATGTGATTTACTCTTTTCACCAGCTGCAAATCTTCACAGGCTTTGTCACCTAGTAGAGAGTCCAGACCTTCACTAACAACAGAGAAAAATAGATGAAGCATTCTTCCTTTGACAGTCACTTTCAGTTGACATGTTCCCAAGCATTTAATGCTCTGTCCATTATAATCTCTGAGTGTAATCATCTTACTCTCTATTTTTGGTTTGCTTTTCATTGTTTTGATGTCAGACATACTGATCAGGTTTGCTTTAGCACCTGTGTCCAGTTTCATGGTGGAAATAGTACCATTAATTTGTAATGGTGCTGTCCATTTATCTTCTCTGATAACATTAATCTTTTCATGTGGTTCATTTTCACAGTTTACCACACCCACAAAAAAATGTATCACACAGGTCAGTATCTTCAACCAAGTTAACAGACTTCCCTTTCATTCCTTTTCTTTTTGAAAAGCACTGTTTGGCAACATTTTTCATTCATTCAACCTTTATTTAGACAGGTAAATCCCATTGAGCCTGGAGGACTCATTTACAAGAGAGACCTGTTTGGCAAAATGTTTTTTCCTCCACACAGAGAACATTGCTTGCCACATGCAGGACATTGTTTCAGCTTATGTCGAGAGCCGCATCGCTTACAGGAAAATATATCATCATCCATGCGCTGCACAGGTTGATTTTGTTTGCGATGTTTTCCTTTATTAGAAACTGCACCAACTGCTACAGTTTCACTCACGCTTGCTGGGCCATCATCTACTTTGCTGAAAGTCCTCAGGTGGATCCGGGAGAGCTCGCTGGCTTTGCAAATCTTTATAGCTCCTTCCAAAGTAAGCTCGGTTTTTCTTAACAGCCTTTCTCGGACCTGCTTGTCTTCCACACCAAACACTATCTGGTCATGAATCATGCAGTCTTTCAGTGCCAAAGTTACATGTCTGAGCTTTCAGCTTCAGATCAGTCAAAAAAAACATCAAACAGTTCATGTTGTTGCTGCACACGAGACCGGAACACATATCTCTCGTAGGTTTCATTTTTCTTTGGTGAGCAGTGTGCATCAAAATGCTCAAGCACTTTATCTAACTCGTCTTTGTCCTCTTCACTATCAAAAACAAATGTGTTGTACACTTCAATGGCTTGTGGACCTGCTATTGTCAGCAGTAGTGCTACCTTTCTGCTGTCTGACTTTGCATCAAGTCCCATGGCCGCCACATACAGTTGAAACAGCTGCTTGAAGTTCCGCCAATTGCTGTCAACATTGCCGATCAGCTTTAAATTATCTGGTGGCTTCAGAGCATCCATGTTCTTTGTTTTGTAGTGACTTACTTTGTTCACTTTACTCCTGACACCATGTTGTGTTCCAATGAGGACAAGAAAGAGGCCGTTTGTTCTTCTTCTTCTTCTCAGGCCGTTTGTTTCTGCATGCAACACCGCTTTATTTTGTTTGCCACACCTCTCTCACAATCATTTCTTCCTCTACTTATATACATCCTAGTTTCACCATGTTACCAAGAATACTGACATCTAGTGGCTAAAACTGATATTGACAGTTATATGTGACAAGGCAAGATGGCCGCGCTCAGAGCAGTTGCAGCTTCACAGGCTCCCGGTACCATCCCAGTTTTTAGAAGTTTTGATATTGACTCTGTGCCTGACTCTGCGCGATTTATG
>NC_056502.1:41226822-41233227 GCF_014905685.2 Nematolebias whitei
ACACACACACACACACACACACATACATACATACATATATATATATATATATATATATATATATATATATATATATATATAAATTAAGATAATCTGTGTGTGTATGTAAACATTAACGTGTCTGTATGAACCAAAGTGCTAGGAGGCTTTGAGAGCTTGTAAATTTAGACAAAAGCCACACTGACCACTGAAAATATGTTCCTGTATTTATATCTGACCCGAAAGGTAGTGTGGCTTCCTGTACTTTACAGAACGGCAACAGAAACAGGGCCAGAGCAAATTACTATGAGAGCAATAATCATCATAAGTGCTGAAAGGAGTTCAGACGCAGCAGATCATTTTTTATAATCGCCTCCAAACCAGCAGTGGAAACAGCATACAGCCACAAACAAGCAGACCTGTCATGTCTGCAGCTAAACCACATCTGCCTGTTTGTTGAAAAAATGTCTGGTTGAACAATTAATTTAACACATTGTATTGTAATTTTTCCTGTTAATTACCCTCTCTTATAGTCAGAAACTTTAAAGACATGAAGTTTTCTCATTGAATTCCACGCTTCACCACCACATATAGCACAGGTTCATATCAACGTGCTTTATGTTCCAGTCTGTAGCACGTGGCTGTTTAGTGTCGTCCATCGCAGAGCAAAACGAGGGAATTGGAAATACTCTCTGTTCATCCATTCATGCATGTTGAGAGCGCGACAACTTAAAAATAAGGTGAGGTACCAACTTTCATTTTGGTGTGTGGCTGCATCGAGGCATAAGAAAGATGCCTTGTCAAGTGAGGAAAGTTGTTGTTGTTGTTGTTGTTGTTGTACGTACGTACATATATACACATATATATATATATATATATATATATATATATATTCACACTAGACACCCCTATCATATTAGTAAACTGTGCTTTCTAGTTTTTATATTGCTTAAAAATATATTTTCCTCAAATGATAGGGGTGGCTGAAGATTAATCTAAGGTGACCAGGGCCACCATTGGCCACCCCCTGGCTCCACCATTGAACCTGGCCGTGGATAATATGACTCACTCCACCCGCCAGGATCCGTCACTCTGCACCACTTCAGACAAGAAAAAGATAAAACTAACTCTGTTCTTCTACAGTCTCACTCCTACTCACTCAAACATCTTGCACACACACACACACACACACACACACACACACACACACACACAAAAAACATTTACTTGGGTTCTCTGATCAGTTCCAGTCCAGAAAAACACTTATGATTTCAAATGGTGCACAACTAAATTTTGTTGTATCAAGGTCTATAAATAAATTATCTTCTTGTTTTTGCCTCACATACAGTAAGACCTCTTACATTTAAACGTTTTGTTGTGTGTTCGCCTGAATCTTGGCTGTACTTGAGCCGCTAGTTGCCCAGACTGCACCGCCACACAAACCGTTCTTTAGTTTGTTTCATACAAAATGACATGGCTGCAGCTGGTGAGAGGTGAACAAGTCTCTGCAGGTGTTTTACTTATGCTTAATATTTATTTTCACTGGTTCTGAGGACAAAAGTACATGGACATAAGGCATGTCCTACAGCACCCTGCACAGGACTGCACACATCCTGAGATGCAAATAATCTAAAGAGGTTTGTTTTCCAACTTATTGTTTGACTTCTTTATTGCGATATACTGTATACTGCAATTATTTCAAAAAGTCTTATTGAGCTTGTATTTAAAAAAAAATAAAGAAAGTGAGAACATTATCTCAATAAGTCCAGACGCTTCCTGTTGGCGTTATCAAGAAACGCTCCAATCATCTTGTCACTGACCGTCCCTGGTGTCTCCAACTACAACAAAGAACATGCATTACGTTTCATGAAGCCCTGCATGTTGCCTACAACTTTACAAGTCAAAGTGTCAGACACATGCTCGGAGCACTATCAGATCTTGTGAGAATTTTCTTTAAGTCTACTTCCACACCAAGTTTTAGCTCAATGTTTGTAAAACGACTAAGTTCTGGATATTTTTCTGTTTCTTAAAGTTGGTTAGCTGTAGCAGCCATCTTGAATCTGGTGTTCTTCTAAAGTTACTCAGCTGTAGCTGTACATCTAATGGTTATTTTGAGTTTCATTAAAGCCCTTCTAGTAATTCATGATATATTTTGCCAACAGACAGATAAATATACACACAAATACAACACAGGCTGATCACCAGCCTTTCATGCAAACTATTCACAGGTCTCTACCCGTGTTGTATTGTACTCTGAAAAACTTTGATTTATTTATTTATTTATTTTATTTATTATATTTTTATTTTAAATACCTGTTTGTCTTCTTTGTTTGTGTGATGGACAGGTGACTTGTCCAAGGTATACCCTGCTTCTTATTGGTAGCAGTTAGAGATAGACACCAGTTCTCCCTGCAGCCCTGAACAGGAGCTGGTTTAGAAAGAAGATGGATGGATGTGTAATTATACATTATATATAGCTAATTATATATGTTATCTTTGCTAAGAGTTGTATCTCACTAGGCTGTAACTGTTGGAGACTATGGACACTCAAATTTGACTCTGTGTTGAAATTAAAAAAGGGCAAAGTTTCAGTTTTAATCTGGTGTTTGGATGTTTGTGACCAGGGAGTTGATTGGTTGTGTTTTGAGCAGCCGTTTTTAAAAATCGCAGCCTAGTTCTATGAGCACAGCTTGTAAATCTGTATTTTGGGCTGCGCACATCATTTTCTCCACAACTTCAGCCCACATCATACTCCCCGCTGCCTCCTTGAGCTCACCAGCCTCCACACTTACAATTTATTGTTGTGGAGTACACTTTAGAAACGTGAATAGGCAGGTTTGGACCAGATTTTCTTTTAATTTTATTATTAATCATTGGTGTGTTTCCTGTGCAGGTGTCTAAATACAACTCTACAACTTTTGGCAATCAAATTAACATAATGAGGACAGGTTTAAAAAGCCAGAGCTGATCAATAGTAATAGCAAATTTATTATTAGTTCAGTATCTTAAAAGATTGCTTGCAAAAAGTCATAGACCATTAAATTTCATGTAACAGTTCTCATCGGCCTCGATCCCCACATCTGGTTTAGAGGACAGAGATGACAGAGGACTTCTGTGAGTTTATCATAGTTCATATTGTCATCGTCACAAAATTAAACAATATCACAACTTTTCTAATATTCTAGCCCACAACAACTTTATTTTGAGAGAAATTTTGATGCACTAATTTTTAACCAAAAATATTTTGAGATAATTTGGAAAAAAAGTGTGTAATCGCTCGATAAGAGGTTTAGTGAACTCACCTTTGTCAGCTCTGGTTTTCCACTCCAACTCGAAATCTTGAGGCTAATGTTGCATCATTGTGATTTTATGTTTTCAAAAGTTCTCATGTAACAGGAACATGTAAATATACTGCAAACAGTGAAAATGGGAATACACAGCTTTATGTGGTTCATAAAGATATACTGTACGTGGCAAACAGTAATAGCGTGTACGGTTCCTGGAAGAGTGTAAAGAAATTGTTTCTCCACAGTTTATGAATGTGAAAGATGTTGTTTTAAACAGCTCATTTCACGTGTCATTTGACGGGACCATGTCCGTGCACCTAAATCTAGTTTATTGTGTGTGCAGACAGATTTTATTGGGTTATTAAAGCCATGTCAGGCATATGGTACTGTGTTTACTCAGAGTGCTTTCCATGGAAAGTTCCATTAGTTTTACACAGAGGCTGTCACTTATGTCTCAGACACGAATAAATGGATGAAGTCGTTCGGTTGATTCTAAACAAAACCACCCTGTTAAGTTTCACCCCCCTCAAAAAATGCCAAACACACCTGGATAAAACATACCTGGTTTAAATTAAATTATTTGGAGCAAACTCAAAATCTTGGTCTCTCTGTCAAGATAACACTGCATTTCAACATCAATACTAGTTAGTTAGAATAATTGTGACAAAAATTCACAAAAATTATAGATTTTTTTCTTATCTGAATTATTTTACTTATTTATGGATATGGAAGGATGGACGGGAAAATGATACGAGGCTGCAGCATCAAATCTGAACTATTACCAGTTCAAATGTGGTAACAAAGCTCCAAAAATGATTATTCTTTACATATTTTTATGATTGTATGTGTATGCATTAAGTCATGTCCACACTAACATGACAAAGATGTAACTCGTGAATGCTTCAACATCAGTCATCAGTGAGGCTCTGATGAAAGGGAAGAACTAGAAGAGGCAGATTCTACAGCCAGAGTTACTGTCAGCATGACACAAATACAGCCAAGACCAAAAAACAAACCAGCAGCAGTTTATAAAAGGTTTTCATTAACTTTTGAAGTAGAATATGTTCTGCATATGACCCGATTCATAATCCATCCTGTCCGAGACGCACCCAGAGACGCTTCACTGCTCGTCTTTTTTATCCATTTCCTTGTCAGAAAAATCACCCTCTCCTGAACCACTCGGCCACCTCGTAAGAGCTACTGTATATTTTCACTTTACAGTACTTTTTACCATCTTTTAGTTGAAAATGAGCTGCAACTCCAAGTACTTTACACCATTAAAAAGGGACATCCGTGCTGTCGCAGGCTAAAAAATTCATCCATCCATCCATCTGTTATCTTTACCCTCCTTTTCCTTTTCGGGTCAGGGGGTCACTGGTGTCCATGTCCAGCTATGTGTGAGAGGCAGGAGACACCTGGACAGGTCTCCAGTCCATCACAGGGACACATAGAGACAAACAAGACAAACAACCATTCACTCTCTCACTCACACCTAGGGACAATCTAGGGGCCGTTTACACAACGTGTATTTTGAGTGCATCCGCTGGTTTCTCTCTGTGGTTCTGCTCATCATTTACACGACACCAGTGGCCCCCTCTTTGAATCCGGAGGTTTCTGAACCCACCTTCCAGAGTGGAGGTTTTTCGCTGACCACCCGCTGATAATGTAAACATCTCCCGCTGAGGCTTTGTGTTAAACCACATGTGCACACGCACGCGCGGACGGACAGCGTATTTCTATCAACATGGCGGCGGACACACTGCTTTCTGAACCACGACTGATGGAATATATTTTTAATCTCATAGTTAATCTACGTCAGATTCCAGGTGCTGTTACCGACATCTGTGTTGCAAGAGACACAGTCTGATCCAGTTCTAATATCAATGTGCCGAGGCAGCACGCGTGCGCATTAAGTGAAGGTACAAAATTCACAGCACCATCTAATGACCCGGCATGGTAACTACAGCGGGTTCGGGAGGGCGGGGGGAATCCTCCGGATGCATGTAAACCCAAAATCCGACCGTGTCAACGCAAATCTTTTCCTCTAATTAACATACGAAAAAAAACTATGTTTCCCCCCATCGTGTCCGTGTAAATAGGGTCTTACCAATCAGTCTAACATGCATGTTTTTTGTCTGTGGGAGGAAACTGGAGAAAACCCACAAATGCACAGAGAGAACATGCAAACTCCACTCAGAAAGGTCCGCAGCTGGGATTTGATCTGACAGCCTTCTTATTGAGAGGCTCTACCAACTGCACCACCGTGTCGCCAGAGGCTAAAAAATAATTTCCCAAATAATTTCCCACACAGTGCCTCAGCTGGTAGAGCTGTTCTGTTGTGACTTGGCGCTATATAAATAAACTGAACTGGAGAGACCATATTGACCCAGTAGGTCAAAAGAGGTGTCAGTTTAAAGAGGAGGGTCTACACCAGGCCTGTTCAACTGGTGGCCCGGGGGCCAAATCAGGCCCTTGGGTGAGCTCAGTTCAGCCCACCAGTGGGTTCATTTTATAATAAAACTAGACTTTAAACCATAAAACAAACTTAATGACAATAATTGCTGGATGTCCAGGCCCTGAACTCTTGGCTTTCAGCAACTGCACCCCCCCGAGCAGTTTAGTTGAACAGTCCTGGTCTACACCACCATTTTGACACCCTGGTATTTAAATTAGAAGCGCCTGGTGAAGCTTTGCAGATGTTTAAAGCAGAAAGAAGTCACGATGGTCAGCAAGCTTAAAGGTTCGGTCTTGTCTTTTATTCACATGATCAAAATCAGGATGACACAAAACACCAAAGGAACAATTAACGTTATCCAGATAAATAAAGAACACACAGAATTAATCATTTTACTTGTTGTCTTTATAGATACTTGTGCAATTTCCAGAATGTTTTCAGTACAAAAAAAATCTTTTAAGTTTTGGCTGTCCAACATAAACTGTAGAATTAGTGATAAAAGCTGCAGACCTGCCTGTGATGATGATGATGCTGAGGCTGAGGCCATCAGCAGTGTGGACAACACTCAGGACTTCTTGTCACATTTGTAGTGAGTCACGTGGGTACGTGTCACTTGTTGTATGACAAATATATGAAATATATATTTATGCATACTTTTCACGAGTTCTTCATTTTTCTGACTGT
>NC_056502.1:41233327-41234888 GCF_014905685.2 Nematolebias whitei
TTTTTTTTTTTTAAAGATCTCTGTTTCAAAGTTGTGCCTTAGTAATCCTATAACGTATAAGGGTTAGGTCATTTCATTTATGAAGCATCAGTTCAGCTATTACTGTAACTAAACAACCATGGCATGCATACATGTATACACGGTTCATGTTAAAGATACTAAACAAATTATACACTAATCCAAACATGTCTGCAAATAAAAAAAGCACTTGGTACTTTCTTATTAGAAGGAGCACTGATTGCTTGCCTTTGGTGAACATTTTTACTTCTCTGTCTCAGACTACATGAACCCTGAGCACCACTGAGACTTTCCTCAATTTGTTTAGCTCCCTGTCTGGTGCCCTGGTGGGAGCTCAGTCTGCCTGGCACTGGATCACTAGATCTTCTTAATGACTGGGATAACTGGGTCCACTTTCCCAACAGGGAACGCAGAATAGATGTCGGACTCTCAGATATTATCATGTCTTTGTGATCTCATGCAGCAACATTAGTAAGTATATTGTTCAACTCGGTATACAGTTTGCTTTGTGTTTGCCTAAAAAACTTAGAACAAAACTTAATTTAATCAAAGTTGGCAGCTTTGTTTAAATGTTTTCAATAGGCAAAAGCTGTCTAGTTAATTAAGCCAAATTTAGAATAATGACTAGGTGGAAACCCCACTTTATGCTCTGTTCTGTTTAAGAAACAAATCTTAACTGAAGTTTCAACTTCATGCAGCAGACACAATTATAAAAAACATGAACTAACCCTAAGTATTTTTCAAATTTTTAATCTTTTAACAGTTGGTTCAAAAGGTATTCAGACCTCCTTCATGTTTTACAATGCTGTTATGTTGCAACCTGATGCTACAATTGTTAATACTCCAATAACCCACACTCAGTACCTCATATTTTCTTTGAAATTCTGCTCCGCTCAGAATGGTTGGATGGGAATCTATTTTCAGATCTCTCCAGAGGCAATAGATCTTATTCAAGTTTGGGTTTTGGCTGGTCTAAAATTTCCAGTTGCTCCTAAACTCCTCCGGTGTTGTCTTCACAGTGTGCTTTGAGCAATTGTCATGTTGGAAAGTGAACCTTTCAGCCAGTTTTAGGTCTGAGCACTGTGAAACCAGGTTTTTATTGAGGATATTGCTGTATCATGTTCCATTTAGTTTTCCCTATACCATGACCAGTCTCCTAGTCCCTGCTGCTAAAACATCCACACAACTAAATGCAGCCATTACCGGGCTTCACGTTGAGGGGTGGTGTTGGGAACAAGCCTGGTTTCTGTAATGATATCAGAGTCAGAGTCAGAGTCAGAGTTTCTTTATTGTCATTCGCACCTCATGTGGTACATGTGGTGGAGCGAAATTATGTACACAGGGTCCCAGTTACATCCAACAATAAAATGTATAAGAAAAACAGTAATAACATCTAAGATATGAACTAAGAAAAACATCAACTAAATATACACTAAGCACTCATAACATAAAACATTGAACATCACCACAAACATGAACATGAGTCTGCGAGCAGATGTGCACGCATGAACACATCAACATTGAAACAGATCAGCAGCAACAC
>NC_056502.1:41234988-41235654 GCF_014905685.2 Nematolebias whitei
CATAACATAAAACATTGAACATCACCACAAACATGAACATGAGTCTGCGAGCAGATGTGCACGCATGAACACATCAACATTGAAACAGATCAGCAGCAACATGAAACAGATCAGCAGCAACATGATATGGTTTTTCACAGTGATTATTCTAGTTAGAGATTCATGAGTCTAACAGCCTCAGGGTAGAAGCTGTTCCTCAGTCTAGTGGTTCTACACTTAATGCTCCTTAACCTCCTTCCTGAGGGGAGTGGGGCAAAAAGTGTGTGTGCTGGGTGGGTGGGGTCCTTCATGATGCAGGTGGCCCTCTTCCTGCATCTGGAGGTGTAGATGTCTGTGATGGTGGGGAGACTGACTCCAACAGATTTCTGTGCAGCCTTCACCACTCTCTGCAAAGCTTTTCTTTCTGCAGCTGTGCAGCCTCCATGCCACACATTGATGCTCGAGCACAGGATGCTCTCCACTGCACACCTGTAGAAGGAGGTGAGGACTGAGCTTCCCAGACCAGCTCGCCTCAGCCGTCTGAGGAAGTAGAGTCTCTGATGAGCTTTCTTGATCAGGCTGGTGGTGTTGTTGCTCCAGCTGAGGTTGTCATTCATGTGTACACCCAAGTACTTGTAGCTGGAGACCACTTCCACCGCAGATCCTCTTATGTTCAGGGGGGTGTAG
>NC_056502.1:41235754-41244734 GCF_014905685.2 Nematolebias whitei
CATCCATCCATCCATCCATCCATCCATCCATCCATCCATCCATCCATCCATCCATCCATCCATCCATCCATCCATCCATCCATCCATCCATCCATCCATCCATCCATCCATCCATCCATCCATCCATCATCTTTACCCACTTCTTCTGTTTTGAGTCGCGGGGGTCACTGGTGCCCATATACAGCTATCACTGTGCAAGAGGCGTGGGACACCCTGGACAGGTCTCCAGTCCATCACAGGAACAAATGAGACATGCACAGAGAGAACATGCAAACTCGACCGAGAAAGGTCCCCCGGCCAGGATTTGAACTGGCAACCTTTTCCCTGAGAGACAACAGCTCTACCAAATGAGCCACTGTGCCGTCCCAAAATCTCTTTTTTCCATTTATTGTTTTCTTCTCATCAAGAGATTCTTTTTCATCTGTACATTGAACTTCTTTTGTTAAATAATGGGCAGAAACAGCAAGATGTGCATCTGTCCAAGTCGTGAGTGAAGCAGACTAAGGATTACCGTAAGTGAAACATGACAGGTGCATAAAGTACTCAGCAAATAAAGCTGCTTAACAATGACAGAGAGCTCAGTTAAGTGTTTTAGTGAGAGGATAGTTAAAATATACACATAAACCACAGTCTGCTCACAAGTCTTAGATGCTACTACAGTTATGTACTGACACACAGTTAAACAAAACGTTACTGGTTCATTTTCAGGTGATTCAATCAGACACTTTAACCAGCTCTCTGTTTCCTCCTCGAACCATTTCTCTGTTCCACACTAACACCACTGATGCGTCAGTCAAAACAAAGACAATGAGCTACACACACGAGCTACACTCAAAACACAAATGCACCAGAACAAAGTTAAAGCCAGGAACTGTTCTGTTAACAAGTTGTCAGCTGTGGCTGAAGCTGTTGAAGGGCCGGCTGCAGTAAAGCATCACTTCATTTTAAAGCAGCACCATCTGATGCTTACTGAAGAGCATTACATTAACTAAGAGTTTAGCTCATAAGCATCTTCAGAAATCATAACTGGGATTATCATCACAGCTGCTGCTCTTGACCAATAAACTTTGTTGCAGCTGGCTGAGTGACAGCAATAAAAGTAAGCTTAGTCATTTGATTTATAATGTTTACAATATATTTTAAACGTCATAAAATTGAGGCTGTCTAAAACAAATGTCTTTTTTAGTCATTCATAACTTTTGCTGCCTTCACTGTTTCTACTCTCACTGCATTTACAAATATTGTTGACAATAATTTTGTTTTTTCTGTTTTTAAACAGGAACAACGCCAGGCTGTGTGTTTGTGCTGTTTTGCTGTCTTCTCAGCACAAAGACAGACGGTCAAGCCTCCTGGTTTTGGTCCTTCTGGAGGTTTCTTCCTGTTAAAAAGGAGTCGGTCCTTTACTCTGTCGCCTCCATGTTGGCTCAGGATGGAGTTTGTGCAAAGATGAAGATACAACTAAATCTGCTTGTTTCCTTAGATGTAAAACGTTTTTTACTAAACTTTTTTGTAAACTACTAGATCTAACTGAATAGTTCTATAACTAGATTTAAATGAATGTAATTCAATCTGAATAAAGATTATTTAGACTTCATTTATTGCACATGATTCATGAAATGGATTTTTTGCTTTGTGTATTGTACCTTGACATTAATTTTAGCTCTAAATAAATAAATTATAAATAAATTTATTTCAAATATGGGTTATTTTGAATACTCTGTAGACCTGTATGTTTACACTTGAGTGCAAGGTTTTCTACTTGATTTTTAAGACAATGTGATCTCAGCTCACACTAACTATGTGAATTAGACGTTAGCAAGGATTGTAGTCTTATTGGAATATGAATGAGTGACAATAAACTTATTAAATCTATTTTCAAACAATATGTAACACTGTGGCATTAACTCAGCCGACCACTAGTTCATGAATGAATGAACCGAAAAGGGAGATTGGGGTGGGGGGGCAGCAAACGACGTTCTGTAGTTGAGCTGTCAGCACCGTGTCAGATGGAAACATGAATCTGACAGTTGATGCTCGTGTCTGATCTTATAACCACTGTGGTGATGAGCACAGCGGAGGTGCATGAGAACGACCACAGAGCAAGTCAACGAATTTCACTGCACGTTCTACTTAAACTTTCGTGAAGAACATGTGTTAACCTGTTGAATTTCAGTGACCGTTTTCTTCACAGAAACAAGGTGTAAGTGTTTTCAGTGTTTGTCTTCCAGTTTCTATCACGGTGCTTTGAGCTTAAATCTGGAACGTTGGATGTTGAACTACCTGAAATCTTAATCTGAAATATTCTGGCCAATCTTGACCAGAAATGTTAAAATGAATATGCCGACATGCTTGATGACTAAAATATATTGGGGGAGTGGTGGCGCAGAGGTTAGAAGATGGGCCTGTGATCGGAAAGTCGCAAGTTCACCTCCCGGTACCTCAACATCAAAAGAATGTGAGTGGAAAAGGTGAAACACCCACACCTGACTCCACCCTCATTCACCATCTGCTCCCTAAACAGGTCTCTCTTGAAAATGAGTTCTCATGGCTCAATGAGACTACCTGAATAAATAAAGGCTAAATGAAAAAAAAGAAAATATATATCTATAAATCTAGAACCAGACTCACTGGAATGGTTCTGAGCGCAGGCTTCAGGAAGCTGCAGCATAGCTGCATCCTTGGTCTCAATGAGGAATGCAAGCAATGTTGGCTATCTGTCCTGGGAAAACTGGAGGGCAAACACAGACACAGTTTCCCACACTGTGTGTTTGATAAGAAAAATGAACCAAAGAACAAAAGAGAGAGAGAGAGATAAAACGAAATGGTTTGGATGCAAGGATGCAGACTGGACATGGGGAGCTTAAAAAGAATATTTTAAAATAAAATAAAACAAAAGGGCTTATGAGGCCGCAAAACATACACACTTCAGTGTAGACACAGGGAGCCCCATGGAGAAAACTGACTTGACAATGGCTGTTTGGACTGAGGATGAGCAAGGAGATGGGAAACAGGTGAGCTTAACGAGACAGGGAACAGGTGTGAGTAGGTATGGCAAGAATAAGGAGCATGAGCTGAACTGAGGAAAAGTGCTGAAAAAGAAGGAACTCACAGGGAAACTCAGGGAAATGGTAAATGGACTGTACTTATATAGCACCTTTCTATCTGATCAAGACACTCAAAGTGCTTTACACAACAATCTGTGCCTCATTTACCCGTTCACACAGCACTCTACTAGATCTCTACAAAGATAATTGAACAAATCAATCTAAAGAGACTAATCAGAGCTTTATCACATTCATACACCAATGGGACACACATCAGAGGCAATGAGGGGTTCAGTGTCTTGCCCAAGGACACTTCGGCATGTGACTGCTGGTGGATTTGAACCCCCAACTCTTTCATTGGAGGACGACTGTTCTAACCACTCAGCCACAGCCGCCCAAAGAAAACAGAAAATAAACACACACAAAAAAAAATCTAACAAAAAAGTCCACCAAACAGCTGAAAAACTCCGATACAGTCATGTTTGTAGCTAGTGAGAGTTAATAAATGACATAAATGCATAAAGGACAGGAGTGATATGAAAAGCAGGTGATAAATAATTTAAATGTTGCATAAACATTATAACAAGCATTTAATGGGTTGGCTTCAACACTCCTGATAATGCTGTGTCCTACTTGTGTTACAGACTGCATGAAAACTTTGCTGAAATACAATGGTTTAAAGAAAGACAGAGCATCGATTCCCACCATGCTAACTGGAAACATCAGCCTAACCTGCCTGCAGGAAGAATCAGGTTACACCACAGCTCTGACACCAGAGGACCAGCCGCAGCACGGCTCACAGGCTTCATACTCACAAATGTTCTGGTGCATGCTCAATAATCCTGGTAGAAAATCTAACAAAGTTAAATTGGGTCCTCTGGATGGATTAAAAAATGAAAAATAATAATAATAAAAGTTTTTTTTTTTTAAATGTTGAAACGTTTCGTCTTTAATCTAAAAGACTTTGCCAGTCTGAGGAATTGTAATAAGCTCAGTCTTATAAATAGCACCTTCTCATAGTGGATCAACCAATTTGCTGCTGACAGCTAGAACTAGTTATTCACGTGATAAAGGAGGACCATCAGCCTAACATTAGATCATTAGTGCCAGGAAGGTCTATTGCTATTCACAGAGGGCTGAGTGATACTAGGACTGTGAGGTCTCAGTCTCTGATAGAGGACATTTGCAAACTGAGGTGTACCGCAAATCTGCCTACACAGACCAGTATTTGCAGGTTGACTCCCATCACCCTTTGGAGCACAAGTTAGGAGTCATCAGGACTCTATATCACAGAGCAGACAGCGTCCCCACTAACTCAGGATCCAGGCAGAAGGAGAAATCCCACACAAAACAGGCTCTAGAGCAATGTGGATATCCTAACTGGGCCTTCCTGAAAGCAGAGAAGAAACCCAAACAGGACTCCAGTCAGCCATCAGGTGAAAAGAAGGAACCCAGACCCAGACCAGTGGTCATTCCATATGTTGAGGGAGTATCAGAGAAACTGAGACGTTTATTTTCTAAACATAACGTCCCAGTGGCTTTTAAACCCCAAAATACATTACGGCAAAGACTGGTTCATCCCAAAGATCCAGGCCCCCGGCACAAACAGAGTAATGTTGTGTATGCTGTTCAGTGTCAGGAGGGTGATCAGTCTTACATCGGGGAAACTAAACAGCCACTGGCCAAAAGGATGGCCCAGCACAGAAGATCAACATCATCAGGCCAGGACTCTGTGGTGTAGTGAACTAGGCCTGAGGTCAAATCCTGACCTTAAGGACCTTATGGGACAGAAACTGTCATTTCATTGATTTGAATCCAGAAATACAGGTTGACCCATCCTGAGACTTTCTTTCTTGGATTAATCAAGTGAAAGAAGACTACTTTCTATTATCATTACTATTTCACAAATGTTTGATAATCAAATTGTGTTAGTTCAAACAATATTTAAATGTTGAAGTGAACTACTCATTTTTAATTAACTGTGAAACAGTAATAATGATTTTTAATCCTCATTCAAAGTGAAATCAAGTTGGAATATGTTACAGAGTAATGATTCAATTTCTTGATCGTCTGTTTGAAATGAGCAAGTGTGTAAGTTGGTCAAAGTTCAAGTTTCGGTCAACTGCAAGTTTACTGAAAAAGAAATGTCATGTTTAACTTTTACAGCAAGATACTAGAGAATTGACTCCACGAAGTCTGGGTTCTTCATAATATCTTCTGTCTGTTCTTAAACAATCTTAATCTTTTTCCTTGACTTTTTAATAACACCTTACATCACAAAACACACCTCTGTTGGTCCATCGACCAATCAGAAACTCCCAAATGAACCGGAAACAAAGCTCTTTAAATGTCGGTACTTCCTAGTTCAACCCAGTTGGAGTCGGGTGGAGAGTTTGCAGCTCCAGTCGTTTGGGAGAACAGAAGTCCGACATGATCCAGAGCTCTTCCGAGTCTTATGGGATTATGACATCTTCCACCTCTGAGTGGAACTCTGACGGACTCCACTCATGTGAAGTCCACTTGTGAAGTGAACTGTGTCGGACGGAATACCGTCACTACTTCGGACGATTCACAGCTGTTCCTACGGAGACGCTGAAAGGGTGCGTTAAATGGAATTTCGTACCAGGGAGACATCTCCAGGTAAAAGAGATTTATACCACCTAAGTGTACCGGGGAAGAAGCTGGGAAAAACCCGGAGAGTGCCGTTCTGATGCCGACACAAACATTTTCCCTCATCCAACTTTTCTCCCTCTAAACTTCATCTTTCCATCTTTAAAATTCTTCTATCTGCTAGAAATCATTCCAGATATTTTTAGAAGTTCTGTTGTACAGCTGGAAGCAAAGGGAAACAATCGCCGTATTGTTTACTCCTTGTAAAACTAGCCTAAATAAGCTGTTGTTATTTTCAATTTTTGCCAATTAATGTAAATGTGTGATGTGTTAAACTTGATTCTGTTAATAAATGACCCACTGTCGTTGGTGAGTCAAAGATAATTAACGTCTCACGTCCACATTTTATTAAATTCAATGCACATTATATACAGTCCAGAAAAATGAAAGAATCCGTTTAATTTATGAATATATATCAGCATATGTTCATCTACAGTGGTCTACACTCATCTCCAGGCCAGCAGTCACTCTTTCAAGGATGAAGATGTTCACATCCTGGACAGAGAGGAACGATGGTTTGAGAGAGGAGTAAAGGAGGCCATCTTTGTGAAAAGAAATCGTCCATCATTAAACAGGGGTGGAGGCCTCCGGGTTCAACTGTCCCCCTCTTACAATGCTGTGATTGCTAGTATCACTCAGCCCTCTGTGAATAGTAAACAGCCATCAGTGTGCTAATGATCTATCACATTTCAAATTTTTTATTTTTTTCATTAATTTTCATTGTTGAATCCGTGCAGAGGACCTGACTTAACTTTGTTAGACTCACAAATGTTGTGTTACAACGTGAGCGTGTGCATAATATATATAATAAAAATACATACATAGAACCTTTCCATGCATCCATGTGACTTCTGAATGTGAACAGAGAAGTTAAAACAACTACAGCCAAATCTGTGTTTGCAGCTTTGACACTTACCAGGTAGGATGAGTGGACCCCTGGTGCCTAAAGGAAAAGTGTTCTTCAGGCAGTTAGGTTCTCCGATCTTCTGACAGGTGAGCTCATGTGCTTTCCATTCCTTAAAAATCAATTATTGATTTTTAGGTGGGGAAAAAAGAGAAAAAAAGAAATGAAGACAATTTGTAAACCAATCATAAATTAAAAATAAAAATAAATCAGTTTAACGCCAAAACCAAATCTGAACTTACAAGTCAAAGTGACCTGTGTCTGTACTGTGTTTGACCTATGGAAGTGTCATGGTACATTTCTTTCTGCATCTAATCATGTTTTTCCACAAACAAGCATGCAAATACTAATGCAAATAAAAATGCAAAGAACAACATTATTAAGTGTTCAGTTGAAGTACTCTACAAAGACTGAAACCAGAACCTTCTCCTCTCTTTCAGAACAAACCGAGGAGAGGACTGGGTTATTACTGGTTTCCTATTATGACTCTGCACCTTTCCAGTGCTGTCACTAGATGTTCAACACGTCTTTATCAATAAAAATCACATGATGACAAATCCTCTCAGGGACACTCAGAAATGTTTTACGCAGATAACAAAAAATACTATTACCATAATAGCAAAAATGTGACAGTAATTGTAATTTCTTATGACTAGATTAAAAAAATAATAATAATCTGATCCTCATCTTAAAGCTTGATAATGACAGCACAACACATTTTAATGTCTTGAAGTTTATCAAATTTAGGTGAAAGTGTCGGCATCTGTGGGTGAAAAAGTTTGATTCAATAGTAATAATTTTATTAATACAATTTTTGAGGTATTTGGTTGTTTTTAATTGTTAGCATTCATTGTGAAAAGTTGCACTTTGTGAGGACTTGCACAAGTCAAATAAATGTCCTGTCAGTGCTCTCTGGTGGACAGAGCATTATCTGGATGTTGGGCACTCTAATCTCTGCAGCTCTGTGTTGAAGCATCGCTTCAGCTGTGTACAGAACGAGCACTGGCTGAAAGTCTAGCTCTTCTGGTCAGTTAACTCCACAGCATTATTATAGCCAGTGTCTGGATGTGTCCACGACTTTCAATAAATATCCCGATGCATGATCAATTATCCAGGTAGGAAAATCTAAGTTGAGTCAGGTCAGGACGGATGCAAAAAATAAAAATTATTTTTTAAAATTTTTTTGCATCCGTCCTGAGGACCTGACTCAACTTTGTTAGACACATAAAAAATAAAAAAAACTGTGAAGTAATTGTACAGTCCATTCTTATTTTTCCTCTGTACTTCACTTACAGTAAACTTGTCATGAAGAAAGCCAAAGTGCTGACAAATGATTAAAATCATCTGTCAAACAATAAGTGTCTGACATGGAAACCAAATATAGTTTGTATAAACCAGTGAATAAATCTTAGGTGTTTGCTAATTGAGTGTGTGAACAACACGTCACACCCCCTGCATGACACACTGGACTCTTACTGCTGCACCTTCAGTCGTTCACTGAGACCACCGAGGTGCTGCACAGGACAACACAGGAAGTCCTTCCTCTTTGTGAGTATCAAACTTTTCCACTCCTCCCCCTTTCTGCACATTGGACAATTAAATTAATCTTGTGCCCAGTGTTGCCAGATTGGGCGGTTTTCATTCTGATTGTGCGGGTAAAAATTGCTTTGGGTGGGTGGGATAATTTGGGTGGATTTGGAGTCAGATAGGCGGTTTTTGAGTTAAAATATTAAACACATTTCAAACAATCATTCATCATTATTTCATAGCAAAGCTCCCCTGACCTTTCTCCATCACTGAGTGGCTAATGTCATCTGTGTTGTTCATAGTGACAGTTTTAGTAGACACCTTGTTGAGTGGGCTGGCCCGTTGCAGCGGTACGTCGGAGCAGCCGCCATATTGGACGTGGCAGAACTGATACAAGGTAATGAACTGAACTTTTAAAGTGATTATTAAGAATGTTTACTCCTTAAATGTTTAAGTTAAATGTAAGCACTAAACCAGCATGTGTTATTTTAAGTGTTTACAACTACTAATGTTATCACACTGTTATTTGACTGCTGTATGTCACACTATTACTGTGGTAATAAATATAGAAATATTCATAATGAACATTTAATCTGTGTCTATAATGATCATATCATGAAATGTGACGTGTTGATTTTCTGAATAAAGAATACTAATGTTCATATTTAACTGATTTTGATTAATCACATTGATGAACATATAAACACCAATATATTTTACAGGGGGTGGGGGGTATTGTGTGTGTGTGTGTGTGTGCGTGCGTGCGTGTGTGTGTGTGTTCAAACAGTAAATACAGGTCCTTCTCAAAAAAATAGCATATTGTGATAAAGGTCAT
>NC_056502.1:41244834-41245865 GCF_014905685.2 Nematolebias whitei
GAATGTTATCACACTGTTATTTGACTGCTGAATGTTATCACACTGTTATTTGACTGCTGAATGTTATCACACTGTTGTTTGACTGCTGAATGTTATCACACTGTTATTTGACTGCTGAATGTTATCACACTAGTGTTACTCTGTTTATTAATTAGTACTAGAGCCCCAGCCGATATGGAAATGTAGTCTATCATGATACCGATATTAGGAGGGGGCTAATACTGATAACCAATATAATGGCTGAGCATGATCTGGATCTGAATATTCTGGGGGCTTCTTCCTGTTAAAAGGGAGTTTTTCCTTTCCACTGTTGCCTTTGTGCTGCTCGATGGGAGACTGTGACGATTCAACACAATCTGCAATAACTTTTACTAATTGGCTTTTTCATGTATGTGAATGTTTTTGTTCAGTGTCCTGAGACAACTTCTGTTGGGACTTGGAGCTCTAATAAAAGAACTGAATTAAAATTGAAATTGAATTGAAAAATGTTAAACTTTGTCCACCCCAAAGAATCTAAGATAACGGAAACCTGTTTTAACACTTAAAGTCTTGAACAGTGTTCCTAACGTGCATTCACATTTTCTATCCTCCACTATTAGATACAGTAAGATAAGATAAGATAGAACTTCATTGATCCTGCAGGAAATTGTTGTGCCAGAGTTTCAGTACAAAGGAACATACACAAGAATCACACAAGATATAAAAAAATAATAACAGATAATATAAAAAATAACAGAGAATTTAAAAATACCAACAATTAAGTTCTAAAACAGGTTAGGTGCAGACAGAAACATTAAAGTGTTTATTGAGGTACAAGCAATGTTCCCATAAAAAGTCGTGGTTTTCCAGCCCAAAAGTCCATTTAAAACCACCCCATCACACGAAAACCCGCCCTATATATATATATATATATATATATATATATATATATATATATATATAAAGGTCCTTCTCAAAAAATTAGCATATTGTGATAAAGGTCATTATTTTTCATAATGTAATGATAAAAATTAAACTTTCATATATTTCAG
>NC_056502.1:41245965-41251560 GCF_014905685.2 Nematolebias whitei
TTTATTTTGACTCTTTGTATTAGTTCAATTGTTCAAGCATTTCCAAAGCAGAGTGCTATCACCCCTTGCCCTCTCTATGACTTGAATGTAATAAGAAGCTTTAGCTTTACGTAGTTGTACAACCACCTTATTTCTCAAACTCTTGTATGACACGAGATCAGTCAGGAGCTTTGATTTTAACGCTTTCTTTAGGGCTGTATCTCGAGTTTTCATAAGTTTAATAATATCGGGACTTAACCACGGAGGTGTACTTTGTTGTGTTTTGCATTTGATTTCCTTTGTAAATTTGATGAAAATTGATGTCTCCACCTGCAGCAGCTCCCACACGCTCCTCCGGGCTAACCTAGATGTCATGTTTTATCAGGCCAGGGTTGAGATGTTTGTCCCCAGCTAAAAGTAAAAGCACTAATACCTCAAACGGAGAGATGGTATGCTCAAATTCATGTAATTTTTCATGTTACAAGTTCTAAGATTATTTTTATGGCAAACCAGTGGTGGTTGAAATGGACCACCAACCATTGATCACAATTCAAAACAAGCCCTTTCGTCCTTTCATCCTAGCACGGCTGCAGTGAATGATGCTAAGACTACAAAAATTGAACCTGACACTCATCTACAAGAAAGGCAAACATCTGTACATTGCAGACACTCTTTCTCGTACACCAAAGCTGGACGGTCAACCTCTCAAAGAGGAGCAACATGACTTTGAAGTAAAGCCACTTGAGCTCAATTCACCAAGACGCTTACAAGAGCTTGCAGAACACACCTCAAAAGATGCTACCCTGCAGAAACTTGCTCACTACATCCAGCATGGGTGGCCAAAGCAAGTGAGTAGTGTACCCAAAGCAATCAAACCATTTTTCAGTTTTTATGAAGAGCTGATTGTTGACAACATTGTTATTATGAAAGACAATAGAGCTAGAGTCCCAACTCCACTGCATGAGATCTACTTATAGGAACTACACAAAGGACATCCAGGCATAGTGTCAACAAAAAGAAGAGCAAGGGATAGTGTGTTCTGGTTGACAATAAATACTGACAGAGGACAAAGTCAAATCATGCAGTATCTGTCTTAAACCACACCAGCAAAAACAACCACTGAAACTACACCACATTCCAGATCTCCCTTGGTCCATCACTGCCACAGACATACTCGAGTGGAACAACCACCACTACCTCGTGCTTGTAGATTCTTATTCTGGATGGTTTGAAACTGATAACTCGAAAACCTAACACCAGTTTCAGTAATTAACAAACTCAAATGCCACTTCTCAGTACACAGGATACCACATAAACTGTACTCAGACAATGGCACCCAGTTCACGAGCAAGACCTTTTATGACTGTCACATCCTGGGGTTTTGAACATGTCACAAGCAGCCCTGAGTTTCTTCAATCAAATGGACTCAGCGAAAGAGCAATCCAGAGTACTAGAAGACTTCTTGAAACAACAAAAATGGATGGGACTGATTTCTACTTCTATCTGATACAACTAAGGACCACACCATGAGACAACATTCTTGGCTAACCAGCACAGAGACTGTTATCAAAACAAAATCAACCTTTCCTGTATGCAAAAAAACTGTTAAAGCAACAAGAACTATCAAAACTCAACTCACTAAAAAGCGCAGAGCCCAAAAACAGTACTATGACAAGTCAGGCAAGCTGCTCAGTCCATTAACACAAAACCAAGTGGTGAGGTTACGAATACAAAAAAGGACATGACAAGATTGAACTGACTAATGATAGACCGCTACAAGAGATCCTTCCTGCCCACAGCCATCAGCATGATTTATAGCATCTCATCCAGCACATACACTTTTTGCCCCGTTCCCCTCAGGGAGGAGGTTAAGGAGCATTAAGTGTAGAACCACTAGACTGAGGAACAGCTTCTACCCTGAAGCTGTTAGACTCATGAATCTCTAAGCAGGATAATCACAGTGAAAAATCACATCATCCTGCTGCTGATCTGTTTCATGTTGCTGCTGATCTGTTTCATGTTGTTGGGTTCATTTGTGCTCATCTGCTCACACAGACTCGTGTTCATGCTGCTGTTCAACATATTATTTTTTATGCTATTAGTGCTTAGCGTATTTTTAGTTAATGTTTTTCTTAGTTCATATCTTAGATCCATCATGGTTTCAGGTAAATGTTTGACCCACATGCAGTGCAGCTCTCAGAGAAACCAGTAAAGATTTAAGAGTATTATTTCAATCTCAGAATGGTGATGAGGTGATGTCGTTTGGGGAAAGTATGGATCTGGAAGCCGACAAGGACGAACTACGAATAGAGTCTCTGAAGACAAACAAAGAAGAGGTGAGTAGTGAAGAGAGTTCTTGAATGACTGAAGGAAGAAGACAGCTTACTTGAGGTTGTGGGGAAATCAGCCAGGAAGAGGTGAGTGGGATCCGCGAAGGCTGGAGATTTGTTATTGAAGTTACCAGTGGAGATCCAGGAAGTAGATTGATAGTAGATGGTTGATGATTGATGCCAAGGAGCTCGGTGGAGGGTGGAACAGGCTCGATCAGAACACGGGTGGAGCGAGAAGTGCAGAAAACAACTGAAGTTTAAAGATGATCCAGAAATGGCAGAAGTTTGCAGCTGACTGAGTTCCTCTCAGGAAGGAAACTGGAACGGAATCAAGAGTCAAGGCAGGAGTACCCTGGGGTACAAGGTGGAAAGCACCAAGTAAACAAAGGTAAGGAGGTCAGAAAAACCAACAAGAGTCAGAGAGAGCTCAGAGGGCTACGACTTACCACAAAGGTTAACACTCTGGCAGTGAAGGACTGGCAGGAGCCTCCTCTTAAGCTTCTCCTGATGACAGCAGATGGATTGCAGATGTGTGGAGCACACCTACTGTGACCAGACCTGCCAGCAAGCTCCTTGGCGCCATCTGGTGGAATACTAAAAGAACTGACAGTAACGGTGAAACAGATCCCTACAAGATCTTATTACTGTTTTTCTTTTACATTTTATACTTTTGTTGGATGTAACTTGGAGCCTGTGTACATAATTTCATTCCACCACATGTACCACATGTGGTGGAATGACAAATAAAGAAACTCTGACTCTCTGACTCTAACAACTCTTTAATGAAACCAGGATGATGATTCACAACATTTAATTTTACTCTGGGATTAATAAAGTATTTTTGAATTGAATGATTGATTATGCATATTGTCTTAGATAACAAAAGATAAATAGCACTTCTCCAGAAATAGTATCATGAAGAAATAAGAAAGAGGAGCTTTCAGATGTCCAACAAGCATTTATTTATTTATCAAGCAGAGTATGCATGATGAACTACTGGTAGTTACTTGTATTTACACATCAAAAATCATGGAAACGATGGATATAAATCCATATGCAAAGAACAAAATGTACATAAAGTCAGCCATGAAAGGAGCTCAACTTGATTCTTTGATTGATACCAAGAATCTATTGGAACGGATGATTTGTTTGCAATGGACTATTTGCTTTTTGAACAACTATTTAACGACTATTTATGAACAAAAAGTGAACAATGAACTATTAACATTAAATTAAACAAGACAAGAACAGATTTTAACATTTTTAAAAAGAAAAAAGTCTCCTCCTAGCTCTGCTCCTTCATGTCTGTCTTCCACTCCGTGTCTTACTTGTATGCGAGTACAGCTAAACAGTCAGCTTAAAGTGGGGGCCAGTTGACTGATGATGCCCTGTGACCCCCCTCTGACCTTATTCTTACACTGATGGCACTCCAGGTATTCAGTGGCCATGAGATACCAGCCATCGATGTCAAGGACCCTCCGGATGGTCCTGTATAGCCCAGCCTTTGTCATGGACCTGCTGCACACAGGCTGGGGGCAAGTCAGCTCCAGACACCAGATCCTGTGAGGCATCCACAGAAACAGCCGGCAAGCAAAGAAAGGGCTGGGGGATGCTGGAGGCTGGTTGTAGACCGGCCGCAGCTGGGGAGGGTACCACCACAGGTTGAGGTCAGCGGTGACGCGAGGCTTCCCCATGTGATCAGTGTCCGGCCAATCCATTCCTGCTGTTTGGCGCCGAGAGCGGCCCTCCAGGACTCGGGCATCAGCTTCAGAAACAAGACGAGAGCTTCAACATCCCATTGAGCCTGGTACAGTGAACTGGTTTACTGTCTGTTAGTTCACCTCAGCACTGTCAGGAGGCGGTGGAGGGTTTCCTCCAGAGGGGGCGTCCTCCTTGGTGTCGAGCTCTGGAGGTTGGTCGGGATGCTGCGAGGCTCCATCCTCCTCTGTAGCCTCTAGCAGCTCCTGGTCAGTGGGCTCGAGTAGCAGGGAGGTGGCGGCTGTCCCCATTAAGAGCCCTTAAGCGTGGGATTACGGAACCGACAGGGCAAGCTCAGCTAGCCGACAAGCTAAACTAGCCGATGAAACCCGAAATTTTGCCGTTTTATCCATTAAAGACCAACGGTTGGGTTTAAAAACTAACGTAATACAATAAAGATGCTGATATTCATTCATTATATCCCCTCTTACCGTCCTGCAGCGTCACTCTCCAACGTTGTCGTTCAACTGAGAAACTCAAAAAAGTTCAAGACAAAAGACTCAACTATCCATCCATCCATTATCTTTACCCGCTTATTCCATTTTTGGGTCACGGGGGTCGCTGGTGCCCATGTCCAGCAATCACTGTGCGAGGGGCGGGGTACACCCTGGACGGGTCGCAAGTCCATCACAGGGACACATAGAGACACACGAGACAAACAACCATTCACTCTCTCACTCACACCTAGGGACAATTTAGAGTTACCAATCAGTCTAACATGCATGTTTTTGGTCTGTGGGAGGAAACCGGAGCACCCGGAGAAAACCCATGCATGCACGGAGAGAACATGCAAACTCCACCCAAAAAGGCCCCTGGACCGGGGTTTGAACCAAGGACCTGCTTGCTGAGAGGCAGCAGCTCTACCAGTTGTGCCACCGTGCTTAGATAATAGATATTATATATAATAGTAAATTGATAATATATATAATAATAGAATTTACAAAACTAGACTGAGATGACTCTATTTATGCTTGCTGAATGCAGCCAGTTGGCAGTGGAGATTGCATCCTGATGCTTCTTGGCCATCCTGTGGGGGATTGTGGGATGGTTGTGTGTCACCTGGGGTGGGGGCACATGGGCTGGTCTGTCCCTTGTGCCTCTGCTTGGCATGGTCTGTGTGCTCCTGCCTGGGGTGCTGTGGGGGACAGTGCTGATTCCACACCATGAATAGCACCATCTCAATTACAGAAATGTATAGGACTTTAACACCGACTGCCTGTCACTCACGGTTCTGATTAGAAAAATTCTGTCCATCCATCCATTATCTTTACCCGCTTATTCCATTTTGGGTCACGGGGGTCGCTGGTGCTCATGTCCAGCAATCACTGTGCGAGGGGCGGGGTACACCCTGGATGGGTCTCCAGTCCATCACAGGGCCACATAGAGACAAACGAGACAAACAACCATTCACTCTCTCACTCACACACAGCAGCTCTACCAGTTTCACCACCGTGCTGCCCCCTAAAAATTTTGTGTTCAAATTAAATATATATATATATATATATATATATATATATATATATATATA
>NC_056502.1:41251660-41261417 GCF_014905685.2 Nematolebias whitei
GCACTTGTTAATGACGTTCTCAGGGATTTCTTGAACGACTTTGTGTTTGTATACCTAGATGATATACTCGTCTACTCTCGGGATTTAGCACAACACGAGAGTCACGTACGGGCTGTACTTCAGAGACTCCTTGAGAATCAACTATTTGTTAAGGCGGAGAAATGCGAGTTTCATGTCTCCTCTGTGTCATTTTTGGGGTTTATTTTCAAAGAGGGCCGTTTTTGCACGGATCCTGAGAAAACGAAGGCTGTGGAGGAATGGCCGACCCCCGAGACTCGTAAACAGCTGCAACGTTTTTTGGGGTTAACAAATTTTTACAGGAGGTTCATTAAGAATTATAGCCGCATCGTTGCACCGCTTACCCAACTTACCTCCTCCTTACGAACTTTCTCCTGGACTCCTGAGGCTGAAAAGACTTTTAAGGAACTCAAATGTCTATTTTCTTCTACCCCCATCCTTCGTCATCCAGATCCGGAGAGGCAATTCATCTTGGAGGTCGACGCTTCGGACTCAGGTGTGGGAGCGGTTCTATCTCAGCGGTCTCTGGAGGATAACAAGGTTCATCCATACGCCTTTTTCTCCCGACGTTTAAGCCCTGCTGAACGGAATTATGATGTGGGCGATAGAGAACTTTTGGCCATCAAACTGGCACTGGAAGAGTGGAGACACTGGTTGGAGGGTACCAAGACACATTTTTTGATCTGGACAGATCATAAGAACTTAACCCTTGTATTATGTTGAGAAAAAAATACGTTTATTATGTTGCGGGTCATTTTGACCCGCATTGTGTAAATCCACTCAAAACAGTCATAAAATGAAGTTAAACCAATAAGAACTTTATTTTAGATTATACAAATATTTAGAAGAGATGAGAAGTAGAGATATACACTTCCAACACTATATTAAAGAACTCCTGATTTCAATTTTTCCCTCTTCACGAACCCTTTTTTTTTTTGCATTTAACTTGCCGCATTTTCTCGGGTTTTTGACAGTCAACATTTTCAGCGTTCCCCACATGATGGACAGAATGTGACTATGTGCTTTTTGCAGATGTATTTCTTGCATCTCACACAAGAGGTAGTTGTTTTACTGTCATCTCGAGAGGGACAGACTTGGCATCTTTTGCGTTTCTTTGTACCTGTATCCAAAGGATCCATTGTGGGTTGGTCAGATGCCCTGCCCTGGACCTTTGCGATGACAGCAGCAGCTGCTGGGGATCTAGCTGGCCTGACCCGGTTCTGGATCTTTGGAGTGACGAGTGCTTTGCCTAGTTCTTCCAGGAAAAGTCGACGTCGGTACAGTTTGCTGGCATTCCACTGCTGGTTGATCTCAATCCACAGCACATAGGCATTGTAAGCAGACACATCCAAAATGTTGTAGAAAACCACCAAAGGCCAACGGGCAGTCTTGCGCTGACAACTATATGTTGCTGTGACTTTGTCAAGATTGTCAACTCCCCCTTTTGTGGAGTTGTAATCCAGAATCATTTGCGGTTTCATGTCCTCTCGTGTGCTCAGAGATGCGTCTTTGTGCATTGTGCTCATCACAAGAACATTCTTGTTTCTTTTTGGGCAGTAAGAAACAAGTGTTGTTTTCTCTGTGAAAGCAAATTTTGAGGAATGCAGAGGTCTTCCTTGCATCTTCAGAATCTCACTGGGAAGTTCTGGCTTATTTTTTCTGACTGTTCCCAACATAGTCAGCTTTCTCTTCTGAAGTTCATCTCCAAGACGGTAGGATGTAAAGAAGTTGTCACATGTAATGTTATGACCTTGCAGCCCTTCAGTCATCTCCAAAACCACACGCATTCCCTGATTCTTCTCAGGTCTTCCTCCAGGTGGCTTTCCAGTATATACTTGCAGGTTCCAAACATAACTGGATTTTGCATCACAGGCTGCCCACATTTTGATGCCATATTTCGCAGGCTTGTTTGGCATATACTGTCGGAATGGACAGCGTCCTCTGAATGGAACGAGGCGCTCATCGACAGTAACATGGGGGCCAGGATTATACAATAAAGGCAGGATTTCGACCCATTTATTCCAGACATCTCTGATTGCTGCAAGTTTGTCTCTCTCACGTCGATCAGCTCTGGTGTCACGGTTGTCAAATCGGATCACACGAGAGATCATGTGAAATGTCTCCAAAGACATTGTTGCTCGGAAGATTGGCCTTCCATTCTCTTCATTCCATAAACTTGCAGTTGCTTCACCCTTTGACCTGTATACGCCAGCTAACACCAGGATTCCAATGTAAGCATGCAAGTCAGTCGGATCCAGTGGCTTCCATTTCTCTTGAAAGACACGCTTCCCCTCCAAGTTGGTCATGTTGAGGATTATCTTCTCTATGGGTGGGGATATGAAGAGCTGAAATGCTGATTCAATATCATCAACTCTTGTGACAGCAAATCTTGTAGGACCAGGAATCATTTTGATGACATTACAAGATGACAATCTACCTTGGCTTTGGTGTGGTGATGTTGACCATTTTATTTTACCATCTTTAGATGTCCATGTCCCCTCTGTGGATGACGATTGTTGCATTTCTTGGTTTTCATCTGAAGAAGGGACACCTGCAGACTCGTCCTCTGAATCCTCCTCATCATGGGAAAATTGAAAATCTGGATCATCAATGGCATTGTCCTCTGGCTCTGAAGGATCCTCTGTCTCTGAAACCTCTTCCTCTACATCACTATCCCAGTTCATAAGCTGCGAAAAAGCTTCTTCAGCTGTAAATCGTCTGGAGCTCATTTTTGGTGTTTCTCCAAGAACGGGCATGGAAACAGTGACAAGGACAGGGGAGAGAAAGTCCCTCTTCCACACACACCTGGTTCTGAATGTTTATTCAGAGGCAATCAAAATGAAGTACATCAAAGACTTTTTTTTTGGATTTTTAACAGCTACTCTGTGTGCGGGTCAAAATGACCCGCAACATCATCTTTGTATACAAACTGTGTGCAGACATTTAACAACACATCAAAGAGTCCAGATTTTACATAGAAGTTCATGACCCTAGAGGAGAAAAAGTCACAACATTTCATGGAAAAAAAGAAAGGATAACCTGCACTTTGATCAACACAAAAATTGAAACGGGTCAAATTGACCCTTAACATAACACAAGGGTTAACTTACCTTCAAAATGCCAAGAGGTTGAATCCTAGACAGGCTCGTTGGTCATTGTTTTTTGCACGATTTAACTTTTCCTTGACCTACAGACCGGGGTCCAAGAACACCAAGCCTGATGCCCTGTCCAGACAGTTCTCTATGTCGGATCAGCACAAGACTGAGGAACGCATTCTACCCCTTTCTGTCGTGGTGGGCTCTCTCACTTGGGCTATCGAACGGGACATCCAGGAAGCACAAGCATCTGAACCCGACCCAGGTACTGGCCCTCCGGGTAGGAGGTTTATTCCTTCAACAGTCAGAGCTAAGGTGCTGGACTGGGTCCATTCTCACAAACTGTCATGTCACCCTGGTACTAATCGCATGCTGTCATCTGTTCAGAGACATTTTTGGTGGCCTACTATGGCCCAAGATGTTAAGGAATTTGTTGCTGCTTGCCCGACCTGTGCTCGTAGCAAGAGCCGAACCCAGCTGCCAGCGGGATTACTGCAGCCTTTGCCCACCACCAGTCGTCCATGGTCCCATGTAGCACTGGATTTTGTCACTGGCTTGCCCCCTTCTGAGGGCAACATGGTGATTTTGACTGTGGTTGACCGCTTTTCTAAGGCTGCTCATTTCATCCCTCTCACTAAACTCCCCTCTGCCATGGAGACTGCTCGCCTGTTGGTACAGCATGTTTTTAGAATTCACGGTCTCCCCTCCGATGTAGTTTCTGACCTGGGGCCCCAGTTTACTTCCCAGGTCTGGCGGGCGTTTTGTGACGCCTTGGGAGCCTCCGCTAGTCTGACTTCTGGTTATCACCCTCAATCTAATGGTCAATCAGAACGGTGTAACCAGGAGTTGGAGGCTGCCCTACGATGTGTTTGTGAGCACGATCCTGCTTCCTGGAGCCGGCAACTTGTTTGGGTGGAGTATGCTCACAATACTCACACATCTTCCGCTACTGGGTTGTCTCCTTTTGAGGCCTCTCTGGGCTATGCCCCTCCTCTTTTTCCTAGTCAGGAGTGCGAAATTGCCGTTCCTTCTGTTCAACACCATTTCCGTCGCTGCCGGAGGGTTTGGCGTCAAACTAGATTGGCCCTCCTCCGGACTGCCGCCCAGAACAAGAGTCATGCTGACCGCCATCGTGCGTCCGCCCCTTCCTACCGGGTGGGCCAACCGGTTTGGCTCTCTACCAGGAACATTTCGCTCAGGGACACTCCCAGAAAACTCGCTCCCCGATTTATTGGGCCTTTCCCTGTGGTCAAGTTGGTTAACCCTTCTGCTGTCCGCCTGAAGTTGCCCCCTTCCATGCGCATTCACCCCACCTTCCATGTTTCTCAGGTTAGGCCTGTCTCTGTGAGTCCCTTGAGTCCTCCTGCTGACCTCCCCCCGCCCTCCCGTCTTATTGACAACCATCCTGCCTTTACGGTTAGACGTATCCTGGATGTTCGGCGTCGTGGTTGGGGTTTTCAATATTTGGTCGACTGGGAGGGCTATGGTCCCGAGGAACTGTCTTGGATTCCTCGTTCCTTTATCTTGGATCCCAGTCTCATCTCCTCCTTCTTCAGGGCTCACCCTGAGAAGCGTCTTCGGTCGCCCGGTGGCGATTCTTGAGAGGGGGGGGGGGGGTACTGTAGGGGTTGCAGTTGTGCTTCTCTCCACAGATTCTGGTTACCTGGGAGACAGGATTTACGAGCCACAGCTGACAGCCATCTACATCAATCAGACTGGGACTATTTAAGACTGAGGACTGGCTTCATTCAGTGCTGAAGCATTTCCTGCCTGTGACCTTGGAGTTCCAGTGCCTCCCCTCTTGGATCTACCTGAGCACCTGTGGACCTGATGAAAAAGGGCTTTCCTGGATATCTGCAAACATCTTCCTCCGGTAACGTCTTACATCCATGCTCCACCTGAGTCCTCCCTGGAGAATCGTTGGACCTTGTTTGGAGAATCTCCTGGACTCATCAATTGTGAGACAAAGACTGAACATTAGCCACTGTAAATAAATCACTGATCTTTATTCTCCTGAGTCTGTTATCCTTCAGTCCGTTCATCTGGGTCCTTATTTAATATTACCTCGTGACACTTATAGATGGTACAATTATTACTAACCATGGCAAATGAATCTAACTCTTACTTTGTACGATCAGTGGAAGAGTTAACTCGGCATTTTTTTACCACGTATTTCAACACAGGTTGATAATCACTACGCTCAGGAGGTGTCACAAGATTATTTTTATATTGGACAAATTGATGAAAGAAATACTGCTTAAATCATTGCAAAACTGTCTAACTCAAATTCAAATGATGCCTATAATACTAACTGTGGCTTTTTAAAGAAATATACAAATACTCTAATTAAGCCATTGACACATTTAGTTAACCTATCAATTAGTACCTCCATATTTCCTTCAGGGTGGAAAAAGGCAGTTGTTGTACCTATACATAAAGAGGGGAGACAGGATTCTACGAATAATTATTGACCTATATCGATCTTACCTGTATTATCAAAAGTGATTGAAAAAACAGTAGTAGCACAACTGACTGATTATTTGGAAGCTAATCAGCTCCTCCACCCATTACAATTTGGTTTTAGATCCGGGTACTCGCCAACTGCTGCTTGGTGGAAAATATAAAAAAGTTTCTTGACCAGGGAAATGTGGTTGGGGCAGTATTTTTAGACCTTAGAAAAGTGTTCGACACAGTAAGTCATAGTCGGCTGCTATCTAAAATGGCACCTTTTAAAATTTCTGATGAAGCAGTGGGCTGGTTTACTTCATATCTCCAAGACAGGCAGCAATGTGTTAAAAGTGGCTCAAGAAAAATCTTCATTTTTAAACATCAAAATGGGACTTCCACAGGGCTCTATATTAGGACCACTGTTATTCAGTCTCTTTATAAATGACCTACCTCTTGTATGCAATGGTGTAAATTGTCAACTTTACGCAGATGATGCAGTATTTTATGCACCTGCTAAGACACCACAACAGATGTCTTGTCTGCCTGTATGGAGGAAGTGAACCGTTGGTTATTCAATAATGAGTTAGTAATCAATTTAAGTAAAACAGTGTCAATGTGCTTTTCCATTAGAAAACAACATGTTCAACAACATTTTCAAATTTATTTACAGGATGAAATGATTAAAAATGTAACAGAATTCAAATATATTGGGCTGTTTTTAGATCCACGTGTAAAATTTGAGAATCATATAAACAACATGTCCAAAAAAGTCAAAAGAAACCTTAATTGTTTCAAATTAATAAGACCTTATATTCCTGTACAGGCTGCTCTTCAGCCATGATAGCATGCCATGATGTTCTCTCATGTCTCATATTGTATGACATCATGGGCCCAGGCTGCTACAACGGCTATAAAGCCAATGGTGTCAATGTATAACCAAACAATAAAAGTAATGGACAAAAAGCCAATAAGATCACATCACTGTCTAACCTTGGACAAACATAACTTAATGAGTTTTGAAAGCTTTTCTAACTTATGTTTTCTTAAATTAATTTTTAAGAGTATCAATAGGTTAGCTCCTCATCACTGAGCTCATTTATACAGAAGCAAACCAGTTGCAGAGTCACCAGAGGATCTTTAGAACAGAATTGCTTAACTCTAGAACCTCGTTTGGTCAGACTTCTTTTTCCTATAAAGCCACAACATTATGGAACTTTTTGCCCCCACATGTAAAAGCTATACCTGAACTTAAAATGTTTGTTTATACGACTAAATCTTGGCTAAAGGAAAATCAAAGATGTGATCATTTTGAATACTGGGATTTTATGGATGCAAAAGTCTTTGTGGGAGTGTATGTTATAGTGAGTTAGTATTTACAAGTTTTAGTATGTTAGCTGAATGTGTGAGGATGGGGTGGTATTGAGGAGGTGCTATGATATTTATGTAAATTTGTGGGTTGCAAAGTTATTTTAGAATTTGTAGAGGATTTTTTTTTTGTATTTTTATTGTATTTAGATTTTTAAATAGTTTCTATTTTAATGTAAAGTTTTTATTACATGAAATTGGAGGTTGTTAGGTTGATTACATGAATATGTAGGCAGGAGTACGTAGGTACTCTTACTGTATATTGATTGATAAATTGTATGTATTTTAATGCATAGAAATGCCCAAGCAGGGACTGGAGTTGTGAATTAGCTGTAGCTATGTACTCTTTGTGCAACGTATCAGTCGCAGACTTGTTGTGTTCTATGTTTCTGTGCACTGTCCCTGTCAAATAAAGTAAGTAAAAAAAAAGATTCCAAAATGCTTGACAATGATGATTAAAAGAAAACATGCGTAACTAAGCAAAAAGGGCGTAGCGTAAGCTCTCCTGTTACCTGGTGTAGTGAGATAGGGTTAGGCTAGCTTCAGTGTTAGCTTAGTAGCTTCACTACAATCAATATTTAATAACGGGTTCTCTCTTTTTCGAGCTACTTGACAGATATGTGACAGAGGTACTGTGTTGGAGATGGTCTAATCAGTGACATGAGACGTTAATTTTCTTTGACCCATCAAAATGAATGTGGTCATTTATTAACAGAATCAAAATTTAACATCAAAACATTGTACACTTGATTATTCCGATCGGCTCTGATGAATAAAACTTGGCACGTTTTACTTAATAAAAACAACAGACATTTCCTTAGATCTTAAATTAATGTCTGCAGACTTTAGCTTATCTTTTTACTGGCAGAGAAATATAGAGATGGAGTAAAGTTTTTGAAGGAAAAGTGGATACTTAGGGTTAATTAAGATAATAAAGAAAAGATGGATGAGGGAAAGTGTGTTGACGAGGAACAGCACCCTCCATCCGAACCCAGCTCAGCCTCGGTACACTCGGTAGTGAAGCGACTCGTTACCTTTGCAGAAGATAGGTCAGCTCCGGTACGGAGTTCCATTTCAACGCTACCTTTCAGCGTCTCCTTAGGATGGCTGAGAATCGTCCGAAGTAGTGACGGTACTCCGTTCAACAACACGCTCACCTCCCGGGTGGACTCACATGAGCTGTGAGTCCGTCAGAGGTTCCACTCATATGTGGATGATTCCATAATCCCAACTAGACTCGGAAGAACTCCCAACTAACTCCAGCACTTCAGAACTTTTGGAACCTATGTTCTCCTGGAACTTCTGTTCCCTCCAGAACTAACTGGAACTAGGAAGTGTCAACTTTTAAAGAGTTCTGCTTCCGGTCCCTTTTGGAAAGTCCTGATTGGTTGAAAGAACCAACAGGGGTGTGGTTTTAGTGACGTCAGAGGTTACTACAAGTCAGAAAAACAGCGGAGATGTTTGGGAACAGACAGAGAAATGTTTTGGGGAAATGACAGACCCACAGGTGCCAGCTTTTCTTGTTTCTGTCTGAGAGGTTTAAAAACATGACAGTTCGTTCCAATAAACTTGTTTGCGACTGTCTCCGACTTTTGACCAACATCACTCCTTCTCATTTCAGACAGAAGATCAAAAAATGCATAATTACTTTGTAACAGACATTTTAACTTGATTTCTACTTTGAATGAGGATTAAAAAAAATCATTAATACTGTTTCACAGTTGATTTAAAATGAGTGGTTCATTTCAACATTTAAAATGATTTGAACTAAACACACTTTTGATTATCAAGACATTGTAAAATATTAATGATAATATAAAAAAGAGAGTGTTCTTTCAATTGATTAGTTCAGGATACAATTAGAAAGTCTCTGGATGAGCTAAGTTGTATTTCTGGATTCAAATCAATGAAATAACAGTTCCTGTCCCATGAAGGTCTTCAGAGGCAGGTTTTGACCGGAGGCCGAGTTCACTACACTGGTGTGTGTTTGAGAGTAAAAAGAGCAGACACATGCAAGCAGTATTAGGTAGACGACAAATGTGAAACTTTAAAACACTGCCAACTTGAAAGAATTGGCGAATCGAGGTTCGAACCCCAGTCAAAAGAAGCTTTGGAGCGGCAACCCTATGTGCTTCCAGTGAGCCACCCAGGCAAAATACAAAGTGTGTACTCAAGTTTTGCAGTTTATGAAGGATTCCTCCAATATGGTTGAACTATTGACACGTTATTGATGTTACTTTTAGTAATGCATCGGATTAAAATAAATAAGCAGAAAATAATCAATTTGCGGATGATGTAAAAAAAACAAAAGTCAAATGCCGCTGGCTTTAAACGAAATACACTTGTTTGTTCAGTGGAAACAAAGTGGATATTAGCAAAAAGCTAATGAAAAATGAATTGAAATCCTTAAGCAAAACTTAATGTGAATGTATGTAAATATAATCTGCTATTTTGTTATGTTGATTAAAAACTTAAAAAAAAAATAAAAAACGCTTGTCCTGCTCCAAATTTTTCAGGCAATCTATTAGAAAAAAAAATTTGGAGCAGGACAAGGCTATTGACCGTATTCTGTACCACAGACTGTACCCAGGGGAGGCCACACCTAGGTTTACCTAAAATCCACAAACAAGGTGTACCTTTAAGACCTATTGTTAGCATGATTAACTCTGTCACTTACAATGTTTCCAAATATCTGGCGTCTGTACTCATCCCTTTAGTTGGCAGCTCAGAACACCACATACAGAACACCATGGACTTTGTGGATAAGGTGAGGGATGTCATCATGGAGACTGATGAAACAATGGTCTCTTTTGATGTCACATCACTCTTTA
>NC_056502.1:41261517-41276658 GCF_014905685.2 Nematolebias whitei
GTTTTTAGCTTGAATGAACAACTCTGTGCAAAACTTTTTCCAGTGTAGCCAGTGCTTGTTCTGAGTCTTTAAGATATTTACCTTGTTTCTTCTGCCTACAGTTGACCTGTCGTTTGGTTCCGGTCCTGGTCCGTCTTTTTCTTGGTGCCTCGCCCTCCAGCCACTTGCCTGTCTTGCCCTGCTTGCCTACTGAAACCATCCTTGGAAACCCATGAATCTCAGCTGAGCCTCACTGCCTCCTCCAACCTGTAAGAGGAAACAAACAAACCAAACACTATCACAACCACCCTCATTACAAGAACCTCCTGACCTTTGTCCTTCCTCTCCAGGGATTCCAGGCTACCATCTGTATATATGTATATAACATCACTGTAAATAAATTCATTTTTCCTTTTTATCTGAGTCTTGCGTCGTTTCCGGGTCTCGTACTATCTGGGTATCCTGAGCTTATGACAGAAATGCTCCAGCCAAACCAGACCCAGAACGAGACCAGGAGCGAGCAAGCTTCCTCCCCTTCTCAGACAGAACGAATCAACCAACTGGAGGAGATGCTGAAACAAGTCTTGACCCAGCAACAAAAGACCCAGTCCAACCTTCAGGAGCTCGGAGGTATGGTCTTCTCTATTAATCAAAGACTTTCACCTTCTTCCACCACAGCTTCAGCTGTTCTACCTGAGCCGAGTCCAGTCTGTACTTGCCCCGTTACCAACCACACAAACCAACAAGTACTTGTAAAACCTTCTGAGCTGTTCTCCGGGGACCCTGATCTCTGTGAGGGCTTTCTCCTTCAATGCAGACTCGCCTTCAAAGGAGCTCCTCAACTCTACGCCACAGACACCGCGAAAATTACGTATTTCATCAGTCAGCTTAAAGGTAACGCTCTCCGGTGGGCAACTTCTTTCCTACATCATCACAACCTGGATACAGTTTCTTTTGATATTTTACTCACCGAGTTCCGTAGGATTTTCGACCGGCCATTGCAGGAACCCAATGCGGAGAAGCGACTTCTGGGTTTACGTCAGGGCCGGCGACCTGTATCTGAACACGCTCTCGACTTCCGCATTCTCGCCGCTCAGACCGGGTGGAACGAGAGAGCCCTACAAGGTACCTTTTTAAACTCCTTGTCTGACTACATTAAGGACCAGATTGCCGCACGAGACGAGCCACCAAGTTTCGATGCATTAATAAACTTAGCCATATCCCTTGACGAACGCCTACGGGATCGCAGAAAGGAACGGGACTACAACTCCCAGAGATCCACAACTTCCGGTTCCTCTCCGTCATCAGGTGGGTCCCGCAACTACAAACTCAATTTTGAAAACTACAAATCCCAGAGTTTCCCAGTCTCCACTCCGACAACTGTGCCTGCGATACCAGAACTTGAACCCATGCAGGTGGGACGCACCCGATTGACTCCCGATGAGAAACAAAAACGTGTGTATTTACTGTGGGAGGGATGGACATTATATTTCTGCTTGCCCGTTTCGGGGAAACGAAGGCGCCCGCCAATAAATAGAGAAATATTGGTGGGCACTTCCTCTTTTTCTTCTCTACAGAGACTATCATTACCCACTGTTATTCAAGTTAATCAGAATCGTTTTTCAGTCCTTACTTTAATTGACTCAGGCGCAGAGCAAAATTTATTAAGCCTTAATCTAGTCAAAAAATTTTCCTTACCCATTCAAGAAATTCAACCAGTTTACATAGCTGGAGTCACCGGTGAGACCCTGGCCCAGATCCGCTTTAAGACTGAGGCTCTGCATCTAATAACGTCTGGAAACCATCACGAAAACATTAATTTCTTTGTATTTGACTCACCCAACACTCAATTAATTTTAGGATACCCCTGGTTAAAAGATCATAATCCACATATTAATTGGGAATTGGGGAGGGTGGAGAGATGGAGCAACAAGTGTCTAAAACACTGTCTTCGCTCAGGTATCTCTAACTCCTCTAGTTTTGACATGACCAAAGAGGAGATTGATTTATCTACCATTCCCTCTAACTACCATGATTTAGCGCAAGTATTCAGCAAACAGAAAGCCTCATCTCTACCTCCACACCGTCCGTACGACTGCTCCATTGACCTCCTTCCTGGAGCCCCCCTACCCTCCAGTCGACTCTATAATCTCTCAGGCCCAGAGAGGGACTCCATGAAAAAATACATTGAGGAGTCTCTCGACTCCGGGATCATTCGCCCGTCCACCTCTCCTGTGGGGGCAGGGTTTTTCTTTGTCACAAAGAAAGATAAAACTCTCCGCCCCTGTATTGATTACCGGGGTTTGAACAACATAACGGTAAAGAATAAATAGCCCCTACCTTTAATTGATTCCATCCATGAACAGTTGCAATCTGCCACCATTTTCACCAAGTTAGATTTGAGGAATGCATACCATTTAGTTCGCATAAAGCATGGTGATGAATGGAAGACAGCCTTCCGAACACCCCTGGGCCACTTCGAGTACCTGGTCATGCCTTTCGGACTAACCAACGCCCCTGCTGTTTTTCAGGCCTTAGTTAATGATGTCCTAAGAGATTTTATTGGAGATTTTGTTTTCATCTACCTGGATGACATTCTTATTTACTCCCACGACAAAAACAAACACATAGCGCAAGTCAGGACAGTACTACAGAGACTTTATGAGAATCAATTGTTCGTAAAAGGAGAGAAATGTGATTTTCATGTTCCCTCTGTATCCTTTTTGGGTTTTATCTTCGGGGAGGGACATTATAGAACGGACCCCGAGAAAACCAAGGCAGTGGTGGAGTGGCCCGTCCCAGAGACCAGAAAGCAATTGCAACGTTTTCTGGGTTTCGCAAATTTCTACAGGCGCTTCATAAAGGATTATAGTCGCATCGCCGCACCTCTGTCTCAGCTTACCTCCATCAACAGGACTTTTAGATGGACCCCTGAGGCAGATGCAGCATTCAGTAGACTTAAAGAACTTTTTTCATCCACACCCATCCTTTGCCATCCAGACCCCAAACATCAATTCATTCTAGAAGTGGATGCATCTGACACTGGGGTAGGAGCTGTTCTGTCCCAAAGGTCACCCAGAGACAATAAGGTTCACCCATGCGCCTTTTTCTCTCGACGCCTATCTTCTGCAGAAAGAAACTATGATGTGGGTAACCGGGAGCTGTTAGCGGTTAAGTTGGCGTTAGAAGAATGGCGCCATTGGCTCGAAGGTACTGAAATTCCTTTTTTGATATGGACTGATCATAAAAACCTCACATATTTAAGAGATGCCAAACGGTTGATCCCCAGACAGGCACGCTGGTCACTATTCTTCAATCGCTTCAATTATACTTTAACTTTCAGACCCGGTTCTAAGAACACCAAACCTGATGCTCTCTCTCGTCAGTTTTCCCCTCCAGATGTTCCTGACACCGAAGAGAACATCATCCCTCCAGTCTGCATTGTCGGGGCACTCACCTGGTCTATTGAAAGAGAGGTACGTGAGGCTCATAAGACTGAACCTGACCCTGGCACTGGACCCCCTGGAACTCTTTTTGTCCCCTCAACTATGAGGTCGAAGGTACTCGAATGGTTACACACCAACAAACTGTCATGTCACCCCGGCACCTCGCGCATGCTGTCTTTAACTAAGACTCACTTCTGGTGGCCTACACTTACTCAAGACGTGAAAGAATTTGTCTCAGCATGTTCAACATGTGCTCGAAATAAAACAGGAAACCAACCTCCTGCCGGACTTTTGCAACCCCTGCCTACACCCAGCCGTCCATGGTCTCACATATCAGTAGACTTTGTCACAGGCCTGCCTCCATCGGAAGGTAACACGACTATTCTAACAGTCATTGATAGATTTTCGAAAGCAGCCCACTTCATCCCTCTTCCCAAACTTCCATCCGCCCTAGAAACGGCTCAACTTCTTGTACAGCATGTTTTCAGGATCCACGGTATTCCCTCTGATGTGGTATCGGATCGAGGCCCCCAATTCATCTCTCAAGTATGGCGCTGTTTTTGTAATACTCTAGGGGCATCCTCCAGTCTCACCTCCGGTTACCACCCCCAGTCCAACGGTCAGGCGGAACGTTGTAATCAGGAACTGGAGTCCACCCTACGCTGCATCACAGAACGTAACCCCTCAGCCTGGAGTCAGCACCTGGTTTGGGTGGAGTACGCCCACAACTCTCATAGATCTACAGCCACAGGTATGTCACCTTTTGAAGCCTCTCTTGGATACATGCCTCCTCTTTTTCCCAGCCAGGAGACTGACATCTCAGTACCCTCCGTACAACATCACTTCCGCCGTTGTCGACGCATCTGGCGCCAGGCCAAGGCATCGCTGGTACGCACCGCTGCCCAAAACAAAAGATTTGCCGATCGCCACCGTTCTGCTACACCACCCTACCAAGTGGGCCAAAGGGTATGGCTTTCCACCAGGGACATCCACCTGAGGGACACTCCCAGGAAAATGGCTCCCCGGTTTATCGGCCCTTTCCCCATCATCAAGATAATCAACCCCTCTGCCGTAAGACTTCAACTTCCTAGCTCCATGAGGATTCATCCCACGTTCCACGTCTCTCAGATCAAGCCTGTCTCCGAAAGTCCTTTGTGCCCACCTGCCGACCTCCCTCCACCCGCCCGGTTGATCGACAACCATCCAGCCATCACAGTCCGGACCATCCTGGATGTGCGACGCCGAGGACGTGGTTACCAGTACCTAGTTGACTGGGAGGGATATGGTCCTGAAGAAAGATCTTGGATCCCTCGTTCTTTCATACTGGATCCAAGCCTCATCTCTGCCTTCTTCAAGGCCCACCCCGAGAAGCGCCTCAGGTCGTCTGGAGGCGACTCTTGGGGGGGGGGGGGGTACTGTAAGAGTAGTTCTTGCTGCAGCCCCAAGATGGCCGCCAATCACCACCAGCTGTTGGCCATCTGCCTGATGAGTTCCAGCTCTACTTAAGGCTGCAGCCGAGTTCTACTCTTCGCTGGAGCATTGATTCCGTTTTGGTATTTATGCTTCTAGCCAGTGCTTGTTCTGAGTCTTTAAGATATTTACCTTGTTTCTTCTGCCTACAGTTGACCTGTCGTTTGGTTCCGGTCCTGGTCCGTCTTTTTCTTGGTGCCTCGCCCTCCAGCCACTTGCCTGTCTTGCCCTGCTTGCCTACTGAAACCATCCTTGGAAACCCATGAATCTCAGCTGAGCCTCACTGCCTCCTCCAACCTGTAAGAGGAAACAAACAAACCAAACACTATCACAACCACCCTCGTTACAAGAACCTCCTGACCTTTGTCCTTCCTCTCCAGGGATTCCAGGCTACCATCTGTATATATGTATATAACATCACTGTAAATAAATTCATTTTTCCTTTTTATCTGAGTCTTGCGTCGTTTCCGGGTCTCGTACTATCTGGGTATCCTGAGCTTATGACAGAAGTAAACGTTTCAGGTATGAGACTTGGCTTTGCTTATCACTTATGTGAAATAAAGTTGTTTTTTTGCCTTTATGCTTTCCTGTTGTCTGTTGAAACAGAAATAAAGCAACCAACAGAGCAGCCTTCATTTACCAAACAGACTGAAAGATGCCTTTTTTTGGTTTCAACCCACTCAGCTTATTCTGACAAGCTGAGAGCTTTACATAAACTGGCCCTTTTGGTGCATGACTGCATAGAGTCCTAAAATAATCTCCAGATTGGTGTTCAAAGTGTATTGTCTTAACCTCATATCCTCTAAATCATGTGTGGGATGCATTAAAGCATGCCAACTTGCAAAAAAAAAATCCCTTAATTTAAAAATCTTGCTCATGTCCTGAGGGCAAAAAGACGTCATCCACTAATTTACATTTCTGAGGAATCAGCAATCCAAGTTTAAAAAGGTCTGCAAGTTTCTAGAAAAAAAAAATCTTCTTGATATAAGCCAAACTTAAATAAATATATATTTTCACATCCCGTTACAAATCGTGTCTCCTTTTTTGTAAGCGGTCTGAATTCTGACCTGAAAACGATATGTACCAAGTAAATATGACATCTCCATTTGACAACTCAAGTATCTGCATTCATCACTTTTCAAGACATGCATCCATAAATAAGCAATGACTGAATACATAACTGATCTAAAGTGGCGTGCACAGGAAATTCAGCTTCATACAGTGAAGACAGAAACCTTTCCGGCTAAACTGGGATATTTCTGCTGGAGTTCTGTGGCGAATCTGAAGCACAGATGAATGCAGGTTAGAATTCAAAGGAATTATGCATGAATATGGAAAAATTACTTTTATTTCACTTCAAAGGCAAAACGTCTGAAAATTATTTGATTTTTTTCAAGTTAAAAAAGAAAGTTTTTTTGATTAAAGTTGGTGAACTCCTGAGCTCTAAAATCACTGAAGAATGTAAAAAAGGATTAATAAAAAAATAAAAAATGCCAAACAGGATAAATTATACAGCATGAACTGGCCATGCTGCTTTTTTTTGTTTTGTTTTAACAGCATTTAGTATGTTCTTGTGTTTATTTTAGCCACAATGAAAGAGTTAATGTTGTGACGTGGAGTAACTGAACATTTTGTACCATGTAGGTAGAAATAAAACCTACATGCAAAGCCCCAGATCACAGCAAGGGGTCAACACCACAGAAACATTTGCTGAACTCTGTTTTTCCTACCCTGAGTTGTGAACTGTGTGTAAGTGTGCATAAAAGAGAGGTTTTGTTACCTGTTTAGAAGCTATTCTGATACTATCACTTACCTTGTCAGGACTGGTAATCTTTATGCGGACTAAAGGTCAGTCCAAACTTGTTGGAACTCCAGTTGTGGGTTTGGGGTGTTATGGAAATTAATCTATTCAGACTCTTTAAAGAGATGAACAAACAATCTTTGTCTTCAAGTTTATTTTCCTTTGCAAAGTACCTCAGTCAGAATAGGCCTACAGACATGAAAAAGGCCAGCCCCTGAGTGAGTTGAGGAAGTCTCAGACTCCTCCGTATTTATGAACACTGATTACACGTTGTTGGTCTCATGTGTACCTCATGGAAATATACAGGAGAGATCAAAGCTCTTTGAGCTGTCTGACGCAGAAGTTGCTGATGTCAATTGAACTCAAAACACAGACACAGCGTGCGCTCTCAGGACATTATTACCTGCAGTGTTCCCTCAGTGAGAACTGAACTAGACAAAAGGATCTTCTCCTACTCCGCTCCTGTTTCCTGGAATATCTTACAAAAAGATCTGAAGTTCTCGACTTGACCTCTCTAAGTGGCTTTAAACATCTGTTAAGCTCCTGGAAAAACTAATGCAGACATGTTCCTGTTTTTAGTTTTCTATACCGCCTTACAATCTAACTGTTTATTCTCTACTTTTCCTTTTAATTATCATTTTATTTTAATTTGTTTTAAAAAATGCAATCTGTACGCATCCTTTATGATTGTCTATTGTTGTCGTCGTTGTCTACTGTTGTCATGACTCTTTGTTAAAATTCAGGTCCCTCTTGTAAATGAGTCCCCGAGGCTCAATGGGATTAACCTGTAGAAATAAAGGTTGAATGAATGAATGAGCAGGACCATTCATCAGAAGCTCTGTACGCACAGAAAGACAAATATTGTTTTTTTCTTCAGCAGGGGTCATCTGAGTATCTCACAGGGCTGGTACTGAGTTCCAAAAATGTCAAATTTGTACAACTTTTTGTTTTCTATAATTAATTTTTAAAAAAAAAGCTTGCGAGTGGTTCAAACCAGTCTCAGTTTGGTTTTGGACATCTCAATACCATTTCTGGAGGGCTGAAGCTGTATGTTCACACCTGCATGGGACCTCTGACAAAAAACATGCAAGGCTACGTCGAGGTTTAAAAGGAACACAAATGATTACTAATAATTTCTGAAAAACTGGCCACCTGCCCATCTTTATTTCAGATTAGTATTCTAATAGGTTACAGATGACACATGGGTGGTGCATAGGTTCGAGAAGGTAAGCTTGTGATTGGGAGTTCGCTGGTTCAAATCCCCTGACCGTTACATCAAAAATTTGAGTCCTTAAACCCCCATCTGCTGGCACCCTAGATGCAGTACAGTAGTCCCTCGTTTATCGCGGGAGATCCGTACCCTGAAGCCCTGCGATAAGTGAAAAATCGCGAAGTAGGAATAGTAGTACACGTAGTAATACAGTATATAGCCATCCATCCATCCATCCTTCGGTTCAAACAGACTTATACTACTATCAAGTGATCAAAAAATGTACTACATGCAGATGAATTATGGATTGTTCTTATTGCTCTTTTTTGTAGTATTGTTAATGCCTGTAGCGTAGTTTTGTAATTATTGCCCCAGATTTCTGCACAATAACTTAAATAAGGTAAGATTAGAAAACTCTAGACTCTACTTCCTCAGGTGGCTGAGACGAGCTGGTCTGGGAAGCTCAGTCCTCACCACCTCCTACAGGTGTGCAGTGGACAGCATCCTGTGCTCCAGCATCAACGTGTGGCATGGAGGCTGCAGAAACAAAAACTTTGAAGAGAGTGGTGAAGGCTGCACAGAAGACTCTTGGAGTCAGCCTCGTCACCATCACAGACACCTCTAGATGCAGGAAAAGAGCCACTTGCATCATGAAGGACCCCACTCACCCAGCACACACACTTTTTGCACCGCTCCCCTCGGGAAGGAGTTTGAAGAGCATTAAGTGTAGAACCACTAGACTGAGGAACAGCTTCTACCCTGAGGTTGTTAAGACTCATGAATCTCTAACTAGAATAATCACTGTGAAAAAAAACATATCATGTTGCTGCTGATCTGTTTCATGTTGCTGCTGATCTGTTTCAATGTTGATGTGGTCATGCGTGCACATCTGCTCACACAGACTCATGTTCATGTTTGTGCTGATGTTCAATGTTTTTATGTTATGAGTGCTTAGTGTATTTTTAGTTGATGTTTTTCTTGGTTAGTATCTTGGATGTTATCATTGTTTTTCTTTTACGTTTTATTGTTGGATGCAACTGGGACCCTGTGTACATAATTTCGCTCCACCACATGTACCACATGAGGTGCGAATGACAATAAAGAAACTCTGACTCAGACTTTTTGTTCTATGACCAACTTGGCTTTGTTTAAGAGGGTGATATTTCTTGAGACTTTGAACATATCTGATGAGTGGTTTCCAGTTGAGTTTATCATCAATAATGACACCTAGAAATTTGTTTTCATGAACTCTTTCAATATTCACCCCATCTATGTGTATTTGAATTTTTGTGTGTGATTGACTGTTCCCAAATAACATTATTTTTGTTTAGTTTATGTTCAAGGACAGTTTATTTTCATCATAACACATTTTAAGTGTGTTCAATTCATCAGTTACATCCTTTAACAGTTGTTCCATATCATCTCCAACACAATTTTTTTTGTATCATCAGCAAATATTATGCTTTTCATTATCTCAGGTACAATATATAGATCATTTACAGAAATTATAAACAGTTTGGGACCCAGGACTGACCCCTGAGGAACCCCACAAACAATGTCCAAACATCCAGAAAAAACATCTCCCAACTTCACATACTGCTGTCTGCCTTTGAAATAGCTTTGAATGACAATTTCAGCTGGGGCAACAACACTACCAGCCTAATCAAGAAAGCACATCAGAGACTCTACTTCCTCAGGTGGCTGAGGCGAGCTGGTCTGGGAAGCTCAGTCCTCACCTCCTTCTACAGGTGTGCAGTGAAGAACATCTTCTGCAGATAGAAAAGCTTTGCAGAGAGTGGTGAAGGCTGCACAGAAGTCTGTCGGAGTCAGCCTCCCCACCATCACAAACATTTACACTTCCAGATGCAGGAAGAGGGCCACCTGCATCATGAAGGACCCCACTCACCCAGCACACACACTTTTTGCCCCATTCCCCTCAGGAAGGAGGTTGAGGAGCATTAAGTGTAGAAACACTACACTGAGGAACAGCTTCTACCCCGAGGCTGTTAGACTCATGAATATTTAACCAGGATAATCACTGTGAAAAACTCTCATCATGCTACTGATCTGTTTCATGTTGCCCTGTTCATTCATGCTCATCTGCTCACACAGACTCATGTTTGTGCTGATGTTCGGCGTATTGTTTTTGTACTACTTGTGCTTAGCGTTTTTTTAGTTAACATTTTTCTTAGTTTATATCTTAGATCTTATTACTATTTTTCTTTTACATTTTATACTTTTGTTGGATGTACCTGGGACTGATTGGGGGGTCTGGGGGTCCTCCCCCAGAAATTTTTGAATAAAGTAGATTCCATTTCCTGCATTCTGGTGTATTTTAATGGTTGTTTAACATCTAGTTTTACCTACATAAGTAAACACTTGGAACGCCTTGAGATTCCCCTGGAGGAGCTGGTCCAAGTGGCTGGGGAGCGGGAAGTCTGGGCCTCCCTACTTAGGCTGCTACCACCGTGGATGGATGGAAGTAAACACTTGATTCAGTAACTGTTTTAGAGCTAATGGCACAACAAGAAGTAACTTGACCAACAGCTGATTCAATAATTGAAAATATTATATATTCAAAGGTGACGATTAGATGCCCAAATTAAAATTAAATGCCTGTAACTTAGTTGACTTAAAATGTAATAAGATTATCAATGAATGTTTGTGACAAAGGATTTATTGATTATAAGAAAGATTCCTTCAAGAAACCTCACAGTATAAATCATAAAACCATAATGACTTCTGCTCATTCTAAATTTGTCAAATCGTCTAAATCTCCTAAAGTGAAGGAGAATCATTTTAAAATAATAAATAAGATATATCCTGTAGCCATGTTTCTGCAAAGAATATTTAAATTTGATGTTGATTTATGTGCCCTTTGTAAATCAGAAGATGAATCCCTCGAGCAATTTTTATTTCACGTCAATACAAAGTGTTTGGTCAAACATCAGAAACTGGATTAATCTCAAACTTAACATTCCTTCTTTTCATGCTGATATCATTTTACTTTATGTGGATAACTTAAGCTCAGCTTTCTCTGAAGCCATAAATATAGTCGTACTTATAGCAAAGTACCACATTCACTGTAGTAAGAGGAGAGATAATAATCCTTCCTTCCTGTTTAATGAATGATTTTAAGTCATACTATTCTTCATTAAGTAGATTAAAAATCTGCAAAACTGCTAAAATCATCTCACAACAGATACAAACTTATTGTTTTAATTAAAACAATGTTTCTCAAGAAAAAGAACCTGATGAGCTTGTCAGCAGGTAAGGGGCGTTTACCTTCGGGACAAATTGAGGTTGTGGATTGGTCAGTTACTGACACGCCTTCTGAGTTGATTGACAGGTCGCGCCGTCGAGGATCCAATAAAAAAAAATAAAAAAAACGAGAGCTGCAGAGGCGCACTGGGAAGAGGCGGGGCTGCCCAAATCAAGTGCAGAGCTCCAAGTAAAGCAGGAGATAACCAGATATTTTGCTTGTGCCCTCACTGCCCGGGGCCCCTTAGAGATCCAGGTCCCCTGGGCAGTTGCCCATATGGTTAATCCGGCCTTGTGAACGAGCCTCAGCCCAGGTGCAGTGCAGGAGGACATCGAAGAGGGAGATGTTGGATGAACTATTTATTTAAAATTCCCCTCATTTCTTTTTCCAATCCATGGAATGTTTTAAGCTGCATTAAGCAAAGGAGTGACAGCCTGAATGAGCCAGAAAAACATGTCGCCAGTATCCAGATTTCAGGATGAAAACAGAGCAGAGTCCAGTTCATGTAGTTTACAGTTCAGTTAGTGTGTTTCTAATAGTGTGTTCAGTTTAATTATCAGCGTTTGTGTGACACACAGTTTGTGGTGTTGAATAAATAAATAAAAATTAAACCAGATGTCTTCATTTTCAACTTTAATAACACACGTTTTGCATCATTTAAATCATATAACTTGAGTCCAGATAGCTTCATTTAGCTCAGATAACTTCATTATATATCACCTACGCTAACATTAATACTGTTAATTATTGTTAAACTGTTATTATTCAACACATTTAGTATGTTATAGCGCAGCGTTACGTGTGAAATATCCGCCTGCCTCGTTCAATAAATAGCGATATTAGAACTGGATCCAACTGGTGTCTCTTCCAACACAGATGTCGGTCACAGCAGCTACATTCAGGTGTAGATTAATTACATATGAGACTCCAAATATATTCCATCAGTCGTAGCTCAGAAAGCAGTGTGTCCGCCGCCATGTTGTTGATAGAAATATGCCGTCTGTCGCTGAACTGCAGAGAGAAAGGAGCGGATTCACTCAAAATACGCGCCGTGTAAACAGCCTTTGTCTCTCTGACTCTGATATACACACACACATTAAGGCTAGAAGTGGTCAACAAAGAGGTCGATTTCCTACCATCATGTGGTCAGTAGGTAGCTTGCCATCAATTGTAGAATGTTGTTAACAGGGGTGACAATAAAACCTGACCTAAAAGGTCAAAAACAAATTAAGTACATAGTCAAATAAATTAAATTAGCTTTAGCTTAAATGGTTTGTAACATTATAAAAACCAAATGTATTCAATAAATGCTATAAACATTTGACTTTATATTTTAATTCAGGCACATTTTTGAAATGTTAACTCAAAATCAGTTAGCTTTAAGGCTAACAAAGGAATCAAACATTCATTTGAAACAACAGTTGTGCAACAGGTTCAAAAAATATGTAGCAACCGGTATAATTTAACTCAAACCGAGCCAGTACTAAAGACAAAACTACCACTGCCCCTGGAGCAGTTTGTCCAAAAGTAGCAAAGTACCTTAAAATAGTTCATATAAATTCCACCATAGATGTCCTTTAATTACTAAAAGTATTGCCTTTTATTCGGCTTACTTATTGAGTAACTTTATTAGCGTATTAAATAAATACTTTGTACATGGTTGGGAAGATCATATTGACCAGGGTAAAACGCTAGCCAAATCAGCCTCATGGAGTCTTGCATTGTAAGTGCTGTGATTTTTGCTGCAGCATTAAAACAGCTACTAACACGCCCAACAGTATTTTAAAACAAAAAGGCAACACACCGTCGAGTAAATAATTAATAGTTTCAAATTTTGCTGATTGTAGATCTCGCCAAAGTTGTAGCAACAACAGCAGAGTCGCTCACAGCCACAATGAGTGAGCAGAAGCTTAATGTAGCAAGAAAGGGTGTAAGGATGGTGCCCCCTTGTGGCGGGTCCCATCTTTACACTCCCTGGTCTCCCTGTTAATTGTCTTGTTTCCACCCTCGTGTCATCCAGGTGTTTGTGATTGCCTCCCTGTTTATTTGTGTATATAAGTCTGTGTTCTTGTGTTTATGATTGTCCTGGCATTGTCTCCTGTCACCTCTTGCCTCCTGAGTTCCCAGTGATCCCTGCGTATGTAAGTTTGCTGCCCTGTCAGCTATTTTGTGTTCTTTATATTAAAACATTATTATTTTACCTGCCGAGTCGTCGTGCTGCCTGCACCTTTGGGTCTGAACCACACCAGATCGTGACAGAATGCCAGGCCCATACAAAGACCCAGCAGGCTGCCCGTCCTTGGCTGTGCTCACCCAGGAGGATGAGCAGTGGCACCACAGTGTTTCATGGGCACTGTTTCGCACTGTATGTACTGGTCCACTGACCCCCAGCCCACGTTCCCAGTGTCACCTCCAGAATGTTCTGCGCCTCCTGCTCTGCCCCCAGTGGCCCTCACAATTGCAGCCCCTGTGGTGCCTTCCATGTCTACCCCAGTCTCCATAGGTTTTACAGCTCCTGCAGTTCCTGACGAGTCCATGTCCTCGGAGGGTCACATGTCCCCTGCACTCCCGACTCCAGTGGCAGCTCCTGCACTCCCGACTCCATCGACGGCTCCTGCTCCCTCGTCTCCAGTGGCGGCTCCTGCTCCCTCGTCTCCAGCAGCAGCTCCTGCGCCTTCGTCTCCAGCGGCAGCTCCTGCGCCCTTGTCTCCAGCCACAGTTCTGGTGTTGGCAGCTATGGGTTCTTCGGTGGTCTCTTCTCTGGATTGCCCACCAGAGCCCCCGCCCAAAAATGGACGGTCTCCCGGCCGCCCCCCTGAGTCTGTTCCATGTCTTTGACGGCCTCTTGGCTGCCCACCTGAACTTGTTATATTTCCTTGTGTTTAATTTTTGTGTTTAATTCTCAGGCCTTGTCCTGTCAGTTTTTGGTTTCTTGTCCTGGTGTTTCCTCGTGCCCCCGATCCTTGCAGTTCCTCCCTCCGCCCGCCCTAGTTTTTTTTTTTTGGGGGGGGGGGGCTTTCTGGGGACGCCAGGGGGCATCCTTGGGTGGAGGGTACTGTAAGCATGGTGCCCCTTGTGGTGGGTCCCATCCCTACACTGCCTGGTTTCCCTGTTAATTGTCTTGTTTCCACCCTCTTGTCGTCCAGGTGTTTGTGATTGCCTCCCTGTGTATTTGTGTATATAAGTCTGTGTCCTTGTGTTTATGATTGTCCTGGCATTGTCTCCTGTCACCTCTTGCCTTCTGAGTTCCCAGTGATCCCTGCGTATGTAAGTTTGCTGCCCTGTCAGCTATTTTGTGTTCTTTATATTAAAACATTATTATTTTACCTGCCGAGTCGTCGTGCTGCCTGCACCTTTGGATCTGAACCACACCAGATCGTGACAAAGGGGTGACCCGGTTCGGTGTTCTGTCAGGTCCAGACAGAACCATCACTTGGTCCGAATCCGGACCGAGTGACCTCTGGCTTAAAGTGTATCTGTAGCCAGTCTGGTTGTGTCACTGCAGCACGATCTGTTCCCTGACAAAAAACATTTTTTAATTATGTTCCAGGACTGGAAGTACATGATAGGTACTGATCGGTAACGTTCGTGTTCGACCGTGCACCCGGTTGCAGATATTGGTGCCCAGAATCTTCATATCTCTTGTAACGAAGCAGAATAACTGCGCATGTCCATATTCTTAACGATAGTTTATGAGCAAAGATTCTTGTTCCCCCTGGTGCCAAAAAAATGTCACTAATTGTCTTTGAAAGAAACAACTTAATATCTATAAATACTTATCTTACACAACTAAAAAAATATATACATACATATCCATTTTTTTTATTTATTTTATTATTATTATCTTTAAGTCTTCAATGTAAAATGGTGTGGTTCCATTGGGTGGGCGGCGCTTGAGCGCCCCCTACTGACGAGCCGCTATTGAGATATATATATATATATATATATATATATATATATATATATATATATA
>NC_056502.1:41276668-41281597 GCF_014905685.2 Nematolebias whitei
ATATATATATATATATATATATATATATATATATATATATATATATAAGGCATTTTAAACCCTTCTCACACTCTTGCAATATTCTATACAATGTTTCTAAATGCTCTAAAAGAGCACAGAATGCCATGATTTCAACTCTCTGCCATCTCTGCTCTCTGCCAGCGCTCGCGGCTATGCCCACTTCTCCGCTGCAGAGCGGAGATATGACACGCTGCATGAAGAAGCTTCTCCTGCAGCTGTGAGCTGCACACAGACCTGTGCACCTGTGCAGCAGGTGCTAAATAATTTTAAACAATTTATTTTAAATAAAAGTTCCATGCCGATTGTGTGGCTCATCCATCAATCGGCCAATTGTGTGTCATGTCCAATCTTACTTTGAAAATCCGCAATAGAGCGAGTCTGTGAAAAATGAACCGCGAAGTAGCGAGGGATTACTGTATATGTGGGCTGCGGTCACTCGGTGGTTGTGATAGGAAGGGAATCAAGTGTGAAACAATTGTCGCATCTTCGTGTGAGTTTGACCCCTAAAGAAAGGTGCAGCAGTGTCTTCACTGCAGCACCTGCAGCTCTGATTACTTTTCAATTAGCTGCACCTGATCCGTGGGTCCCCCCCCCCCCCCAAGAAAAGTTGGAAGATGCCATTTCCTGCATTTTGGTGTATTTTAACAGGTTGTTAAATATTTGAATACATTTATTTAAAACAGGTCTCTCTTGTAAATGGCGAGGCTCAATGAGACTAACAACCTGTGTAAATAAAGGTTGAATTGAAATTACTATTTTAGAGAGCAACAACAATTAACGAGCCTGTGGATGATTGCAGGTCCTTGACGGTCTGTCAAGCATCCTAACCCACCTACACACAAACACACACACAAGCACACACACAGCGCCGACACACAGAGCCGACCTGTACTCTTCTCAGTTGAATTCAGTCCTATTGTCCAGCTATCCTTCCATTAATTGTAGATAATAAATTGTCTTTTTGACCTTTTGATCTCTGTTATTTTGACTAATTAGTGCCGTTGTTTTGGTACATGATGTAATGTTAATACATGTCAAACATTTCACTCGTTTTTTTTTTTTTTACTGTAAGCTTATTTATTATGTCTGAAATGTTATGCACTGTAATGTATGCAGGAGTTCTGACACAGCAGTTATGTTCGTGTCCTGCAGAGCTGTCTGGAGACGCTGTGCGTAAAACAAGTCTCAGGGCGCACAGCTGGAGGAGGATGAAGACGCTCCCTGCGGGACATGCAGTCCGTGTCTCTGCTGGCAGGAGCGTGGCGCGGCCAGAATATCCACTCGTTGTGCTTTTAATAAATAATCAAAATAAAAATGCGCGATGACTTTGGACTTTTAGGAGCGGAGTTGGCGGATCTGAGCGGTCAAAATTATAGAGTTCCAGGATCCGGCTCAAATGAACCACTGTCTGAATATCAAAAACCAAGAGCTGTTCATAATGTATAATACACGAAGAACGGGGATGTGAACCGGGGCTTGAGCATCTTAAATACACTGAATCGCGCCAAATGTTTGAAACTCCGCCTGTCAACTTGAAGCAGTCAGCTGACTCGGTCTGAATGAAGCAGTGAAGTAACACCATAGATATAAACACTAGATCCCTCATTGGCTGCTGCGGCGCAGGATTTTCGTCCGCCATCTTGGAACGGTCGTCCTTATTTGGTTAAAGCAGAAGATGTCTCAGCACTTCGCAGCTTATTTCTGTTCTAATCGACGGACTGTTGACGTCAGGTCTCGGAGGATAACTTTTCACAGTAAGATGAACATATTATTGTTAGTATTTTGTGAATATAATATTACTGTACTGTATTTATGTCCACCAGCTGATGTGATGTTCAGTGTAACACGGTGTTCAGCTGCAATGAAGCTGACTGAGATCTGATGACAGGAATATTTTTCTAACAAGCATACTCACTATTTCAGCAGCTTTGGTTCATTATCAACAGATATGCATCAAAACTGGAGTTTTGTTTAAGTTCTAGGATATAAAAAATATAAAAATAGGGAGAATATAGGAAATAGAAAATAAGATTGACCTCCTTTTGTACAATGTTTTTGTGTTGACACAAATCTCCTGTTTTCATTTTGAAGGTTTCCCAAAGAAGAAGATGTGAGGAAGAGGAGGAAGTATCTTTGAGGAGGATTCATCTGAGCAGTGAGGATTTTAAACTGGAGGATTTTGATCAAACTGATCAGAATGTCTGACTGAGAGATGGTATGGTACCATCGGTTCACCTTCAAAGAGTAGGAGCATCATTATAAGTTCATTAGATTTCTTAAAGTTACATATTTTATTGTCAGTCACAAGGTGAGACACCTCCATGTGTTTCTATGAACAGGTAACTATAGACTGTAAAGTTCATATTCATTATGTTTTTTCATTTCAGCTTGAAAACTGCAGGACTACAGGAACTCACCAAAAGCTGCAGCTGCTCTGTCTGTGGACTCTCAGGAACGTGCACGTCTCAGACACACAACCTCAGGAACGTGCACGTCACACCCACGACCACGGCCTAATGATGTGAGTATTTCTATTTTAAACTTTTATTTTTTCATTTAGCCTTTATTTATCCAGGTAGTCTCATTGAGTCACGAGAACTCATTTTCAAGAGAGACCTGTTTAGGAGCACGTGGTGGGGGTTGAGTGCCTTGCTCAGGGGCCCAGAGTGGGGCCAATGAGGGTGGAGGCAGGTGTGGGTGTTTCACCTTTTCCACCCACATTTTGATGTTGACGGTACCGGGAGTTGAACCTGCGACTTTCCCATCACAGGCCCATCTTCAAACCTCTGCTCCACCACTCCCCCACATAACATCATATCATAATGATCATATTAAAATCTCACTGGTTTCCTTCCAGATGTGTTAAACAGCTACTGGTCCTCCTGATGTTTCCAGGTGTGTGTGGTCAGTGGATGAAAAGCCTGGCATGAACAAGATGATGCTGGAGATCTTCATTTGAGGAGAGCGACCACCTTCTAACTGTGAAGAACAACAGCAGCTCAGTGATTCCCTCAAGGCTCAGTGAAGGTGCTGAGAGCTGCAGAGAGGCTGATCCATGGAGCTTCAACACAGCAACCTCCAAACATGTCCACCCTCACACACATCGTCCATGAAGAGACTGGACCAGAGCACAAGATAATAAGACACTGATAACAACGACAACAATAGACATTCACAAATGATTCAGACAAATTTAAGTTTTTTTTAATTGTTTGTTTGTTTTACAATTGAAAAACTGTTTGTCTGTGTTTGACACTGTTGTCATCACTCTTTGTTAAAATCCAGGTCTCTCTTGTAAATGAGTCCTATTGGCTCAATGGAACTAACCTGTATCAATAAAGGTTGAATGAATATAAATATAGACATAATGATTTATTCAACCTTTTATTTAAACAGGTTGGCTTCATGGAGCCACAAGGACTCATTTACAAGAGACCTGCTCCAGACAGATCATATAAAGTACAGACAACAATAACAGGAAACAATGACAATGATAAACTACAGTAAAAATGATAGATATGTGTATAAATATATAAGATAATGAAATTATAGTGTGTGTGTGTGTATATATACATGGTGGCAATATGTGGTTATATATAAAATAGATATAATTGTGTGTGTGTGTTTGTGTGTGTATGTATATATATTAATAAAAAATTATCAGTGACTGTGAGTTTTGCAAAACTTGTCATAAGAATATTTTATTAGTGTTAATGTTAACCCCACCAAAAATATTTAAAAACACTGAATCATGTGTTCAGCTTTAATCGCTGTACGTCTAAGATTTAGAGAGGAAAAAATCCTGAGAATGAGTTTAGTATTCAGCTCTGACTGATTAAACGCGCAGATACTTCATTGCTCCTGTTAGGTTACACTGAGTGGAGCGGTCGACCGTTCCAAGATGGCGGCCCTACGGCTCGTCAGCGCCAATAGGCGATAGCGGTCAATGCGGGATCTAGTGTTTATATCTATGGTTCACACATCATCAGTGACGTCACATGAAGTAAGCTCCGGCTCACTGCTTCACCATAACTACCCTATCGAGTTTGAAGCGTTCTTTGAAGCTTCGGTGTTAGAGGTAACTTCACTACTGTCTTCCTTGCTCCTGTCCCGTTCCCTGGTTTGTATCCTTACCTGTATGGTTCGCTCTCCTGGCTTCCTGACTCATCGCCCGTCTAACTTCGCCTTCTGCTCGTCCCCCTGGACTGACGTCTCACTGAAAATGGTAACGACCCCCGCCTGTATGACAACGTCCTCTCGCTTTACCTGTTGGTCCTGTCGCCCATCTGCTTCCCGGTTTCGGAGTCTTGCCTGCTGGACTTCCCTCTGCGTTTCACAGATTGGTACCGTTGGTCATTTGCTGCCTGGTTTCGGACTCCCGCCTGTTGGGCAAGCCTCTTCGTCTCACAGACTCCAAACACTGGCTCTCCGCTGCGGCCGGCTGCCTTCCCTCACCGGAACCAGCCTGTCCTGCAGCTGCTCAGTCCTGCTGGAACGACATCAGTGTCTGGACCCTCCTTCAACCAGTGAGATGGTTAGTGGTCACTTCTCTTTGACTGTTACACTTGCCCCTATCACCAGCTTGACCACTGACCGTTCTCTCCCTGTCAACAGACTCGTTCCAGCCCAGACGCCCAGAGCTCGACACCAGAACCAGTTTCGACCCATTTACACTAAAGTGGGTCCTCACAATGAACTTGGTTTAACATGCTTATTTGTTGTGGTGATTTTGGTCCAGCCCCTTTTTAGTGTGTGTGTGTGTGTGTGGGGGGCGGGGGGGTCATTACACTAAAATAAGAAAATAACACACCTAAAAGATTCTGATGGAAACTCGAGCCAAACTTGAATTAAAGCCAGTGCAAAAAAAGCAAGTTTTTAGGTAGGATTTTAAGGACTGTACAGACTCTG
>NC_056502.1:41281697-41289371 GCF_014905685.2 Nematolebias whitei
GTGTGTCGAGGGTTATTGTTTAGCTGGTCTATTAAATTACATCACAAATGCAGAGCCTCATTTCTCATCAAAATGTAAATACACCCCTATCTCACTTAAACACACTAAATCTGGCAGACACACTGTTTTATTCTTATAATCAGGGGTGTATGGATGCTAGCAGTGTTTCCCCTACCATTATGTTGTGACTTGGCGCTACTATTTATTTATTAACCTTTATTTAACCAGTCAAATCCCACTGAGATCATAGATCATCTGTCTCTCCTTCCTGTCCTCTCAAACCAGCCGGTCAAAGCAGATGGCAGCTTGTCCTGAGCCTGGTTCTGCTGGAGGTTTCTTCCTGTTAAAAAGGGAGTTTTTCCTTTCCACTGTTGCCACTGTGCTTGCTCAGGATGGGAGACTGCAACAAAGCCAAGATTCAACTTGTCTTCTGGATTCCTTAGATAGAGAACTTTACTAATTGGCTTTTATGTATGTGAATGTCCTTGTAAAGTGCCCCGAGACAAATATGTTGAGATTTGGCGCTATATAAATAAACTGAATTGAAATGAATAGATCTCTTTTGCAAGGGAGGCCTGGGCCTGAAGGCAGACTGCCATGCATGTTTTTGTCTGTGGGAGGAAACCGGAGTACCCGGAGAAAACCCACGCAAGCACGAGAAGAACATGCACACTCCACACAGAAAGACCCCAGGTCCAACCAGGGATTGAACCCAGGACCTTCTTGCTGTGAGGCAACAGTGCTAACCACTGAGCCATTGTGCTGCCAATAAATAAATTGCTACCGTATTTCCCACCGTAAACATTGCTCTGCCCTGTAAGTCGCATCAGTCCAAATAAAGTGGAAAAACCCATAAATATGTTGCTTCGCCGTATAAGTCACATCTATTATGCATCACCGCTGACAACGCGTAAATGTGGGCCGACGTTATGCCAAAAATCGATTGGCTGCCAAATGGCGGCCGATGGAACGTGCACGGGAGGACTTTAACAAAAATTTAACAAGATTAACACTTAAAAAACAATTATTTGGCTGCTTGAAATTATAATAAAGGTGTGTCTCAATCTAACTTTTGCTTAATTAATGCACTTTGACGGTCAAATCAGCTGCATTTCAAAAGCCGATATGCGGAAGTTAGTCTGTGCACGGGACAAGTCGCTGTGCAAATTTAACAAGATAAACACCTAAAAACTATTATTTTTTTGCTTGAAATTATAGCAAAGGTGTGTCTCAGTTGAACTTTTACTTAATAAAAGGACTTTTAATGGTCAAAAAAGCTGTATTTCAAAATAATTTGCTGCCTTGGTGCTCCTGGAGCACGCGGAGGAAAGAAATGCTCCGGGAATGAAGGAGGAACGCTGCATAGTTCTTAGAAATTCAACAAACTAAGCACCTAAAACGTTGGTTACGTACTGTAACTCCAAATTCTATGAGTATAGGCGCAACCCTTTAAGGCTATCGCTAGTGGGTCTATCCCTTCGCGCGCAACGCCGCACTGAAAACTTTAGTCAACGCCCACCTGCTGTGTGGGCTTCACCCCCGGTCCATATAAATTACGGTGAGACCGGGTAATCTGCTCCCAAATAGCTTTTTTCTTCAGCCATTTTGTCTCCTCCAGGCTTGACTACTGCAACTCCCTGTTTACTGGAATACCCGGCAAAAACCTTCAGAAGCTTCAATATATTCAAAACAGTGCAGCCAGGATTTTATTGAGCGCTCGTAAATTTGAACATATTACACCCATTCTCCATAACCTCCATTGGCTTCCTGTCACTTACAGAATTCAGTACAGAATTGCTCTCATCACCCATCAGTGTTTATACGGAAATTCACCAGATTATCTGAAGGACCTTCTTGCTCCATATTCATCCACCCGGTCCCTACGATCGCAGAACAGTCATCTCCTCCACCTTCCACGAACTCAATTAAGGACCATGGGAGATCGGGCATTCTGTGTGGCTGCCCCCCACCTCTGGAACTCCCTCCCTGACTATCTGAGAGCTCCACAATCATTGACTGACTTTAAAAAATGCTTAAAGACTTTTCTTTTTAAGCAAGCCTGTTCTGCCTCCACATGATTGTATCTTTGATTTTAGTTGATTTTATCATTGATTTTAGTTTATTTTATCATTGATTTTAGTTGATTTTATCACAGATTTTATTTGATTTTATGACTGATTTTAGTTGATTTTATCACAGATTTTAGTTGATTTTATGACTGATTTTAGTTGATTTTATCATTGATTTTAGTTGCACTCTGTAGCACTTTGAGATTTTTGTTAATTAAAAGTGCGTTACAAATTAAATTCATTATTATTATTATTAACCAGTGAGGCCCAGAGCTTAAAGGGCTGCACCTATACTCATAGAATCTGGGGTTACAGTAAGTAACCAATGTTCTATTTCGTATAGGCTTCACACTTTAAGACTGTCGCTAGTGGGTTAAAGGCGAAGCAGGATGTAGTCTATGCCTCACTGGGTCCATTCAGACACAATATGAAGTGCCCGCTTGCATCAAAAAACATTTAATCACTCAGCCTTCTGTGTGCGTAATTACGCGTTCCATGCACAGGAGCGCCCCGGAGAGAAAAGGTCTCTGAAAAGGGACGGCTGAAACGCAGTCCTGCTGCTGAGAATGGAAAAAACAGAGGTTACGAATTGTAACCGTGTAACGATGGACGGAGCAGGTCAACAGCTCTTCAATATGAATCGATTAATAACAAAATGAACTGATTGGTAACAGCAGTCATGAAATGATTAGTAACAATAAAAACAGCAGTCATGAACTTGTGACTGATATTAAATGTCTCACACTGTAATTGCATGCAGTCAGATATGAGCTTAAAACAAAATTCCATGAAACAAGTAAAAATCATTCTGTTTGAACGCTGAGAACAGAATGAGTCATGGAGAAGGCAGAGACATCATGTAGATAGAAGCGAATAACGAGTAAGGCGATGACCAATCGGCCGCCGTACAAATGTCCTCCACTGTCATCCCTCCATGCAAATCTGTATTGGTTGAAATCCCTCTGGTGGAATGAGCTCTGAGATTCTCTGAAGGGTCCAGTCCTGGTGCTCTGTAAGCTTCAGAAATAGCCTCACACAGCCAGTGTGAAAGGCGCTGAAAGGATAAAGAGCGACCTGCTGAGGTGTCCCTGTAATGCACAAACAGATGCTGATAATAACACAGTGGGGCCGTGAGTGCTATATAACATGCAAGCTCGCGCATGGGACAGAGGAGGTGAGATGATGCTTCCTCCTCTGATTTGTAAGGAGGAGGATAAAACCCCTCCAAGGTTATCATTCTTGATTTAAATGAGCTTGTGATGTTTTTTGGTATGAAAGCTGGGTTAGGTCTCAGCGCAGCTGAGCTGCCATCAGCTTGAATTCTGAGGCATGACGGGGCAGCAGAGAGCACAGATAAATCGCTCACTCTCTTTGCTGATGTCAAAGCCAACAGCAGGGCTGTTTTAAGTGACAGGAATTTAAGCGAAACCTGATCTAAAGGCTCAAAAGGAGCTTTGATCAGAGTGCGCAGAACCATCGTTAGATCCCACTGTGGAGCTAGTGGGCGTGACACCGGTCTGTGTCTCCATATACCTCTCAGGAAATGCATAATCAGCGGGTGATTAAAAACTGTTCTGTCACCAAAGCCCTCGTGACAGGAAGAAATAGCTGCAGCATAAGTCTTCATTGTGCTGAACGCTGGATTTCTGTCCATCAACTGCTGCAGAAAGGACAGTATGCCACCTAGTGGACATGAGATGGCCTCTACACCTTTCTCCGTGCACCAGCGCTGAAAAGCTGTGCACTTTGATATAAGCGCATAAAGGAGCATTTTTGGCCACGAGCTGTGAGCAAAGGTGTCCACTCCTAACGGTGGGTCGTCTCATGGGCTCAGTGAGAACCATAATTGACACTGGGCATTCTCCCGTGTGGCGGACAGATCCACTGCTGCTCAGCAGAACCTGGTCCAAATCCGAGAGATCAGTTCGGGATGGAGGCTCCAGTCTCTGTGGCGGAGGTGTACCTCAGTTGAATTGTTACTTAATAAATGCACTTAAATGGTCAAATTAGCTGCATTTCACTGGGGCGGCAAACTCTGGTGCCATCTAGCGGCAGAAAATGGTAGTGTTCAATATTTTTGGTCAGAATGAATGAAAACGATCATACAGTGCCTTGAGAAAGTATTTGGCCCCCTTGAACTTTTCAACCTTTTGCCACATTTCAGGCTTCAAACATAAAGATATAAAATTTTATTTTGTTGTGAAGAATCAACAACAAGTGGGACACAATTGTGAAGTGGAATGAAATTTATTGGATGTGTCAAACTTTTTTAACCAATAAAAAACTGAAAAGTGGGGCGTGGAATATTATTCTGCCCCTTTACTTTCAGTGCAGCAAACTCACTCCATAAGTTCAGTGAGGATCTATGAATGATCCAATGTTGTCCCAAATGACTGATGATGATAAATAGAATCCACTTGTCTCCATTTAAATGCACCTGCTCTGTGATAGTCTCAGGGTTCTGTTCAAAGTGCAGAGGGCATCATGAAGACCAAGGAACACACAAGGCAGGTCCGAGATACTGTTGTGGAGAAGTTTAAAGCCGGATTTGGATACAAAAATATTTCCCAAGCTTTAAACATCCCAAGGAGCACTGTGCAAGCAATCATATTGAAATGGAAGGAGTATCAGACCACTGCAAATCTACCAAGACCCGGCCGTCCCTCTAAACTTTCATCTCGAACAAGGAGAAGACTGATCAGAGATGCAGCCAAGAGGCCCATGATCACTCTGGATGAACTGCAGAGATCTACAGTTGAGGTGGGAGAGTCTGTCCATAGGACAACAATCAGTCATACACTGCACAAATCTGGCCTTTATGGAAGAGAGGCAAGAAGAAAGCCATTTCTCAAAGATATCCATAAAAAGTGTTGTTTAAAGTTCGCCACAAGTGTAGTGAACTAGGCCTCCGACCAAAACCTGCCTCTGAAGACCTTCATGGGACAGGAACTGTTATTTCATTGATTTGAATCCAGAAATACAAATTAGCTCATCCAGAGACTGTCTAATTGTATCCTGAATTAATCAATTAAAAGAACACTCTTCTTTTTAAATTATTATCATTACTATTTTACAATATCTTGATAGTCAAAAGTGTGTTTAGTTCATATCATTTCTAATGTTGAAGTGAACCACTCACTTAAATCAACTGTGAAACAGTATTAATGATTTTTTTTAAAACCTCATTTAAATTAGAAATCAAGTTAAATGTCTATTTACAAAGTAATTATGCATTTTGATTTTCTGTCTAAAGGAGAAGTAGTGATGTCGGTCGAAAGTCAGAGACAGTCAGAAAACAAGTTAGTAGAACAGGCTGTATTGTTTTTAAACCTAGCAGACGGTAAAAAGAGAAACACTGGCATCTGCGTTCCTCTCACTTCGCCATAACATTTCTCTGTCTGTACTAAACATTCCTAAACATTCCTGAATCCTCTGTTGACTTTTAATAACCCTCTGACATCACTAGAACCACCCCCTGTTGGTTGTTTTAACCAATCAGGAAGTCCTAAGTGACCGGAAGTGAGAACTCTTTAAAAGTCCACACTTCCTGAGTCTACTCACGTCTTCTCAAGTTCTTCGGGAGTCTTGGATCTGAGTTGAACTCAGTCTTTGATGGAGTCTTCTCAAGCCTTCGGGAGTCTTCCACTCCTGAGTGGAAACTCTGACAGAGTCACAGCGACTTGCTGTGAATCCACCCGGGTGTAACGCCTACAACCTCGAAGGGAGCTGATCCTGTTTGTTGAACGGAGTAAATCGACACGACTTCTGACAATATCCAGTCGCTCTAACCGGAGACGCTGGAAGGTTGCGTTGAAATGGACCCGGTAACGGAGTTGATTCATCATTTGCGAAGGTAACGAGTCATCATGCGCTAAGTGTACCGGAGGTTTGAGCTGGAGATTGAAAGAAGCGTGCCAATTCTGGTCAACAACATACACCTCTCTTCACCCATCCCTTCTTTAAACCTCTAAACTCCTTCCTTTAAACTCTTCTATTTTGCTAGTAATCTAGATGCCTTCAGAAATGTCTTGTTGTCTTATTAGTAAAGCGTGCCAAGTTTTATTAATCAGAACCAGTTCAGCTAATCAAGTGTACATGTTTTGATGTTAAATTTTGATTCTGTTAAATAAATGACCACATTTATTCTGAGGGGTCAAAGGAAAATTAATGTCTCTTGTCACTGATTAAACAATCCTCACAGTTACCTCGTCACATGGCACTAATTTAACTCGAAAAAGAAAGAACCCGTTATATTTAAATAATTGATTAGTAGTGAAGGTACAGTAAGCTGTCTCCCACTTTCACTACATTTAGTGGGACCGTACGTGTTTTAAATAACACATTGGGTGGGACCGTATGTCCACAGCAAAGCTGCCTTGACACACTACACAAGCCACATGGGAGACACACCAAACGTGGAAGAAGGTGCTCTGGTCAGATGAAACCAAAATTGAACTGTTTGGCCACAATGCAAAACGATATGTTTGGCGTAAAAGCAACACAGCTCATCACCCTGAACACACCATCCCCACTGTCAAATATGGTGGTGGCAGCATCATGGTTTGGGCCTGCTTTTCGTCAGCAGGGACAGGGAAGATGGTCAGAATTGATGGGAAGATGGATGGGGCCAAATACAGGACCATTCTGGAAGAAAACCTGTTTGAGTCTGCAAGAGACCTGAGACTGGGACGGAGATTTATCTTCCAACAAGACAATGATCCAAAACATAAAGCAAAATCTACAATGGAATGGTTCACAAATAAACATATTCAGGTGTTGGAATGGTCAAGTCAAAGTCCAGACCTGAATCCAATTGAGAATCTGTGGAAAGAGCTGAAGACTGCTGTTCACAAACGCTCTCCATCCAACCTCACTGAGCTCGAGCTGTTTTGCAAAGAATGGGCAAGAATTTCAGTCTCTCCATGTTCAAAACTGATAGAGACAAACCCCAAGAGACTTGCAGCTGGAACTGCAGCAAAAGGCGGCGCTACAAAGTATTAATGCAAAGGGGTCGAATAATATTGCATGCCCCACTTTTCAGTTTTTAATTTGTTAAAAAAGTTTGACACATCCAATAAATTTCATTCCACTTCACGATTGTGTCCCACTTGCTGATTCTTCACAAAAAATTAAAATTTCATATATTTATGTTTGAAGCCTGAAATGGGGCAAAAAGTTTGAAAAGTTCAAGGGGGCCAAATACTTTCTCAAGGCACTGTATCTCAGCCAAATATTGGTTTAAAAATATGGGGAAAACATCCATAAATACGTTGCTTCGCCCTATAAGTCGCAGGGCATGTAAATTATGCAAAAAATTGTGACTTATAGAGCAAAAGATACAATATTTATGCTAAAAAAAAAATACTGCTATAAATGCTATTTAAATAAACTGAATTGAACCGAATTATGAATTATACAAGCAGGGTGCCTAACCCTTTCAACAGAACTGAGCACCCTGCCTAGCAAACTGCTCCACCCCCAACCCCACCTGTCAACAACTGCCAGCACTAACATAACGCAAAGCTAGTGGCACGCAATACAGATTCACTAGCTAAAAATCTACAGACATAGTGCTCTGTTTCCCTCACACTGAGCAGTCTACAAC
>NC_056502.1:41289471-41293648 GCF_014905685.2 Nematolebias whitei
CCCAGCTCACTTCTAAACTGTTGGTACAATCAGCATGCAAAACAGACGTGTCTCCACCTCCTCCACCCCCACCCTTAGTCAACAAAAATCACAGAAGATATGAGCACCCTGTCAAGGCAAGTAACCTAGGGGAAACAGTGGCTAATATAGGATACTGGTCTCATATCGTGTGTGTACTCTTGCTCATAAAAAAAAAAGCTCTACCACAGTACCCGATACCAGTGCATGGCAGTGTGACATTCACTTTTCAGTTAAGCATCCAGGTTGTAAACAAGGAGCAATGTGTATTCTGTGGAGGAAAGTTTTAATTTTTTTTTTTCTTTTGAGTTGGCTATCCTGATACACACTCCTTACCAGTTAGTGGTGGTAACGCACAACAAGTTGTTTGCCAACCAACAAAAAACACTAGAGGATAACAAAAAAAAAACCAGCAGCTGTGTGGAGGTGTTTCTAAGTGAACAGGGATAATAAAAAGCAAAGAACTACAAAAAAGGAGCAAAATCCAGCAATTTCTGTATTTTCCGCTGTACACGTCACACCGCCCTATAAGTCGCATCAGTCCAAATATGTCTAAAAATGTGGGAAAATCCATAAATATGTTGCTTCACCATATACGTCACATTTATTATGCGTCACTACTGACGTGTCACGTTTGCTATGCATCACCGCTGACAACCCGGAAATGTGGGCTGGTGTTGTGCCAAAAATCGATTGGCTGCCAAATGGCGGCCGCGGGAGCGTGCACGGGTGGACTTTAACAAGAATTTAACAAGATTAACACCTGAAAACAATTATTTGTTTGCTCGAAATTATAGTAAAGGTGTGTCTCAGTTTAACTTTTGCTTAATAAATGCACTTTGACGGTCAAATCAGCTGCATTTCAAAACACGATTCACGTAAGCGAGCACGCGCAGAGGGACGAGCCGCTGTTCATTTACAATAGTATTTGCTGCCACGGTGCTCCGGCAACTTGCAGAGGGAGGAAAAAAAGGGAGGAGGAATGCTGCTTGTTTCTTCGAAATTTAACAAGAAAAGCACCTAAAACAATTATTTGTTTGCTTAAAATTATAGCAAAGGTGTGTCTCAGTTGAACTTTTAATTAATAAATGCACTTTAATGGTCAAATTAGCTGCATTTCGTTGGGGTGGTGCAGCGAAATGAAGCTGGTTTTATGGTTGCTCCAAGCAGTGAGCAGAACGAAGGTGTCAGGTTATGGCAAGCCGATTGTGTCATTAATAGCTGGTAAAGATTTTCAGTCATCCAGGACATGGTAAATTTTAAAAAGTTCAAGACAAAAACAATAAAGTATAAAGTTTAATAAATAAAATTCAGTTGTTTTTGGTTTGAACTTTTTTTAAATTTGACATAGCCACGTTTACCTATTATATGATACAACGGCATGCCTTACTACTCTGCTACCATCTAGTGGCTGAAAATTGTAGTGTTCAATTTTTTTTCAGTCAGAATGAATGAAAATGGTCATATCTCAGCCAAAAATTGGTTTATAAATATGGGAAAAAATCCATAAATACATCTCTCCGGCCTATAAGTCGCAGGGCATGCAAATTATGCAAAAAAACACGACTTATACAGCGAAAAATACAGTAAGCAATTTGATAACATCTAAAATACTAACGCAATGCATAATTCAAAGAGTTAGTCATTAGCAGCAGGAACTGGCTACAGTTTGTCACTGAGCAAAAGAGGATTGTGAATATACAGGTGTGAGCATAATCTTGCCTCAAGTCTCCCCACACACCAAAAGGACACTTTTGGAAAGGCTGTAGCTGTCCTCGCTCCACTTGAGAAGTTGATATTTCAAGTCAGTTGCTTTAAATTTTAACTACATGTTTTAAGTGCAATGGCATGTGTTAGTATTTTACTGGTACCTGGTATCAGCAAATTTTCAAAAATAAGTACTTGTACTCTGTCTGAAAAATAACAGTGGTATACATTTGAGTTGCATTTGGGCCCAAAAAGATCTGACCTGACCTGGCCCCAGCTCGTAACCATAATTTCCGAAACCCACCCAATCTGACGAATTAATAGTAATTACAGGTCCCCCCCCCCCCAATAAAAAAAACCCAGACATTTTTAATTAAGCTTCAACTGCTGGTCGGCGGACATGCGCAGCTGAATAAAGGGGGCAGAAGAACAGAGCAGAGGGGGTGTTTGTCCTTTCATGGTAGTCAAAGCTCATTAAATGCTTCCCCTGCTTCTGTCTGCATTGGACCCTGCTCTGACATGTGGGATATTTTGTGATCTCACCTGTTTGGGTCGTCGTGCAGCGGCTGAATGAACGTCCATTTGGGCTGATGGGTCGCTGGCAGTTAGTCCATCTGAAGCTTAACTTAACTTTTTACCTCTTTCAAGGCCGGTCAGCACATGGTCAAATGGGCTGCAAGTGGCTGGTAATGTATGGCAAGCCATGTTGCCATATAATTGGAACGTCAGCTGCGCACATCCGCTGACGCAATCAAAAGCCCGACACCAATCCGGCCTGCACGTTAAGCACATTATTATGGACCAGCCCAGTCTGAATCCGGGTCGGGCGGGGCCGGGCTCCGGGTTCGAGTAAGAAATGACAGCTCTCATATACATACAACATACTTTGTACTCCGTATGAACCTTTTATCATCCGATGATCGATTGTTTAAACTGATAGTCCTCCATTTTGCATGTGTAAAGTCAGTTTCTGGGAATTCCACAGCAGACTGGTTTGAAACGCGTCAGTAAGATGCTATTTAATTCAACAGATCCTGGTGGCAGGCTTCTGACTGATGAAGTCTTTCGGATGAAAGATGAAACATTTTCTCCAAAAACAAACTGTCCAGATGACACAAGTTAATTTTTTTTTTTTTTGTGTGTGAATTTAGCAGTAAGTTACGCTGACAATGTAGCATAAATTATTGCAGAGAAACACTTAAAAAGTAAAACAATATAAAATTGCTGTCTGTTGCACTTTTTGGTTCTTTCTAGAGCTTTTAACTACTGGATCAACAAATTAATGCTGCAGTTACTGAACTGCTCCTACTCAGTGTGGGAACTGTAAAGCCATTTACCAAATGCTGAGGAGCTCCACTTTAAAGCTTAAGGGGCTGCGAGATGTGACAGATGGATTCCTAAAATAAGAATGCAACAAAATGACAAGGGAGAATGACTCCTGGTGGAGAACTATGTGCATAAATGTATGATTTCTCTTGTAATCATGGCAAAGTAAATATAAAATGTGCCTTACACCATAAATGATCTAGTCTAATCAAATAAGCAAATATGGCATCTCTCCTATGAGGTATTTGAATGGTGCCTGAAAAACATGAAATGTATCATCTGCCCAGCTTTTGTTAAAATCCAATTACTAGTATCTGAGATACTGCACGTCAGAGTAAACCATGTAGCACCCACACAGGCCACTTTATCTGCTCCTGAAAAGATAAAACATGGCTGTGATGTATTCCTCTCTGCTGATTTTAATCAAAATATGACCTGCAGTAATTCACATTACAAATGTGGCCTAGTAAAAATATTCATTAAAAGGCTTTAGAAGGACACAAGGCCATAAAAGCTGAACAAATGTTTGATTATACACCAAATAATTCTAAGATATATTTAAGACTGGCTCAGTAACCTCTAGAAATTTAACACCAGTGCATTTCAAACCAGCTACCCAGAAAAAATTCATACACCGATGGGACACACATCGGAGGCAAGGGGGGTTCAGTGTCTTGCCCAGGGACAATTCAACTGCTGGTGGAATCAAACCTCCATCTCTCACATTGGAGGACCTCTTTAACCACTGAGCCACAGCTGCTCCAGCTGGTACACCCTGGACAGCTCGCAAGTTCATCACAACGTCCAACATTAGAGATGATTAAATGGACTAACAGAGAGTACCTCACTGCTGCTCAACACAGTGTTAAGATAATGTTATATAATAATAATAATAATAATAATAATAATAATAATAATAATAATAATGACAGCAGAAACATAAGTTCAGTGTTATCTTATCAATCCCAATATTTTCTGGTCAAGTGCAGATTCCCTGGTGCAGTTCTAAAAATAAATTAATAAATTAAATACAAGAGCACACGTTAATTTATAGATTTTTTTAAAACTCCTCTCAGGACTGTGTGTGTGTGTGTGTGTGTGTGTGTGTGTGTGTGTGTGTGTGTGT
>NC_056502.1:41293658-41319466 GCF_014905685.2 Nematolebias whitei
GTGTGTGTGTGTGTGTGTGTGTGTGTGTGTGTGTGTGTGTGTGTGTGCGTGCGTGTGCGTGTGTGACCTCTTCACGCTGCCATTAGTTTGTTGCTCAGTTGACTCAAGCAGTTTCACATAATTCCTGGAACAGCGTAGTACATCTCCAGTGTGACCACAGATCTGTTTAGCCATCTCTAAAAACACCAAGAACTTTTTTAATGAAGTAAGATGTACAGTAACACGGAGTCATTTTGTCAGTTGTGTGAATTGCATTTATCAAAACAACAGGACACCACTTTGGCTGTTATTGTATGTCAGACTCAGATCAGAATCAGAATGCTTTTATTGTCATTACACAAGAAGCACAACAAATTTTAATTTCAGTACAGCCGTCCAAAGAAGCAAAAAGACAACCAACAACATAAGACATGGGTATACGAGTGCCTGAGGCTGCAGCCATCATGGGAGGCACTCCTCTTTTCGGTAGATAAGGAAAAGGGAACCACGAGGAAAGAGAAGGTAAAAAAAAAAAAAAAAAAAAATCATATCTCACATTATGGCCCTAACAGGACACAGTGTGAGGTCACAAAAAAACCTCAGGACAAAACAGCAACATACAGATGTAGTGAACTAGGCCTCCGACCTCAACCTGTCTCTGAAGACCTTCAGGGGACAGGAACTGCTATTTCATTGATTTGAATCCAGAAATACAAATTATCTCATCAAGAGACTATTTAATTATATCCTGAATTAATCAATTGAAAGAACACTCTTCTTTTTTACATTATCATTACTATTTTAGAATATCTTGATAATCAATGTGTGTTTAGTTCATACCATTTCTAAATGTTGAAGTGAACCACTCATTTAAATCTACTGTGAAACAGTATTAATGATTTTTAAACCTCATTAGATTTTTGATCATACAGTTAAATGCCTATTTACGAAGTAAGTGTGGATTTAGTGATGTCGGTCGAAAGTCAGAGACAAACAGAGACGAGTTATTAGAACGAAGTGTCTTGTTTTTAAAGCTAGCAGACAGCAAATAACTTCAACTGGCACCTGCGTTTGTCTCACTTCGTCATAACATTCCTCTATCTGTACTAACCATTCGTAAACATTCCTGCTGTCTTTTGACTCCTAGTGACCCTCTTGACATCACTAGAACCACCCCCCTGCTGGTTGTTTCAACCAATCAGGAAGTACCACGTAACAGGAAGTGTATACCCCTTTAAAAGGAACACTTCGTGGAACTATTCAGGTCGGTCCTGGAACTCAGTTCAGTCCTGAAGTGCAGTCCTGGAGTTCAGTGCTGGAACTCAGTTGGAGTCTTAAGTCTTAGGGCTAAGTCTTCAGTCTTAGTCTTCACGAGTCTTAGTCTTTTCCAGTCTTGCTGGAACTTTTCGGTCAGAGATGAGACTCACTTAAGCAGTGGATGGATGGGACCGTGTGCCAAGGGGTCCCTCCATTTAGCGGAGTCACGGCTCGCATCGCTGTGCACTCAACCCGAGCAAGCAGTAAATGCTCCACTTCTAAGGAAGCTTATTCGGTGGAACCGAGTACCTCATGAGGATATGTATTTATTCTAAAGATTCCCAGCTACTTTAACCGGAGAGCGAAGGCAGTGAGTTGAGGGGACTGTGTTTATAACTGTGCAAGTGAGTGTTTGCATGTGTGCATTTGTAAGTAAGTCCATGGAAACACCCCCCCCCCACCCCCCCAGCCATAGTCCATGAAAAGGGATGGTGCATTTATCATCCAGCCTCGGTGGAGCTCTGACACAGGTCCACAGATGAATGTCGTCCTTGGGAAGGGAACGAGTAGGGGGAGCAGAGCATCTTGTTCACATAACATCCAGGAGAATTTGAGATAGTCAGCCTTCCAAGGCTGACATGGGGGAGCCAGGTTCAGATAACAACAGTTGTTTTGGGTCAGGCCGACTCCGTTAATTTCCATCTGCCTTACATGCTCACTGGTACGTCTCAACGGTGACTCCAAACAGGCAAATTTGTGGTCAATGCCGCCAAGCCGAGATTGTAACTTCTCAAAGATCAATTCCTTCCCGCCAGTGAGATTCAAGTAGAATGTGATTCTCAGCAAGAACGGTGTCCAGCTTACGGTTCAGCTCACACATCATCTGAGTCTGAGTGTTCACAGCACGGCACATCCCCTCACACAGGCCAGGCAGCCTCACAATGGCCAGAACAGCTGCTGACGTTTTTTGAATTTGTCGATATGCCAGGTAACCACCAACTCCAAAAACAGAAATCCTTTTATCATAAATCCAATTATGTACGCATCTTCAGCGTCCTTGACCGGCAATATGGACAGACACACGATCTTCCACTGCACCCAGGAATCCATCGTGTGTCCAGCTGCAAGTGTCCCATTGTGGCAGGAGGGCTCCTTCATCCTGTCTTTTCGTTGAGAAAATTTGATCAATTGCATTGAGAGACCAGCTGACCAGATTCATGATTTACTATTTGAAAGATATGCAAAGAGAGGCTCTGAAAGGTTAACAAACAGCACAGGACAAAGAGCAGAAGCAGGGCAGATAGGAGAAGGAGCGGGAGGGAAAAAAGATGCGTCCGCCTTCACCGAGAGCAGGAAGCTGTACCTCCAAAATGGCAACACATCCAGGACGACACAGAGTGTTTTTGACTGAGTGAAAGTAAGATTCACACAGAAAGAAAATGTGTCTTAATATCTACTGGATGAAGAGAAGAGTACATTGTGTTTTGACAAACAAGTTATTTAATCAACTTATCAAGATCTTCCATCTGGGGTTAAAAATAAAAACCGCTGCCTTCCTCTGAGGATTTCACTCCAATCTTTGATCCTCTGTTTGATTAGCACAACATTTCTGGATGCACAGTCAGAACTCAGCTAGATGATGATCTCTGGCCCACAGCAAATCTTAAAAACATGCCAAAGATGGAACAGAGATGTAGAAAATGACTTCCTTTCTTTGGTGAGAATGTGAAATTCTTGCTTGCAGCGCTTTTCAAAAGGATATGCAACAATTCAAACACAGATTTTCTTAAAGGGTTGCCAAATTACTTCAAAGAAATGGTGATATCAAGCTGCTTTAAAAAAAAAAAAAGCATTTTCAAGTTGCTGCAAAGAAGATGAAGCAAAATGAAGACTGTGAAAAAAAATACAGTGCTCTATAAAACAGAAAAAAAAAACACTTTTATTTTCATCCAAGAGAGAACTTTGTTGATCATTCTCTGATTCTCTCTGGGTTCCTTCTGGACACAGCTGGTGAAACTTCTTCAGGCTGTGTAGCTTCCATGTTTTTTTTTTCTCTGCACAATCACACACTTAAAAATAAAAATAACACTCTATACATTTTATTCCTAGCCCACATGGTGCTTAGCCTGAATTATGGGCACGACTTCCAGTGTGGACCAGAACCAGCACTGATTTATGTCTGAACAGTACAAGCTAATGTAGTTTCTCTGAGCACTGTGGATTTAATTTAAACATGTACTAGCAGTTAAATGACTACATAATTTTTAAAGTCGACATTAAGTAGAAGCAGAGTAGTTGATGACGTCATAGGATCTCAAGATGCAAAAATAAATAGATAAATAAAACCGCAAAAACCGTCATTTATTATTTACAAAAAAAGAACAACAAAACATCTGGAGCGTATATTATGCTCCTACTGCAAATAAGTCACAGGAAAACCAAAACTTTTAGTTATTATTATTAAGCTGCAAAAGTGAAAGAAACGTGCAGCACGTCAAAAACGAAACTAAAAAAACAGTGGGGCGGTCGATCACCCCGCACCACCGCCAGCTGTGGTGTGCATTAGGTTTAATTTTAGAGATTAATATGTTTATAGGTTTTTATAGGTTTAGAGATTAATATTTTTTGCTTTTTGTTTGTGAAACAAGGTCAGAGGAAGCTGGTTCTGGTTCGGTCATTGGACCCGGTGTTACACCATATTCTGTGACCTGCAACAGTGCATGCAACACCGCCCCCTACGGTCACAATATATGGTGGTCACAGAATATGGTGCAACACCGGTTCGCAACGCGCTCCAAACAGTCAGGAAGTTGATTAATTTTCTGTTTCCTTACGGTAGCTGAACTGGAAAATTCATCTTTAGTGAAATATTTCCATACTACTGATGCATTTCTACCTGTTTGCCAAGACTGGACCTGCTCTGCTCCATCTGTCTGCTTGGAGGAATCCATTTTGTAACTTCTAGTAGTAGCCCGGTGCGGATCATGTGACACATGACGCAATGACGACGTAATGGCGTCACTGTGAATACTCAATGTGAAATTTAAAAACTCGCGAGATGTCCTAGGAATCGACGTGTCGATTACTTGAGTAGTCTGTTAAAGCCCTAGTAGGAACACCACCTGTCAGAGCTCCAACAGGACAATATAATCATCCCACTGCCTGCTGAGGACGAGGGATGGAGGACGACTTGAAGAAGTGGCTGCAGATTACATCTACTAGCATATTTAGGTACATCTAGTAGCATATTTAGCTGCATCTACTAACATATTTAGCTACATCTACCAACACATTTAGCTACATCTACTAACATATTTAGCTAATCTACTAGCATATTTAGCTACATCTACTAACACATTTAGCTACATCTACTAACACATTTAGCTACATTTACTAACACATTTAGCTACATCTACTAGCATATTTAGCTACTTATGCTAGCATAATTTAGCTACTTCACTGACTCAGTTCTTCTGACAGTGAAGTGATGAACAACCTGAACAGCTCTGAGGTGTATCAGTATCTTCACAGTAATAAGGTCGGTGGTGTTTTGTTAGAAGAGGTGGGACACAATCTTATTGATCTTAAATCAGACACAGAGCAAAGCCTTAAAGTCCTCCATCACTGAGTTTGGGTTCATTACAGAGAAAATCATAAAACTGAAGACGAACAATTACTATAAAGCTGCTTCATACACTTGAAATCAGACCTGATTCTTGTCACTGTTTTCAATCCTTCCGAGGATCCGGCGTCTCTTCTCCGGTGGTTTATTGAAGTCCAGACACATAGTAGGATGCAGGTTTTCCTCCATCGGCCATTTGTCAACAAAGTGAAATGAGCACACAGACAGTGTTTTGGGTGGTCTCTTCAAGTTCACATTTTTCAGACACATTTTTATTAATTCCTCATCTGTAGGTAGAAGATGAAACTATACGTCTTTTCGCAGAAACAATCTTTTCATAGTTGACATTGAGCATTCTCTCATGTTGCAAACAGGACCACAGCCGCTTTGCTAAATTTCTGCCACGTTTGAGCCATCAGCTCTGGATGGAGGGTCCGGTCCCTGTGACGCGGACCGTCCCTGGACATCACATCCACCCTCCTGTTCAGAACGCCGGGGATGTACACTGCTCAGATGGAGAGCAGATTTTGGTGTGCCCAACACAACAGCTGTCTCACAATGTGTAACATTTGGGCTGAGCGCGCACCCCCCCTGCTGGTTATGTATGCAGCAGTCACTTGCTGTCTGTGTGAATCAACACATGATGATTACGCAGCACAGAGGCAAAGTGTTGAATCACATTCAAAGACCGTGACACTCCAAAAACATTTATATGAGCAGCTGTGTGGGGTGGCCACAGCGCCCCACAGCTCGAGAAATGTATGTGCCTCTGTGAAGTCTGACACGTGTGACGTAGGTCTGCTGACGGAAACAGCTGTTATCACTCTGCCTGTTTCATGTGAGTTGCACTGCTGCCACCTGTCTGGAAAAGCGGGTCAGCAGCAACAGATGTCCAGATAAAGCAGAATTCTCCTCCCTGCTCTGTGTGGCGGCTGCAGAGTGACTCGATGCATTTTAAATGGAAATGTTGTCTCACAGTTCAAAATTGACAAATCTAAGATAAATCTCATCCTGGTCTGTTTGGGACCTGGAAGTGACGAGAGTAGAACCCTGTTTTTTTCTCTCCTTCTGGGAACCTGGAAATTACATTTTTAATCAGAATTTCCTGAGCTTCTGCGAGGGGGAATGAGATCTGTTCTAGAGATGACAGAAAACGTCTCTAGAGTTCCTCCGAACGGGGGTTTGAGCTGTGCTGCAGCGTGAATCCCCTGCTGAAAATGGTTCATCCATCTATCTGGAGCGCACGCTCGCTGCCACTCCGCGTAACGTTCAGGAAGCGTGCACGAGTTTATGCTGCATCACGTTATTTACGGACGCCAATCACCACCATCATGTGTGCCTCACTCAGGCTGCGGGCTCACATCCATGCTGATGTGAGCTGGCGTGCACTGAGGGAAGTAAGGGTTGAACAAGTATATAATTTTTAAACTCGACATTAACATAATAAAACCCGAGGAGAACTCGAGTGTTTGATGATGTCATAGATCTCAAGATACAAAAATAAATAAATAAATAAAACTGCAAAAAAAGGTAATTATTTACAAAAAAAAAAAAGAAGACCAACAAAACATGGGGAGCGTATATTATGCTCCTACCATTTATCATACTGCAAATAAGTCACAGGAAAAACTAAACTATTAGTTATTATTATTATTAAACTGCAAACGTGAAGAAATGTGCAGCACGTCAAAAACAAAACTTAAACCGAAACTGGTTCTGGTGGATTGGACCCGGTGTTACACCATACTCTGTGACCTGCAACAGTGCAACACCGCCCCCTACGGTCATACGGTGGTCACATAATATGACATCACTACGGATACTCCACGTAACTTTTTTTAACCTCGATAGATGTCCTAGCAATCGATGTGTAGATTACTCGAGTACTCTGTTAATGCCCTAGAGGGAAGGTGCGTGCGCCCTGAGCATGCGGAACCAGTTTAGGACTGCCGCGGGTGCGCTGCGTTTCTATGCCGCGCACAGGCTGCGGGCTCACATCCATGCTGATGTAAGCTGGTGTGCGCTGAGGGAAAAAGCGTGCGCCCCCGAGCATGCAGGGCCGTGTGCGGGCTGCCGATGCCATGGGGGCGCGGCGCTTCTGTGCTACGCTCAGGCTGCAGGCTCACATCCGTGCTGATGTGAACTGGCGTGCGCTGAGGGAAAAATGTGCGTGCCCCTGAGCATGCGGAACCGTGTAGGTGAGGAGTGCTGATGCTGTGTGGCGTGGCGCTTCTGTGCTGCGCTCAGGCTGCAGGCTCACGTCCGTGCTGATGTGAGCTGGCGTGCGCTGAGGGAAAGGTGTGCGCCCCCGAGCATACGGAACCTTGTAGGTGAGGACTGCTGATGCCGCGGGGCGTGGCACTTCTGTGCTACGTTCAGGCTGTGGGCTCACATCCATGCTGATGTGAGCTGGCGTGCGCTGAGGGAAAGGTGCGCGCCCCTGAGCATGCGGAACCTTGTAGGTTTAGGGTTTCTGCGGGTGCGCGGTGCAGTGTGGCGCGCACAGGCTGCGGGCTCACATTCATGCTGATGTGAGCTGGCGTGCTATGAGGAGGCAGCGCACAGCTTGGGCTGATAGCAAGGATTTCCCACTGGACTTGGTCTGCTGAAAACATTCACTTTGACTGCTGTGTCGCTCACGCACACATTCTGTCTGTTTTCTCGGGCTGCGGTGATTTAAACCCTATTGGAGTACACCGGCCCGCTTGTGTGTGGAGGATGTGTGAGGAAAAGCCGCTGTGAGGTCGTACGAACTGACAGTCAGGCTGAAAACAGACACTTTAATTCCTGAATGATGTTTACGTTTTATTCCAAAAACTCAAACCATCATTTTGCACACCCATCCTCCGCAATGAATCATTTTTAAAACTTCTCCCCTGTGAGCCCTGCAGCTTGTCGGGATGAGGAGGGCTGTACTCTGACAGGAGGGGCTGGCGGCAGAGCGGAGCGAGAAGACGCTACTGCAGCTGTGGTGAGTCTCTGCTGTCACGGCCACGGCACTCTCTCCAGCAGGCGGGGGGGCGAGAGGAGGGGTGCGACTTAATCAGATGGCACACAGTCTCTGACACCTCCTCCAGCTTGAAAATTGGCTCCTCCGAACAGCATGTCCGTTGTGATGGGGCCTTCCAGCGAGTCCATTTGCAGCTTCTCCGACAGGGAGGGGGAGTGACAAGCCAGGTGGACCTCTGAACCATTGTCATCCAGGCTGCAATACGAGACAAGGCAGACAGCAGACGAAGCGCACAGGTTGAGGGTGACGTCAGACGCCTGCAGAGGGAGCTCCTCGTCTCCTGAGGCAGGTCTGTCCCTCCGGCCTCTGAGATGCTGTACGTCAGCGGCACAACGTTATTGTTCGCTGCAGTCGCCTGGAACGCATGCTGGTGAGCTCGGTTGGAGAGCGACGTCACCAACTGGTCAGGCCTCCCCGGAGGTGCAGGACGCTGGTCCAACTGGGACATCTTTGCTCCGAGAGCCTCCGCCAAGCTTGGCTCCAGGAGGGGCACAGAGGGAATTTCCGCTCGGTAAAACCCCTCCACTCTGGTGATGGGCGCGGATGTGTAAACTGGTGATTTTAGTCTACCAGGTCCGGCTGCAGCCTCGTTCCAGTAGGACATCACTGCTGGGAAACGAGGCCAGATGGGATCAGGACGGCGAGCCGGGATGGAGCTAAAAACCTTCCCGCCAGATCATCCGATCTGGGCAGGGGAATGAGAGGGACGGAAAAAAAAAAGTCCCTTCATGTCAGCCGTCTCCTGGATTGTGCCAGGCAGCTCCAGAGAAGGGCACCGGCGGCTGGGAGTGGTGTGGTCGCCGATGCGAAAAAGGTCCGGGGGGGTGAGCATCCGCTCAGCCCCCCTCGTTCTGACACTACGCTCTCCAGGAGGGAGTGAGCAGCGGGGGCTGCTGCTGACGTCGCCTGTCCCGGAGGAACCATTCGATTCGCTCCGAGAGTCGGTGATAAAAGTAAAAAAGGGTCGATGGCGTCGTCCAGCGTGTAGCGACCCGCCACTGAGAAATATTCCTCGGTGCTTACCTTGAAACAAGACTGCTCGTCTGCTTCTCCTCGGGGAGGAGAACTCACCGGGACGGCAGGAGGTTGGCGTGGTGGGACCCCACGCAGCCTTAACAAAGGTTGTGCTGGCCAAGCTGGACAACTTCCCTTCTTCGTTCTTCTGACGGTGCTATTAGCTTGCTGAAGAAAAATGGGAGCCGATTACCCGCTCTTAACATAATTTATACGGACCGGGTGGGGCCCACACAACAGGTGGGCGTGGACTAAATTTTTTTCAGTGCGATGCTTTGCATGACGGGATAAAACCCACCAGCGACAGCTCTTAAAGGGCGAAGCCTATACGAAATAGAACAGTGTTTTATCTGCTAAACTGAATGTAAAGTACTTTAAAATAAACCACAGTCTGTGCTCCACTACCAATGTTTACTGCTACTTCCTGTCTGACAGGAAGTTGTTCCCATACTCATTTATACAGTAGAGCCCCAGGAATAAGGTGGATAACAGTGTAGTTAGACATAAAGACACACCAATGAACACAGTCCAGACAAAGCCATGCACACACACTCCAGTGCAGGCTGGTTCTGCCTGTCTTGCACCTTCGGTCCACCAACACAACACTGTCACATTCACTGCGTCACATGGACCTGCAGACACATGAGGCTGTGTTATCATCAACTGGCTGTGGCTGGTGTGTGTCTGTGTGTGAGCTCAGTGCTCAGACTGAAGTGTGTGTGTAAGAGGCAATGAAATAAGTGTGTGAGTTCAGATTCCGGCTGATCCGTCAGAAGCAGACAAGCCTGTCAAGTTTCTCTCTCTGTCAAACACACACTCAGACTCTTGCCTCAGGAGGTGAGAAGCTGCTAATTGGCAAAGGGCAAAAGAACACACACGCTCGCAGTGAACACACACAAACTGACGGTCAGGTACGGTCACACACACACACTAATAAGAACAAAGAGGCAGGCGGTCGCAGAAGTGTGGCTCTGAGAGGCTCTTGTTCGGTGTGTGTCTGCACAGCTCAACCTGGCAGACAGGAACACATTACTGCAGCTAAGAATACACACACCGCCCGCCTGCTCACTTTCTCCTCAGCTTACACTCTCAGGCTTTTTTTTTCTTCTCCCCACTTATTTATTAACAGTCTACCATTGCGGTTTAGTCTGCGCACTAAGCTGACCTTATTAAGAAGAAAGCTCACACTCCACGTGTTCTTGGTTTGTCATAAACAAAAGCTTCGTTCAGACAAGAAAGTCTGTGTTCGGACCACTGTTCGTTTCTCCTGTATGAAGAACTCCAGTTTTTAGGCCGTGTAGTTTCAGTTTTGTTGCTATTGGAACATCTTTGACAACTCTGCTAAAAGTCCTGATTAAAAGCATCAACACACCCTTCGGCTGCAGAGTTAATGAGGAAGCGTTGAGATTGTTTTACCAACAGCTGACATTCCTCTCAAAAGATATACTGAAAATAATTAGAGAGCAGAGCTGGGCACTAATGGGGGGGGGGGGGGGGGCTTTTTAATGGCTTCCCTGTGGACTCAGACACTTTGTAATGACCTGCAGACACTTTCATTCAACACAAAGAACCTGCTCTTCTCTGTTGTCGACAATATTTACTAACATTAAAAAGCTGATTCCCATCATGTTCCCCACCTGACGTCACACTCTGTAGATGGGAGGTGAATAAGGTGGGCCTGTGATCGGAAGGTTGTCGGTTTGAGCCCCTGGACCAAAAACATCAAAATGTGGGTGGGAAAGGTGAAACACCCACACCTGCCTCCACCTTCATTTGCCCCATGCTGGGCCCTTGAGCAAGGCCCTTAACTCCCACCATCTGCTCCCCCGGGTGCCCTAGACAGCAGCTCTCTGCTCCACAGAGAGAGAGCTGTGGAAGCTCGGAGTCTGTGGTTGAGTCAGGAAGAACATCCGGCGTAAAATCAATCACCAAGTCTTCATGTGAGTTAGTTCATTGTGGTGACCCCTGAAGAAGGAGCAGCCGAAAGAAGAACAAGAAGAAGGTTTTGTAGGAAGAACAAGAAGAAGAAGAGGTTTTGTAGGAAGAACAAGCAGAAGAAGAAGAAGAGGTTTTGTAGGAAGAACAAGCAGAAGAAGAAGAGGTTTCTGTCTGTGGGCTGAAGATTTGAAACAGACTGAATGTGGCGCTCATGAAGCAGAATAAAACACGGTACAACTCGATGATTATAGATGAATATCAGACTTGAATAATCATTATTATTGTTACTGTCAACTATTATCATCGTTTGTGTGATGTACATTGTATCATTGTCTTAAGATGATCGTCACAAGGGGTTCTACTCTTTGAAATGCATTTTATTTTTTATTTTTTTCACTCCTTTAATAGTTGGATTCATACATTTGTAGGAAACAGTTTGTTGTTGTTTTTTTATGTATTCCAAGTGATGTAGATAGGGTGGCTTGAGAAGGGGTGGGCTAATAAGTGTAAACTTCTTTCCACTCCTCTGAGTGTAGAACTCTTGTACATTAGTAATAATTTCTGTTTTCTGCTGTTCAATAAATTTAAGAAAGAAAGAATAAGTACAATCAACTAAAACCAAAACTGGGAAAACATAACTCTATTATAACAACAAAAAAGGTTGAATCATGTCATCTGGACTTCGTTTTTTAAAAAGAAACGTTTCGCCCCTCATCCAAGAGGCTTTGTCAGTCTGAGGCCTAGCCATCTGGTATTACCCAGAAGCCACCCTGACTCTTGTGTTTCAAGCCTGCCTCAGATACCCCTGAAGTCTGGCCTTTTCACTAATGGTTTCAAAAACACAAAGTTTGTTTTCTCAGTCATCCAGGTATATAACAACAAAAAAGGTTGAATCATGTCATCTGGACTTCGTTTTTTAAAAAGAAACTCTATTATATTATTTAATTTGTCAGTTTTCTTGTGAATATAAACAGTGTTTCTTACAAAGACAAGCATTTGACTTGTTTTTTTGTTTTTACAAATCTGCATTGTATGACAGTTTATTAAGGCCAATTTTTTTCTTTTCCAGTTTCAACATTAAAGTTACAACGTGGAGATTCAAACTGGAATCAGCTAAAATGTTCAAAACAGACGCTAACATTAGCACAACAGCAGCTGAAAGCTAAGTTGTAAAACTGCAGCATAAGAAATGAGAGTGTGCAAACTCTAAAAAACGTTTGTGAAGGAACTGAAGTCACCTCAGTGTATTTCTACAGGTTTTTTAATATAAACAAAGGTAAATAGTTGGAAAAGTACGAGTCACTAAACACTAAAGTGACAGAACAGTAGCACTGAAGTTTGGACAAATGAAAAGTTAAAGCAGCACAAAGTCTAATGAGAATAAATGAATGAAAGAAGCTAAAGAGGAGAGCGACAGCGTGAACGCTGACCCGGCGTTCCAACTGAAGGCAACACGTCTGCAGAATCGGTCTTTTGCACGTGACGTCACGCCTATGCTGGGCGCCATGTTGGGGGGATTACCGTCGTGAGCAGTACTGATAGCAGCGTAGCTTTTCCGAGTTAGCTTCAGTTCTTTTTCCACCTTAAGCCGAGTGTGCTTTTAAATTCAAAAATGGCTCGTTGGTGTTGCATAAAAGGCTGTTCGAGTAAAACAGGACACTTTGGTATAAAGTTTTTCAGGTTTCCCGTCTATAGAAAAGACCGTGGACAGCAAATGGAAGATCTAAGCAGGAGACGCAGGTTGGCCTGGGTTGCAGCTGTCAGGCGCAAGGAGATCACATTCAATCAGATATCAGCGAACATGCGTGTTTGTTCACTGCATTTTCATAAAGGTAAGCTGATTTTTTATTTAATGCTTTGTTTCTCTATTATTCTGTGATGCTACAGTTATCTATAAGTACTTTATTTATATCCTATTTATATACAAGACGTACTTAAATAAACGAATAATGAACTAGGTCTGAAAACAGAGCTAAGTCAGATTTAGACTAAAAATACTGTCTAAGTCTGAACTAAACCAGGGCTAAAATAGCAATAAGCCAGAACAACTAGCAGGATTTAAGATCTGTCTTGACATATCACAGCTGCCATCTGTCATTCATCTGTCATCTCTATGTGATTGCAGGTCAGCCAGCTTATGAGATGATGGAAAGTGATGCGGACTGGGCTCCATCTCTACGTCTGGGTCACACTGACGTTAAACCGACTGACGCAGCACGCTATGCAAGACGACGTAAACGAGACCAGCAACGTAACAGCACATCACAGGAAGCTGAGTTAGTGGCGCAGCAGGATGAAGACGTTTGTGGCCATCATGTCCTGGAGGAGGCTGATCTGTTTGCTGAGGTGCAGCTGGAATGCGTTTCAGATCCGACTGATGAATCTGAACAGATTGCTGAACAGGGGACTGTCATCCCTGAATGTGAAGCATGTGCCCTTAAGTCGGCAGAAATAAATAGACTCAGAGAAGAAAATGGAGAACTGAGGCAGCAGGTGAACAGAGTTAAGTTCAGTGATGGCTTTTTTTTCCGAAGATGACAATGATAAAGTAAGACATTATACAGGACTGCCTAATCTTCAAACCTTCATGCAAATACTGTCACTGCTGGTTTCTGTCACAAACCCCAAAAAGACACTTCTCACACCATATCAAATGCTGCTTCTGACATGTATGCGGCTAAGACTCGATGTACCTGTTTATCTCCTTGCTGATCTGTTTTTTGTTTCACCTAGTACTGTCTACAGGGCTTTCAGCGATACTGTGTCACAATTATATACAATCCTGCAACCTTCTATTGTGTGGCCAGACAGAGACACATTGCGTAAAGTTATGCCACACGAGTTTGTGCATTCATTTGGAAATAAGGTTGCTGTGATTATTGATTGCTTTGAAATTTTTACAGAGAGACCATCTAATGTCAAAGCCCGGGCCCAGATGTTTTCAAGTTATAAGCACAACCACACCATGAAGTACCTGATAGGAATTACACCCAGAGGAGCCATCTGTTTTTTGTCCAAAGGATGGGGGGGGCGTACAAGTGACAAGCATATCACACTTAATAGTGGATTTCTTGATAAATTGTTGCCAGGGGACATTGTTTTGGCTGACAGAGGTTTTGATATTCAAGAACATGTTGGGATGTTGTGTGCTGAGGTGAAACTCCCTGCTTTTACAAAAGGCATGTGTCAGCTAGATGCAAAAAACGTGGAGGAAACTAGAAAAATAGCACATCTGAGAATCCATGTTGAAAGGGTGATTGGAAATGTATGTCAAAAGTATAAGATCTTGTCAGGTACAATGCCAATCTCTCTGATACTGCCATGTGAGTGTGAGGATGTAACGCTTTTAGATAAAGTGGTTACAGTGTGTTGTGCATTTACAAATCTTTGCCCAACTGTAATTAAATAATGTGACAGTTACTGTTAATGATTTATGACACAATGAAATGAAATAAACATACAAAATGTTCAACTGTTGTCATAAGATTTACATCCACATATTGAATTTTGGTGGTTCTTAATTGTTACCTGTCGTGATGCAGAACAAAGGTTAAAAAAATGTAACATATCAAATATATCTTGCATAAAAATAAAATTACAAAAGCTTCTCATTTGTTCAAGCCATCTTTATTAAGCAAAGTATGTGCCTCACATCTTACTGGTGCATGAAGAACAAAACCATGTCTCTTCCTGTGCAGGTGCACGCTGCAGACCCACACAACTGAAAGTCATGTGTGCATGACTCTCCTAAGCCCGCTATACAGGTGCAATGAGCACACAATATAGCCCCAGAAGAATTTAGGATTGCCCAAGGCTTGAGTGGTGCTTCTCGCAAGCGTTGGGAGTGCATCACCTAAAAAAACACACAAAATAGAGTAAAAATTACTTGTAATACAGACTTCAGAGTAAAATGTTCTAACATCATATACAATATATTAAGATTAATGTGTTGCTTTGAGATGTAAATTCATGTTCTGACTGAGATACACAACCTCCACTTATTCTAACCTCACATATTTGTGAAAATGTATGTGTATTTGCTTGGATTTATAGTTAAAGTATGGATTACAGGTAATATACGTATATGTTTATGCAGACACACAAAACTCACATAAATTAATATGTGTGTATATACACACATACCCAACTTGTGTCTTTAAACTAGCAGTGAAGTGACAACATGTGTATAACTTTGACTAAGATGACTAAGATGTTATGTTTAGGGTGTTTTACCTTTGCTGTGACCACAGTGTTGGTGCATCCTTCAGGTTTAAATGAATATAAATCTTGCACCCAACCATTGGTGAACAGCCCATGAGCCTCCAAGGACTTATAGTTCCGAAATTCGTCAAATGTGTAGGCACTGACACCATTTACAAGATAGCAAATAATGTCCATATTTGTTGTTGGTGGAAGTAGCCCTGGTTCGGACGTCCATGCCTTAGCTGCTACCTCGTATGGATCAACGTTGTTAATTGACGTTAACTTCGCCATATAACGGTCTCTGGCTTCAGCGTTGAGTTTATCTCTATACGGCTTCTTCTCATTTTTATATTTACTTTCCATTTTGCAGATGTCATCGTTCTTATCACTGTTTACCACGGACTTTGTTTACCTGAACCGGTATCTGCGTAACCCCCCAATATGGCGACCGGAAGTGCATAAGTCACGTGTCTGCAAAAGACCGATAAGAAAAGTGAGCAGGGCTCCATGTGATCCCATGGGGCGGCCGTGGTGCAGTGGAGGGCGGCCGTGGTGCAGTGGTAGTGGCAGCCGACCTCTGATCGGAAGGTTGGAGGTTCGAATCCCGACTTCCCACACCATGTGCCGTTGTGTCCCTGGGCAAGACACTTAACCCCGAGTTGCTCCCGGTGGGACTGGATGGCGCCTTGCATGGCAGCCTACCGCCACCGGTGTATGAATGTGCGTGTGAATGGGTGGATGGCTGGTACTGTAAAGCGCCTTGGGGCCCCTCATAGGGGGCTGGAAGGCGCTATAGAAGTAAGCTCCATTTACCATATTTACCATGAATGACAGCTGCAGTTAAGAAAAGCTCATCGGCCACTTGTTCACACTGTGTCACCTCAAGTGACTTCCCTCTTCAAAGTCATCTCTGAGACGGTCCGGTGGATGACTGAACTGACTCCAGCACTGGGAACTAACGAGAATCCATTCTTCACTGCAGGATCATGAATTACATCTGAGTTTACAGGAGCTCTTTGTCAAGCCCAGGGAGCTTCAAACCTTATTACCTGGAGCACACACGCAAAGACACAGTCCAAATCCTCTGACACTATGACCCGTCCAGTCACAGCCCACTCCAAAGCATACGTCCAGACACCGGGGCTATAAAAAGCAGCATGGATGAAAGGTTTGAAGGAACAAAAACATCTCAGAACAATGAGTCCTGGTGGGTTTGCAGAAACTGATGAGATGCAGACAGCTGAGGACCAGAGTCTGTTTCAAAATCTAAAACAACCCAGGGTTTAAACTGTTCTAGATGTTGTGCACAATGTGATACATGCTGAGAGAAAACCAAATATGTGATAAAGTGGTTTTCATGTCGCAACAGCAGCAGCTGACCTGATGTGAACCCAGCAGGGTCACGCAGAGATCAGTCCAGGCCCCAGCAGAAGATGGTGGAGGTGTTGTAACATTAAATGTGTCCCTGCAGGGACGAGCCCATCCCGTGCAGGTTAACCCGCGCTTCATCGGCTGCAGCGCGCGCATCATTTGCACGTGAAGTTTGCTCATGTGACGTGAAGGGATGCAGCTCAGGGTGATGAGGTCACAGAGGAGGAGGGGAGGCAGAGACTGCTGCCGTGCCCCCCCGGCGCGTGGACCTCCTGCTGCACATTTAGCTCGGTTAGCTTAGCTCTGCGGTGGCTCAGCTTCAACAACTTCCACTGTCTGGGCCGAACCGAGACCCAGCACCGGACAGCCACAAGAAGCAGCGCTGTAACCAGAACATCCGTCCGCCCGCAGCGACCTGCTCAAACACTGTGGCAGCTTCACGCTTCTTACCTGCGTGAAGTGCTGCTCGGGGGCGGAGCCGCGTGTGTGTGATGCTGCTGACAGACGTCCAGTCCAACATGAGCGGTGTCAGCTGGTCACTGTAGCGCGCGCTGCTCACTAACGAGCAAAAGCACTTTGGCGCCCCCTGCAGGCTGTCTGCCGCACTGCAGCCCGAGCTCCCTGAGCGCCTGGACTGGTGCAATGGTTTATTATCTGGGTGTCCAAAAACTTCTTCAAAACGTCTTCAGGTTCGTTTTTGATCAATTGTTCAGTGCCCTGAGATGACTTCTGTTGTGACTTGGCACTGTATAAATAAACTGGATTGAAACTGATTTAGGGTTGGCTTGTTCTGCTGCTTGAAGCTTGGACTACTGGAGAACAAATTGACCTCATTTCCTTAAATGATTTGCTAAAATTGAATAGTTTTCATTTGATACTATTAACATGTGATTCTTGATCTGTCATATACAGTAAAACAGGGTGAAATACTAAAAACAAGAACATATTTGCTTTGATTTTTTTAATTAACCTTATCAAATGTTTAAAATCCCTTAAAGAAATCAAAGTAGACAACTTCAGTTCCTGTTGCAACGTGTTCCAGGTTGCAGGAGCAGTGTAAGAGGACTTTTTGTCGAGTTCAGTCTGCACTGACAGGACGCTGCAGGTAATGATGTCCTGAGAGCACACGCTGTAACTGCACTGACGACATGTGGGAGAATATAAGAAGGCAGCAGACCAAGGAGTGATTTATAGATGAAGATGAACCAGTGACAGAGTCTGCGTGTAGATAATGACAACAATGAGTACAGAGTGCAGTGATGGGTACGGTAGTTGCAACCAGTTACGATTTTATCACCCCAGTCTAAACACTGGTAGAGATGTAATATGCATTTACTTCAATAGAGACTTTCTCTTTGCCGCTCTCACATCAAATTTAAACTGGAGAGAAACTCTGGCAGCAGGTGTTGTATGCTCTGACCTCCTGCAGAGGTCCCAGGTGTCCGTGGTCTCCCACTGTTCTCCATCGTACAGTCTGTCAAGACGGCCTGCTCCTGGTAGATGTACACGTTGCCTCTTTCTCTTCTTGATGGATTCAACAGAACTCCTGAGTGTTTAGGGCCTTAAATCTTCAATCCCTCCTGACCTGTACTTTACAATCAGCTTTCTCGAAGTTGAATTAGGACAATCACTTTGAACGGGTGAATATTTAGTCACTTATTTTACATTACATGTTCTTATTTAAAGGGTATTACTCTGTAAAAGTTCATTTCATTTTCACACAGAAGTTTTGTAGTTTTTGTAAAAAAAATCCATTTTATTATGACAACTATAAACCAACCATGGGTGTAATATTTAAGTAGACACCATCAGTTGTGCTGTGCACTGAATATTGATAATTATATTTAATGACAAGTTAAATTTAAATATGGTTAGGAATTCATTTACTTTCATCTACTCCTTTTCAAACAGGAAATTATTATTTTGAGTTTCTTAGTTTATAGATCTTGAGAGACAATGATTCCTTTTATTTCATGCACTTAAAAAAAAAACTTTTAATGTCCTAAAAATTTATTTAATGTCAAGCTAAATACCTAAAGTGGATTGAGTGGAACTTAAGCGTGCATGGCCAGTCTGAACGGTCTTCAGCCTCCTGTTCAGGTCAGCCAGCTGCAGCGGAGGCTCCGACTCGTTCGTCTTCCATCACACAGCACGGTGCTTGAATCATTAACCTCATCAACCCAAAGGGCCGTCTTGAAATAGAATAAAAATAAAAACTTGTTTCCGACCCCTCAGGTGTAGAAAGCTGAATGGATGAATATAAAAATATTTCAGATACAAGGAGATCAACATAACTACTTTCTACAATGATGGTTAAAAAAGTGAGTCATTACAAAACTTTATTTAAAAAGTGAACATACAATAAATTACAAACGCATCTCCAGATGGTTACGAGCTTTGAGGAGATGCTCCCTTCACATGTAGTGTTCAAGCTGACTTCACTGTGCCATCATGAAGTTTGCATGTTTCCATGAGACAAAGCTCCAAAACTTGTTACAGAATATCAAAATAAAACCTCAAAATCATTTAGTGACTGAGCTTAGAGCCAAAACAGGAAACGTGGGGCAGATTTTCTGTTGCTGGAACAGTGACGAACAGCGTTTCACCATGGCAACGGAAACAAGCATACCTGGAGAGCTGCTGAACAAAACCCCAGAGGAAACTGCAGATAATCACAATCATGAAGCGTGCCAGTGTCACGGCGAGCTGCCCTGAACACGACTAAATGAGGCACATCTGGAGCGTTGGGATCAGAGGCTGCTGGGTGGCAGCACATGGTGCTGATAAAGGCTGCAGAGCTGGTGGGCTCATCTCCATAGAAACCACACCAGCACAAACAGTAGGAAAGTCTCATGAAATGTTCGTTGGCAGACGGGTTTCAAAATGTCACGACTCAAAAACAAGGATCCATTAAGCTTCTGTTGTTTCATACATTCATGGGAGAGAAGATTTCAGCCGATTTGGAGAAAAAACATTGTCAGATTTCCAGCATGTGTGACACCAGGGAAAAGGCAATACATGAGGAAACAAGGACAGTTCTAATCAAAAATTAAAAAATAAAAAAACTACAGTCACTTCTAAAATCAGAGCTGTAGCAAGAATACAGCTGCGTTGTGACACGACTACAAAGATCAAATAAATACCACATGAAAAGTCAAGGGACTAAAAGCTGAAGTGGTTCAGACTCATTCTGAGTCCAGATTCTGATCATTCAGTTTCAGGAACCACTCCGAGGACAGCAGAGCCTTCTCCAGTTCACAGCTGGGCCCACGCTTATGAATCAGGAAGCAGAAACCCAAAGTTGCTTCTTTTATTTTGAGCAGTTTGTGGTTCAGCCTTCGTCTTCTCCGTCACATGAAGAGCTGAAGAAAGAGCTTGAGGCGGCGGGCGGGACACAGGATGGAGAACTCAGGGCAGGGCCTCACCACTCAGCTGAACAACGAGGCTTCCACTTGTTCCTGACTGGACGAGCAGGAAGCCAGTATGGCTGCCGGCTGCAGAGGGCTTGAACTGGACAGGAAGCTTCACGTAATGCTGAGATCTAACAAATGAGACGACAGTTTGTTGTCTAGTAATCAGTGGTCTCAGACATACAACATGACAAGCACATGGAGGACTTCACGTAGTGAACGTCAACAATGAACAATGAATGCACAGTTCAGTTTTTATGCACATGCAGGGACCTGAGAGAACAGTCAGCTTTCTGCACCACTCACAACGTTAGTGATGTGTGAAACTGCAACATTTACAGGAAAAAACTGAACACTACACTGAAAAACATACAGGTTTTATTTTGATGAATGGTATAATCGACATATAACAGGACTTAGAGCTTGAAATATTAATTGATTAAAGTAAAACTAGCATTATTATAACCATTATTCATTAAATTACAAACAAAAACTATATTTGATTCCATTTTTTCCAAAGTATACATCATTTTCTTCTTGTGACCATCAATTAAAAGTATTTTTCTAACACAGTGGCTTTGATAGATGTTGCCTCGCAGCAAGAAGGTGCTGGTTGCAGATCTCAACGTGTTCACCTGTGGGCTCCCTGCGGACTGTGCCCTTTAATGATGCAGGCTTAGATCCAGCTCAGGAAATTGTGCAAGTCACCCAAACCGTCGACTCCTCCCAGGCAGCCACAGCGGCAACATTTACAGAGATCCCCCTGCTGCTTTTTAACAACATCCATGTAGCCATCTATTTTTGATACCTCTGAAGCTGTTGGGACGCAGAAAGGCGGAGCCTGTCTCCAGCAGGAACACCCTGAGCAGGTCTGCAGTCCACCAGAGGGCACACAAACAAACAACAATGCAGGCTCACACCAGTGCATACCTAAAGGAACATTTACTACATTCTATTAAGCCAACATGCACGTCTTTGGTCTGTGGAAGGAAACGGGAGAACACCCACACATGCACAACATGCAGACTTCATGCACACAGTTCCAGCTGAGACCTGAACCCAGGACCTTCTTTCTGAGGCAACAGAGCCAATTCCAGCGCGCTGCTACTTTCAGCAACACACTGCTTCTTTACAAAACCCTGGACTTGGTAAATAAAAACACTGAGATTTGGAAGACCATCAGAAATCTGCAGATACTCTGCTAAAAGCCGCAACATGCTGGGAGCAACACGTGCACGTCCACACAGAGCAGAGGTCACACTATAGGGACTGGGGCTGGTTCACTTGGTGAAACTGGTTAAGTCCTCAGACAGAAAAAATATTCCATAATTCCACTAACACAGGCCTGTCACGATAAATTTTGCTGGGCGATTGTCTCAGAAATTATTGCGATAAACGATAATATTGTTTGAAATTTGACAATAATTAGTAATTATTGTCAAATTTAAGAACTGTTTGTTACCGTAATTGTCTTTGTATAAGCCGTTACGTGGTTTATATGAAGGAGCATCTAATTTATGCATGTTCTTCAAAATTTATATATTTTTTATTTTATTTTGAAAGACTTCTTGCCATCTCTTGGTAGCTTCCTGCCACTAACTAACATTTTTCTTTGACAGAGCTGGACGTGGCTCCCAGCACCCCGCCCCTCATGGGGCAGGTGTTTGTGACAGAGAGAATGCCCTCAGGTATCCAGATGTACAACGACTCTTGCTCACAGTTTCAAATTCCTACCATAACTCCACCCACTCCGTCATCATGTGACCAGAAGACTAACCTGAATGACCAATGAGATACCGCCATTGACCCACCCTCCAAGGTGCACGTGCATTAATGAGGCTTCCTGTTTACAGGAAGCAAAGGTTAAAAAAAGCACTAAGGTCTTCAGATCAGTTACTGTATTTTATGCCTCGTGCACAGACTTTGGCTGGACTGCTGCGGGATGATGCCGACAGCACGAGGGAGTGACGTCGAGAGCGGCAAGGAGCCAGTGTGCGTGATAACGTCTTTGTCAGCCTCTTCAATTCTGACACTGAAGAGGACTTTCATGGTTTCAGTGCACAGGAGGACGGAGAACAGAGCCATGAGTGACTCTGGTCGACCAGCTGTGATTTTTTATTTTTATAGCCGTGTTAAAGCTGTCCCCCCTCCCCTTGGTCACGACGTGGGCTCTGCTGAGCGGAAGGAGTCTAAGCAGTCAAGCCTGTTCATATTTTAATAAAAGTTTTAAAATTATTACGGTGTGACATCATTCTGTGTACAGTACACGTGTGTTTAAATACAGAGATCTCATTTTAAGCTCACATCTGAACATTAAATGGAGCGGAGACAACGAACCAGAGGGGCTGTTCCCACTTCCTCCCCCCTCACGTGAGCTCAGTGGAAGAGTTGTCAGATTTATTTTTAAAGCAGTCAGTCAGTCAAGACTGGTGCATATTTAAATTAAAGTCTAAAATTTTTTTTGTCTATGGTCAATGTGTTTAAATACCAGTATCTCATTTAAGCTCATCTCACGCATGAAACAGTGATGGAAACAAGGGGCTGTTCCCCATTACTTCCTCTCCTGTCCATATTAGCGCTGAAGAGAAATCCCGTCATGTTTATTTAAAATATTTTAGAAAGTAGATTTAAAAACAGCAGCTGATACCAATATGTTTAAAAATAAAAATCAGTGGTACTACCAGTAATTTAATGTATATTTACCACATTTTATCCATACTATTTCACTTCCGGTTACATGACCTCCTTAAGATTTCTGGGTAATATTTCCTGTTCTGTCCAGTGATTATGCTTAGATGGTTATTAGATGGTTGAGCATGCATCAGGATGTTAGATGGTTATTGTGTTAATTTTGAAGGTATAGTGGTTGTAACCATGAGTCATACAGCCAAGCTCTATGTATACTCGTGATCATCGTTCAGTCTGTGTATGCTAAAAGCAAGCCCTGGTCTGTGAACACCATCAAGTGACTGATTCTTGTACCACAACAATAAACAGCACTAATGGAGCTGGGCACACTTTTATTTACTGAACAGTGGATGCTTGCGGTTTAATAGCCGGGGTGTCTTGTGTAAAAAATTATGATTCATCTTTAATTTAATATGTGTGGCTTAGACACAGGCGCGTTTTTTTAGTCAGACAATTATGGTAATTTGTTTTGGATGTAGTACCTTTTTTGACCACTGGATGGCAGTATAAGACTGTTTGAACCAAAGGATGGATAGTGAGGGAGCAGCAACATGTCTAAGAAAAATGGGAGGGAGGCCCCTTGACGTGACATGGGCCATCTCTCCTTCCTTTTATTGGTTCTCAAAATGGCGGACGCTCGGTGAGGTTTGAGCTCTTTAGCAGAGCATTTTTCACACAAAGCTTTTAATAAAAAAAAACAAAAAAAAACAAGTTCTCTGCTTCTTTTTGCAGAGAAAAACTTTTTACATGAAGGCACGAGTTTCAACTGTGAATTTTGGAGCTTTGATATGATGGAGGTTTTTCCCTGAGGTCGGCCTGTTAGCTTAGCTCCTCAGCTTAGCTGCTTTTAACGATCCAAAAACACGATTTTGAATGGCTCAAATGGATTTTAAAGAGAAAAGAGAAAGGGAGGGGTCAGTGAAGAGCACCAGAGTTTAGCCTTTTGTCATCCAGTGTCTTCAGTAGAAAGAGAGAGACATGAAGAAACGATGAAGCCGATAAATGAAAATGAGATGGATAATTTTCATTTATCATGCGATTAATTGGTTTATTGTTTATCGCGACAGGCCTACACTAACACGATGTCATGTGGTACCCAAAGACTTTCCTCTCACTGTACAATAAGGCCAGCATTAGCCCGTTCTGCACACAGTCCCTTATCAGCTCTGCACAACACAGCTGGTACCTGGGCCAGGCAGTCCTCTGAGAGGTCAACCAGCTGGAACCCTCTCAGCCTCGAGTGAGTTCTGTATTCAGAAATATTACCGACCAAGTCGCAGCATCTCACAGTTCCTCCAGAGAGCATGTGCAATGGGAAAATTAAATTACACAATTTTGTAGTCAAATCAAAAAGCCTCAGGACATAGCTACTTCAAAACAATAATAAATAAATACATTAACTGCGTTAAAGTTTAAAACCCTTGTTCCCAAAAGGAATCAGGCTAAAATACAAAGAGCTTATTAAAAAGCTTGTTAGGAATAACTATTGGACTCACCTCAGGGAATATTGGAAATGCTTCATGTAGAAGGGCTCCTTGGGTTTTGCAAATTTCAGCTGCAAGTCAATTAAAGAAGCCACACATCAAAAATCAAATCCATGCACGTTGGTGGTTATCATTCAGCATGAATATTCCAGGTTAGTCATGCTATTTACATTTTGCAACACAAAGTTAAACAAGATGAACTAGAGTTTTTACTGTTGAACTATCTGAACCCACCGACAGTCTGGCACAACAAGATGTCCACAGAGAACACCAAGCATGAACACGCTTGGAATAGATTTCCTTCCTCGACTTTGACAGTTTCTCTCTTCTTGACACGACAATATTAGACTTTGCTGCGATAAGCAGAAAAATAAAAAAGACTCTCCACCATGACGAGATGAAGGGATGGCTCACCTCATGCGTGTCTGAGGAGCTATTACGGACGTTGACCTTCAGAGTGCTGGACTCGCCCACTCGAGTGTCTGGGAAGGTGTACAGATCCTGGGGAGAATACACCCCCCTCCTCACAACCTCCTCCTGGCTGAGACGAACAAATTCAGCCAGTTATCAAAGTAACCATTCACTTTTCAGAATGAGTCTGTGTCAGACAAATTTACAATCAACTAAGGATGTTTGTCATTAAATACAAGACATTCATATATACAGAATATATAGAATATTCATTTGAACATTCTCTAACCCATTACTAATCCATTTCTCAGGATAGTAATATCAAAATTGTAATGTTTTCTAATGTTACCCATAATTCAGTGCTGGACTCACCTGGTTTTGATTGTTGAAGTATCGGCTCTCTTCCTGCTCGTCACCGTGGCTTCAGTTTTCACCAAAGAACAGTTTCCTTCTTGTGGTCCTTCCACTGCTCCACACTTGACTCCCTTTTAAAAACAACAGGATTTTTGAGCTTTATGCTGTTTTAAAGTTGGTTACTAAATAAAAATAAATAAATCTACCTTGTTACTGAAACTTTCAGAAAACAATCATTGGGTAAGTAAGTAAGATAAGCGCTGTGTGTTGTCATCATTGTATGTTCCCACAAAATGATGAAATTACTAGTTCTTTGCATTTAACCCATCACACCCAGGTGGTGCAGTGGGCAGCTATGTAAGCACCCGGGGAGCAATCAGGGATTGGGTGTCTTGTTCAGAGACACCATGACATGTGGGAATGGATGGGGATCGAACCTGGGACTTTCAGGTCCCAGGTTGGCTGCCCTGCCTCTACCCCATCTCAGCCCCCAAAGGGTTGCATTGGTGTCATAAGCATTTGTAATGTGGGGGGTGGGGGGGGACACTGGTGGGGGAGTCTGTGGGTCCTCCCCCATAGCATTTTGAATAAAGTAGATGCCATTTCCTGCATTCAGGTGTATTTTAACGGTTATTAAACATTTACGTTTATCTACATAAGTAAACACTTGATTGAATAACTAATTTAGAGAGCACAGCACAAGAAGTAACCTGACCAACAGCTCTCCTTGTGTGAATAGAACATGCTTCACTTCTTTCAGGCATCTCCACCCCCCACCCACATCAACAACTTCTGGCACTAATGTAGTGCTAATCTAGTGGAGCACAATACAGACTGGCTAGCTAAGATGCTATAGACATATCGCTTGGTTTCTTTATGATTGTCAAGTTGGAATAAATCTGGATTTGTGGACCTTTCCTTAGTCTTGCGTTAAACATAAACCCATGGAGCAACAAGGGGCTATTTGAGTAACATTCACCTTCAGTTAGATCATTTTTTGTTTGTTTTCATGGACAAATAGTGTGTGTGTGTGTGTGTGTGTGTGTGTGTGTGTGTGTGTGTGTGTG
>NC_056502.1:41319476-41349338 GCF_014905685.2 Nematolebias whitei
GTGTGTGTGTGTGTGTGTGTGTGTGTGTGTGTGTGTGTGTGTGTGTGCGTGCGTGCGTGCATGTGTGTGTGTGTGTGTGTGTGTGTAAGTCAGTCAATATGTATATATTTTATATAAAGTTTATTTTTATACTTTATATTTTTGCCATTTTATTGTGTAACTGGGACCTTGAGTACATAATTTTATTCCACCTCATGTACCACGTGTGATGCGAATGACAAACTTGATTTGAACTTGATTTTACAATATTAGCGTATATCTTAGATCCTTGTATACAGTTTCTTTTTATACTTTAAATTCTTTCTTTGCTATTTTTGGGTGTAACTGGGACTTTCAGTACACAATTTCATTCCACCTAATGTACCACGTGATGTGAATGACAAAAGAACCTTGAACCTTGAAGTGGAATGGATTTGTTCAAAGAAATAGAAACAGCACTGGGTGAACTAATATTCCATGTGTGTGTGTGTGGGGGGGGGGGGGGGGGGTGAATATTTTTTTAATGTGAGGGGGACTTGTCCCCTTCACATATTCACGTGACACCCATGTTGGTTTGACATCTACAACTGATTCACATTTGAACTCAACACAATTCAAGCTGGCCGACACTAATCTTTAGCAACTCAAAAATAGCTCAAACTCAGTTTTAAACGTGTTAAAATTAGGTGTGGTAGTAGCTGAGAGTCATTGCAACAGATTCTTTGAGACTATGTAATATTGCATTAAAAAGAAAAAAAAAAGGCTCATCTCCTTGTACTGGTTCAAAAATGAAACCAAAGCGTTAGCATCAATGCCACTAATCCCCCGTGTCGTCCTCCACCTGACATGTTCTCGCTGCGTGTGTACGCTCTTACATTAACTAGATCTGTCACAACAGCGCACATTAAAGCCCTGCACGCTAAAAGCTTGCAGACGTGTCTCAGCAGGAAGATTTCCCTTCCAATTCCACAATGCACTTATCACATGTGTCATTTTTGTCAGCAACAAGACAAAGGCAGATTTTAAAATCTACAATATTAGCCCTGGCTAAGGGCTCTCCATACGCAGAACGTCAGTGTTGAAAGCAATGACTGACAAAACACTTTTGATTAAACATTAAAAATTAGCCCCGTTCAGAAATTACCACCAACTCAAAAAGCAAAAGAAAACACAGTCAAGCATTTAACCTCATTTTGTGATTCCTAAAATAAAAACAGACAAATTACTGTAGAGTTCAAATACACAGGAAAAATGTGGAACCTTCCAGTTAACAACAGCAGAACACTCCAGACTTATCTTTATTTGTTTTATTGCTTCAACTTGGACATGAACATATTCTGCATTCACCGTTTGGTTGTGTCATTACTGCGTTTTGACTTACAAATAACTGCAAATTATTATCAGAGAGTATGCATTTAATTTAATTACATAATAAGCAACAAATACTTCAGTTCTCTCTAGTGCTTTGTTTTGTTTTTCAGCCAAAATATAAAATCAAATAAAAAGTCTATCATTTTTTTAACTTCTCCCTTAACCACAGGATGGAAATTAAATTTTGTAATTATTAGTCCGAACCAACAAAATGTGAATAAACATTATTGTTGTTAAAAGCTTGAAGCCAGAGCCCACAGTGAAGCTCTGGGTTTATGAATGAACATTTATGACACAGGCTCTACAAGTGAAACTGGTTTAAACAGTCCGTCTGATCATCCAGAGTTTATAATCCAGAGCAGTTTAGTTCAGCACTGGATTCATGACGACTGCCAATCATCCATCAGTTAATAGTCATGACTGAGATGCAGACAAAGACAGGGCTGAGCAAAATAAAGTTCCCCAGAAAGTAAAAGAACAAACAAAACTGGACGACATTTCACTTCTCATCCGGGAGCTTCCTTAAGCAAAAAGAAACTTCAACTACAGAACAGAGCAATTTTTTATTTATTTACCATCTCCTGGATGACAGAACCTGCAGCAGCACTGCTGCTCAATTCTTATACACGTGATTTCAATTTTAATGAGTTATGGTTCATGTGTATATTTTGCTGAACGGAGTTAATTTTTCAACTGAACTGTAAAATAAAATGAATCAATAAATTCTCTTCAATCCTCTAACCTGCTTGTCATTAGCTACGTGCCTCTCAAGTGAGCAAGCTAACGTTTAGATAAACTAGCATCGGCTATTACCTTGTACAACTCTATCCAGAACAATAAGTCTAATGTAGAGGTAAAATATATCAGTGTTTGTAACAAAAATAGTTTGTAAGCTCAATCATCCAGGTAGATAACAACAACAAAGGTTAAATCATATCATCTTGACCAGTTTCTTTAAGTGAGAAATGTTTCGTCCCTCATCCAGAGGACTTATTCAGTCTACGGCCTGCCAACCAGATCTGTCCCATAGGTAGCCTTCACTGCTGTTCCAATCCAACCTCCTGTTGGACTCTCAAAAGTAGACTTTTAACACCGAGTGTGTCTGCACGTGTTAAAAGCCTGCTTCTGAGATTCCACCAGCAGTCACGTGCTGAAGTGTCCCTGGGCAAGACACTGAACCCCTCACTGCCTCTGATGTGTGTCCCATCAGTGTATGAATGTGATAAAACTCTGATTGTGTGTACAGATCTAGTAGAGAGCTGTATGAATGGGTAAATGAGGACACAGATTGTTGTAAAGAGCTTTGAGTGTCATGAAAAGATAGAAAGGAGCTGTATAAGTGCAGTCCATTCAGCTGCGCCATCTTCACAACGTTCGTAAGCATGTGTGAAGCTGCAACTGCAGCTCCGACACACTTCAGCCTCCTTCCCTGAAACAAACCACGGGTAAGAACTCATTTAGCCGTGCTGTGCCTTATGAGAGGACCAGAGAGAGGTGGTGCCACATTAATAAAGCAGCAGCTTATCATATTGCTAAAGACACTGTCCCGTCTCAGCTGTGGAACAAGATTTTTTAAACATTGAGATATTGCCCAGCTCTAGCCTTAACCATACTTGACTTGTTTAAACAATGGACAGTGAAGGCGTTTCTTTGTTTAACTTATAGTTTTGTTACACACTGGATAACTTTATGGTGAATAGTGGAGGATAGAAAATGTGAACGCACGTTAGGAAGACTGTTTCAAAACTTTAAGTGCTAAAACAGGTTTAAAAGTAGCTGTTTAGATTCTTGGGGTTGGACAAAGCTAAAAAGATTTCAGCCATTACCAGTATATCCGTTATCGACATTAGCCCCCCACTCCCAATATGGGTATCAGCGATAGCCACAATTTCCATATTGGTCGGGCTCTAGTTAGCATCACTGAAACTAGCAGCATAGTGAGAGGATGTATTTTGAGCAGCACCATCTGAGGCTTAGAAGCTTCTTACCGACATCATTTGGCTCATATTGCTTAAAAGTAACTCCATAAATGGAGAATGATGATGAATGAAACGGTACAAAGAACCACGTCCATCACTGTGTGTGGTTAAGAGGAAACCTCTGCATCCATGGAACAAGTGTGTCCTCAGTCAGATGAAAGAGTCAGAACTGAAGGAACATTGTAACACAGTTAGTCCTCCCTGAACTCTCAACAGTCTTTAAACGCTGTAGTTGGCTGAGTGTCCAACACCACAGCACATAAATGGATTTGTTTACTATTGTTCACATTTTACTTTTTTGTTTAATATCCTCTAAAAAAAGAAGCGTTAAAGAAACGTTTTCAAACCTTCTAGTTTAATTTTTAATGCCAAAGTGCAATTTTTCAAAAGATAATTGAGATAATTATAATAATTGATTTCAATTCACAACAACAAATATTGGTATTTTTATTTAGTAAGAACTGCACAGAGCTTTTTTCAGAGTAGTTTTCCACACGGTTAAGTGAAAGGTGTTCATTTTGCTGTGAGCTCTTCTGAACAGTCAGGTTGGTACTTTGGGGCAGCAGTGGCTGAGTGGTTACAGCAGTCGTTCTACAATGGGAGAGTTGGGGGTTCGAATCCACCAGTCACATGCTGAAGTGTCCCTGGGCAAGACACTGAACCCCTCATTGCCTCCGATGTGTGTCCCACTGGTGTATGAATGTTATAAAGCTCTGATTATTCCTTGTACATATCTAGTACCTGCTAACCTGACCGGACCGGACCTGCCAACAGAACAGAACCATGGTGTTGAAAGAACCTCACTGCTAACCAAATACCACTGTAGATGTATTTCTTTTTCACCTTTGACACCTTGTTCTTTAGTATTTTAGTAGTATTTTTTGTATATGTTTTTTAGTATGTTAGTATTTTTTTATGTTTTTCTTAGTATGTTAGTAATATATTTTATAGTATGTTTTCTGTATTTTTGCTGCATGATTTGATATTTCTTGTTGTTTTTATTTTACTTTTTTTTTTTTGGCGAGTCGAGGCGGTTCTTCTCGTCCTAACATTTCATTTCATTGTTGACCTCGAGTTAATTTTGCACAGGACAAATAAATCTAGCCTAACCTAGTAGAGCGCTGCATGAATGGGTAAACGAGGCACAGATTGTGTTGTGAAGAGCTTTGAGTGTCTTGATAAGATGGAAAGGTGCAAGTACAAGTACAGTCCATTTACTTTGTGTGATTCTTCAGAACACAAACCTGAAGGGTCAGAAACCTCAAGTCAAGGTCTCACTGTGCTCCATGAAAAACAAGCTACAGAAATGTCAACAAATCATTCCCCAGAGTTTTACATCAGCTGAATTCGCATCATATCAACTAGCTCTGGAAGCATTTTTTGAGTAACTCCTTTAATCATGTTCCAAAATCTGGATATATTGTTAGGGTAAAAGAAAATGGGTAAACTTGCACACACAAATAAACTAAACATAAAAAACAGAATCTGTTCTTACAGTGCCAGAAAGTTGAAAGCGGATTTTGGTTTTCTGTTGAGGATCAGACACAGGATGACACTCCAAGTCCCAGAACTGGACGTAAGTCCCTCTGCCTCTGGGAAGGAAGGTAACGGGCACCTGACGGAGCACAAACAACGGAACAACAAACCATTTCATCCAACTAGAACACACTGACCTCCACCTGTATGTTTCATATTCTTCTTCGTTTGTCCTCTTATATAAACATCTTAAAAGAGGGCATTTAAACATTTCAAATTATATACATACATTCTTTTCCCCAATCAGCACAAAAAAATTATTTACTGCAAACAAATTAACTTTGGACACAACAAATTAGACGTTATTTAAATTTTTTGTGTGAAACATGAATCTTAAAAAGTCGAAGAAAACAATATTTTAAAGTAGAAACAAAGAAAACTTTATAGGCTTTAAACACTTCTGCAGTTCCACACTTCATACGTCTCTAAAAATACAAGAATACTTTTATATCTTCATGTTTTCCCACAAACTGATAATTACAGCATTTTCAAAATTACTTGATCAGCATAATTTAATATCATTATAGTTTATTTATGCAGCATCGATTCACAACAAAAGCATTAAACAAATGAAGCAAAATTGTTCTGTTAGAAAATAAGATAAAATAAAATGAGGGCCAACCTGCATCTTCTCATGGGCCCCAAGGACTCCTGAGACCTTGGAACATCTGAAGGCAGTGTAGGTGGCTCGGTAAACATCTTCAGTGTCTTCAACCCCCTGAGAAGAGGAAGAAACAGCCTGAAGTCAGCCACAGGAACCAGGACAACCTGATAAATGTTGGGCGCTCACTCAGACAGGACTTCCTCTATCAGGTATTCTACATTTTTAAAGTAAGACCTTCACACTGCAGTTCAGGGGCTTCCTTTGTACAGAATGGGAGTAAAAGAAACTGACTGCCAAAGTAAACCATGAAACACACAATATAAAAACCATATGTTGCCCAAATAAAATCTTAAGACATTCAAATTAACTCGATAGAAGATGGAAAATATTTGGGAAAACATTTTGGCACGTGTTCCTATAATCTTATGTGGAGGAATGTTGGCACGGTGGATCAGTTAGTAGAGCTGCTGCCTCTCAGTGAGAAGGTCCTGTATCCCTAGAAGCACACTCACTGCAGATGATGCTGAAAAACTGGTCCAGGCCTAGCTAGGCCTGTCGCAACAAACAATCGCATGATAAATTAAAATCATCAACCTCATTTTCATTTATCAGCTTTGTTTCTTCATGTCTCTCTTTCTGCTGAAGACACTGGATGACAAAAGGTTCAACTCCGGTGATCTTCACTGACCCCTCCCTTTCTCTTTAAAATCTGTTTTAACCGTGCAAAAATCACGTTTTTGGATTGCTAAAAGCAGCTAAACTGAGAAGCTAAGCTACGAGCTAAGCTAACAGGCCGACCTTGGGGAAAAACCTCCGTCTTGTCGAAGCTCCAAAAATCACGGTAGAAACCCGTGCCTTTGTATAAAAAGTTGTTTTTCTCTGCAAAAAGCAGCCGAGAACTTGTTTACTGATTTTTTATTAAAAGCTTTGTGTGAAAAACGCTCTGCTAAAGAGCTCAAACCACACCGAGCGTCCGCCATTTTGAGAACCAAAAAATAGGAACGAGACACAGCCCATGTCAGGTCAAGAGGCCTCCCTCCCATTTTTCTTAAAGTGACACGCTGCTCGCTCCCTCACTATCCATCCTTCAGTTCAAACAGTCTTATACTGCCATCCAGTGGTCGAAAAAGGTACTACACACCAAAGAAAATTAATCAACATTTCTTCAATTTGTCAATAATTAGTAATTATTGTCAAATTTCAAACAATATTATCGTTTATCGCAATAATTTCTGAGACAATTAATTGCTTGGCAAAATTTGTTATCGTGACAGGCCCGTCCAGGCCTTCATCTCCTGCAGACTAACCTACTGTTGCCTGGTGTCCAAAAATAACTTAAAGTCTTACAGAACAGTGGAGTAGTGGCAGAGGGACCATGGTTCTCCTGTTTCAGCCTCTCTGTACTGGCTTCATGTGACTAACAGGAAATGATACGAAATCCTTCTCATGACACATAAAGCACTGAAAGATCTAATTCCAGCATGTGTAAAGTAGTTAATCGTCTCTTACAACCCAAATAGAAGACTTCACTCCCAGCAAGCAGGTTATTAGCTGTTCCAACAGTGTTTAAACTCAGACTGGGAGGATGAGCCTTTAGTTTTCAGGCTCCTCTCCTCTGGAATGCTACAGTACAAAACAACCAGTCTGCGTTTAAAACTAAGTAAAAACTTATTTGACAGAACTTATTTTTTATTGATTATTTCCAAAGTCATAGTCACTGTTTTATTAAAAAGTGTGTTGCTTGTTTTTAAATGTTTCATCATCTGTTCTTATGCATTGATTTATATAGTTTTGTTTTAATTGATTTTTATTGCTTTTAAATTGATCTAATCTGTTATTTTATTCCAGTGTATTTTATTGTTTTGCATTTTCAATGCACACAAAATGGTGAATAGAGAACAAAAAAAGAAAAAAATCACCTTGACATATGGAGGAGCAAATGACGACAAGTACCACCTCACTTCCACGTCCCCATTCTGAATCTCCAGCTGGGCTTCTGAAATACAACAACAGCTTTATTCTTCTGCAGGAATGAGCACGCACGCACGCACGCACACACACACACACACGCGCGCACACACACGTGTATATCACCCTATAGAAGATATTCCATTTTGGTTTTCTTCTTCTCCAGAGTACTAATGTACAAGTTTATGTGAAAACAACCTACCTGAAGTTTCTCCTGAAGGGGTTGTAGGGAAAGTGATGATCTTGCTGCTGATCTCCACCTGGGCCCGAGTCGCCTGCAGGGCCGGCGAGGGCTTGCTGCTGATTCTGGCCACAGGCAGCACCGGAGTAGCAGCCTGGGCAGACAGGGCCGACAGAGCTGGATCTGTCGGCGTCACAGACACGTCCAGAGCCAAGTCCTCACGTATTTGGACCTTAATGAGCTGAACCAGAACCACAGATTGTATTATTTTCTCACTCACTACACTAAATGCATACTGCAAACAATGTGTTGTTTAAAAGCTTTAATATTTTTATTCTGCATTAAAGTAGTCTAAAGGACTGTCCATGATTATTTTGTTTAATTCAAGGCAGCCTTTATTTAAAATAAGAGCACCAGTAAATAAACGTTTGTTGAGTAAGTTCTAATAAATGAGAACGTTAAATTTCTGACTGGCATTTTTCCGAACAAGAAACTAAACAACTTTTAACACATGTCCAAGTTGATTGTGATGTTTTTTCCTTTATTTTTTGTTTGGTTAGTGATCACCGTTATACTACACTTTAACAGAAAACCTGTAGCATCATCTTATGACAGCACTATGCTGCGTGTCTTTTTGTGGCTACAATTCAATTTTTTAATTAGTTACAAACACAGTGAATGCTCTCACCTTTTCTTGACCGTCACACTGGACATAAATTTGTCCACTCCATGGCAGCAGGGCAGATTTAGTTGCCAACGAAGGATTGGGGCTGATCAAAATCTGCAGTTGGCACCTGGGATATAAAAAACAAGATCCAGGTGAAATAATGATACCCAGGTATGCATTACATGCAGTGAGGAAAATAAGTATTTGAACATCCTGTGACTTTCCAAGTTCTCCCACTTAGAAATCATGGAGGGTCTGAAATGTTCATCTCAGGTGCATGTCCACTGTGAGAGACATAATCTAATAAATAAATCCAGAAATCACGATGAATGATTTTTAAAATAATTTATTTGTATGTTACTGCTGAAAATAAGTATTTGAACACGTGTGAAAATCAATGTTAATATTTGGTACAGTAGCGTTTGTTTGCAGTTACAGAGGTCAAGTGTTTCCTGTAGTTTGTCACCAGGTTCACTGCAGCAGATTCTGGTCCATTCCTCCACAGATCTTCTCTAGATCAGCCAGGTTTCTGGGCTGTCGCTGAGAAACACAGAGTTTGAGCTCCCTCCAAAGATTTTCTACAGGGTTTAGGTCTGGAGACTGGCTAGTCCACTCCAGAACCTTGATCTGCTTCTTACAGAGCCACTCCTTGGTTCTCCTGGCTGTGAGCTTCAGGTCATTGTGATGTTGGAAGAACCAGCCACGACCATCTTCAATGCTCTAACTGACTGTGTGGGGTGGACCAGTGTCTTTATGCAGCTACCGACCTCAAACAGGTGCTTCTAATTTAGAATAATCAGTGGAGTGGAGGTGGACTTTTTAGAGGCGGTAAGTGTAAAAATGAACAAACAACATTTTTGTCTCAAATCTCCACAAAAATAAGAGATGTGAAATAAGAAACATGTATTTCTAAGAGTGAATACAGTGTTACGTTTAATATTAACAGAATGTATAGAAAGACACCCATTGAACAGTCGTGTGCACTTTTTACTGAGCAAACACAAAGTGACTTCTTACTGAGGCTCGATGAGTCCGTGCTGCGGTGTGATGGTGAGGCAGTGTGCTGGCCAGGACAGGTCAAAGTTCAGCTCTCTGGAAGTATGGTTTCGAACGTGGACCTGGCTGGTGCTGGTTGGACCATCTAAAACAAACAAGACTTACATCAGTTGCTTTGACAGCTAGGTGAAAATTTAAACTAGAGGAAATCACATGTCCTGTGAAAATGCAGTGAGAATGCTTATTGCTGAAAAACAGCTGAAATTAGCTAAAGACATGCTGAAATGAAGCTGAAATGGAAGAACAAGCCCAAGTTTGCAGAAGAAAGCAGAAAGAACACGTTTGTCCAATTAGGCTGAAAAAGCATAAATGAGCACAAAAAAGTGGAAATTATCTGGAAGAAAAAAGAAAGAAATTTGTAAAAAAAAAAAAAACAGCTGCAAAATCGCAAAAAAAAAGGCAGAAAGAAGCTTAAATTGCCAGAAGTGGAGAGAGAACAATTTTACTTAATTAGGCTGAAAAATGCTGAAATGAGTGCAAGAATGTCGAATTAGCTGAAAAGGCTAAACTTAGCATAAAACAGCTAAATAGTAGCTAAAATAGAATAAATAAGCAGAAAGGAGGATAAACTGAAATTAGCAGAAAGAAGTTAGAAAAAGCACAAACATGTTGTAGTTAGCAGAAAGAATCTGAAAGGAGCACAAAACTGCTGAAAAAACAGCTGAAATTAGCTGAAAGTAGCTGAAAAAAGTTAAAATTGCACAAGGAAGCTGAAAGAAGCTGAAGTAGAACAAAATGTGAAAGGAGCAGTAAAAGGTTGTAAACACATTTCAAGGATGTAAAATGAGCTCAATTCATTTTCTATGAGAATAAAATGGCAGAAAAGGCTAAATAGTTCAAATAGCTGAAGTTGCATTAATACCAAAAGTCACAGCAGGATTGTCCTGAAAGAGCTGAACGTTTTGATTTATGATTTGTTGAAATAACTGGGTAACTGCGGGACAAGAATATCGCCAAAAAATGTTAAAAAAATGTATCACAATAGTGTGCACGCTTCATAAACATTCATAAAATTACGTAAGAGGCTTAAAAAAGATTCAGCTCACTGATGGTGGGAGCTGCAAGGACGAGTTGTTGTGGATGGACGGTCCAGGACTCTGGCGGTGTTTGCAGAGACTCAGAAGCCTGAAGGGGAGAGAAATCCAAAGTTATACATTTCCACCATTAAAGACTGAAACTAGGGAGTTTATCTCATGCATCTGGAATGAGATGTTCAAAACCCCTTTAAGTACCTTAGAGGAAGATTGTTCAACTCTCAGCGCTGGACCCTGTGGACCCCTCACAGGCAGCACATCCAGAGACACGCTGCCGTTGGGACAACCACTGAGAAGAAATACACAACAGAACTTTGTGTTCAGATCCAAAGAAAGGACAAGCTTATAAACAGAAACTGGTTTTATATTTAACTATATATACACACACTACTGTACAAACCGGATTCTAAAAAAGTTGGGACACTAAACAAATTGTGAATAAAAACTGAATGCAATGATGTGGAGGTGCCAGAGGAGACCAGTTTCTCAAGTTTAGAAATAGGATGGACCTTTACAAGAGATCCTTCCTGTCTACAGCCATCAGCATCTATAACATCTCTTAATGAAATGAGGATAACGAGTTATAACAACAAAATAATTTCCTTTTGGGATTAATAAAGTATGTTTGAATTGAATTTAATTGAATTTTTCCTTTAAAATGTTACATTTACTCAGATTAAACTTTTGATCTGTCATCTATGTTATATTATGAATAAAATATTGACATGTGCCATCTCCACATCATTGCATTCAGTTTTTATTCACAATTTGTTTAGTGTCCCAACTTTTTTGGAATCCGGTTTGTAGAACTACTGTAGAACTGTGTTCGCAGCGCTCTTAAGCATGTGCATGTCAGTTCATGGAGTGATTTTGTGGAATGGCGTAGATGTAGATGATAAGCTAAATAAAAATATTGCATAACTCAAAAGAAAATATGATTACAAAAAGTAATGTTATTGAATTGTAAATGATGTAAATGAATGTACATGAATGTATGAAACAACGTAAATGAATGTGTATTAAAACGAATGAGACAAAATGATGTTATTCCAGCTGTTAATTTGTTAATCTGTGTTTGCATATTAATATTTGATCTGTAGGTGATAAGAGTACATTTGTATAGCTGCAAGTATATTGATGTATGTGTAGTTATACCTAACTATGCATGCATGGCTGTATGTATACAACTACATATGCATGTATGAGTATTTAAGTATTTTATGTATATATTGAAACAGTTTGATTCAGAATTTGCATGTAAACTTAGGGACAGGCCTGGCTGCCCCCATCTTGGTCTCTCTGACCACATCTCCATGTTTATGGCCCCTATCTAATACCTCCCCCCGCAGAGACGTTCCAAACCAACATAGAAAACTATCAGTGTGGCCCAGTGACAGTGACTCTGTACTGCAGGACTGTTTTTCATGCAGACTGGCAGGTCTTCAGGGAGGCTGCTGTAAATGAGGGAGAACTGGATCTGGAGGAATACAAACTGGATTCCAAAAAAGTTGGGACACTAAACAAATTGTGAATAAAAACTGAATGCAATGATGTGGAGACGGCAAATGTCAATATTTTATTCGTAATATAACATGGATGACAGATCAAAAGTTTAATCTGAGTAAATGTAACATTTTAAAGGAAAAATATGTTAATTCAAAATTTCACATTGTCAACAAATCCCAAAAAAGTTGGGACAAGTAGCAACAAGTGGCTGGAAAAAGGAAATTGAGCATATAACGAACAGCTGGAAGACCAATTAACACTAATTAGGTCAATTGACAACATGATTGGGTATAAAAAGAGCTTCTCAGAGTGTCAGTGTCTCTCAGAAGCCAAGATGGTAAGAGGATCACCAATTCCACCATTGTTGTGCAGAAAGATAGTGCAGCAATACCAGAATGGTGTTACCCAGCGTAAAATAGCAAAGACTTTTAAGTTATCATCATCAACCGTGCATATCATCATCAAAAGATTCAGAGAATCTGGAACAGTCGCTGTGTGTAAGGGTCAAGGCCGTAAAACTCTACTGGATGCTCGTGATCTCCGGGCCCTTAAACGTCACTGCACCTCAAACAGGAATGCCACTGTCAAGGAAATAACAGAATGGGCTCATGAATACTTCCAGAAAGCATTGTCAGTGAACACAATCCACCGTGCCATCTGCCGTTGCCAGCTGAAACTCTACAGTGCAAAGAGGAAGCCATTTCTAAGCGAGCTCCACAAGCTCAGACGTTTGCACTGGGCCAGGGGTCATTTAAAATGGAGTGTGGCAAAATGGAAGACTGTTCTGTGGTCAGATGAGTCACGATTGGAAGTCCTTCATGGAACACTGGGACGCCATGTCATCCGGACCAGAGAGGACAAGGATAGCCCAAGTTGTTATTAACGCTCCGTTCAGAAGCCTGCATCACTGATGGTATGGGGTTGCATGAGCGCTTGTGGCATGGGCAGCTTGCATGTCTGGAAAGGCACCATTAATGCAGAGAACTATGTTCAGGTTCTAGAACAACATATGCTCCCATCTAGACGTCATCTCTTTCAGGGAAGACCCTGCATTTTTCAACACGATAATGCCAGACCACATTCTGCAGCAATCACAACATCATGGCTACGTAGGAGAAGGATCCGGGTACTGAAATGGCCAGCCTGCAGTCCAGATCTTTCACCTATAGAGAACATTTGGCGCATCATAAAGAGGAAGGTGTGACAAAGAAGGCCCAAGACGATTGAACAGTTAGAGGCCTGTATTAGACATTAATGGGAGAGCATTCCTATTTCTAAACTTGAGAAACTGGTCTCCTCTGTCCCCAGACGTCTGCTGAGTGTTGTAAGAAGAAGGGGGGATGCCACACAGTGGTAAAAATGGATTTGTCCCAACTTTTTGGGGATTTGTTGACGCCATGAAATTTGGAAACAGCAGATTTTTCCCTTAAAATGATACATTCTCTCAGTTTAAACTTTTGATCTGTGATTTGTGTTCTATTATGAATAAAATATTAGATGTTGGCACCTCCACATCATTGCATTCAGTTTTTATTCACAATTTGTTTAGTGTCCCAAGTTTTTTGAAATCCAGTTTGTATATTCTACATTTTTAAGTGTGTGTTTATAAACTCAAGTCACAAAAAACAATGAGATTTTAGGATTATTTTTAAACAAACCAAGAAAAAAAAATGCTATAGTTTGGAGAGTGGTTGCCACAAATTGAACTGACTGGCATCTTTCCTATCGGATATCTCAGCCGTACTTTTAGACATTAAGACTGAGCTAAGGTGCCAAAATTAAAAACCCGATCAAGAGCCAACCTGTTAACCTGTTGATGTTGCTTCATGAGACAGCGTTAAACTCCAAAAGAAGTCTGAACACATTTTAATATCAAGATCTTTTCACATGCTTACTCATTTTTAAGCCAGCATTTGTGTTGTCATGTCACACAGAAATGCTAGTTTTAAGTTGAAGCAACTGTTTGTGAAGTGACAGTAAGTTTGTGACGTTACCCTTCTGTCTCTGAGCTATGGCCAGCAGACGACATCAGCAGTTTGCTCTGCTCATGTTTGTCACCATCTTCACTCTTCGTACGTCCCAGAAGTGACACCAACAGCTTACTCATGTTGCTGTAGAAGAGATGGGCCTCATTAGGCCTCTGTGGCAGGTCATAGGCTACAGAAAAGGCAAAGAATTGATTAGAAACGCGTTGGGTTACAATAAAGAAATGCAAATCTGAAGGAGGCAACAGAATTTACATAAACTCCAATCAAAAGCAAAAAGCCCAGTTACAGAACTACTCCTGGGTTATATTTTTCAGATTATCAGGAATTGGGAAGCACAGTGAAATATGAAAATGTTGCAGAATGCTCACAGTGGTCTACTGATAATCTATACAACAAAGGTTAAAGTTAAAACATTGAGATTTTGTCCAGCATGAACGTCTCACCCTCTTTAACATGTTCTTCCCCCAGGAACTTTTCATTGAAGTCTATATTTTTCAGCAAGCTGTTCTCAGATAGGGCTTTCCTTGTAGCCTCTGGTTTGCTCTGAAGTAATCTGAGCAAAAACACAACCATGTTCAGTAATAACATTTAATTATACAAACAGTTTTGTTCAAAATAGGCTAAAATAGCATTTCCCTCTTGTTAAAAAGTCAAATTAACTGCAGTGTTTGCTGAGGGCAAATCAGATTTTAATTAATAACAACCCACAACTAATTTCAGACTTGGTAGTGTTTATACTTAAAATGTTTCATTATCAGTGCTACACAAATTCAATCCACTTATATTTGAAGGTAAATGCTGCAAGATGTCACCTCCTGTATTGCTGCCTGGAGACCTCATCTCCACAGAAAAGGCAGACTGTGGCCAGTGGAGTATCAGCCGAGTCACACAGACTCTGCTCTCGCTGGGTGGACTTCAGCAGCACTGTGATCACCTGCAAACAGTAGAGTCCAGAGAAGGAACCACTTCAGTTACTAGATTCATTCCAACTTTTTTGGAGCACTTCAGGTCCAAATTTAATTTCTTCCCCCTGAGCTAGTGAGATTAAAACCAGCAGTAGCCGACCTCTTACCTCTTGTGTCCTTTCCTTTAGTACGAACTGTGACGGAGCCAGGCTCAGGACAGAAGGCTCCAGAACTGATCGGGCTGGTAAGTCGGAGAAGGCCACAGCTTTGACAAAGGCTGCTCTGGAGCCGGTGTTTCTTACACACAGACACATTTTGCTGACACAACCAACAGCTACTTCAGTCAGTGTAGCAACGTAGCCATCGGCCTGTTTCCTCTGGTCCTCCAGAATGATGTTGCTTGTACCCCCATAGCCAGACAGAGGAATCTGATGAAAGGAATGGAAAACATTAATTGTACCAAGATGGTGCTATGATGCATTTTGGGTGATCTGATCACAAGAGGACACTGCCAAATACAAATATTAACACACAGATAGAAGACAAATGCTAATCTTATCACACGGCCACATTCAGCTATGACCTGGGGCATGTGTCCCCAGCAGCATGAACTACACTTAAAGACCGCCTGCTGACCAACATCTCTCTACACAGGCAGCTACGATGCTAGCTGGAAAAAACAACAACATATATTCTGTTAAAAAAAAAACTGCTAAAATTAAATCCAGCTGCCAATGACTTAGAAATGATGCAACAAGAGTTTGTAAAAATATGATGAAAATGGAAGGGGTTGCTAAAGGTTAAAGGGTTTTGTAGGTGGCTGAGACAGTGTAGAGGTCAGGTAGCTGACTTGGGACCAGAAAATCGTGGTTCGACTCCGCCATTCCCACATGTCGTGGTGTATGGTACGGTGGTACAAGACACCCAATCCCCAGTTGCTCCCCGGGCACTTACATAGCTGCCCACTGCTCCACCTGGGTGTATCCCTGTTGTGATGGGTTAAATGAGAACTAATTTCATGATTGTATGGGAACATACATTGATGACGATCTCAGACTTCCCTTCCCTTAATGGAAGTGGACAGCTTGAACCACTGCCAACGAAAAGGGCCTTATTTTCAGGGAAAACAAAAGTGTCTCAGTTATCAGTGGATTACTGCAAAGATTCATGGCGATTTGCCTTTATAGTGTGTAATTATTGTTTTTGTCTGGGTGTTATGGGCCGTAGTTAATACATCATAAAATGCTTTATGACAAGAATCAGATATTTCCACCAGAAATAAAGGAGTTCCTCGTTTATCGCAGAGGACCCGTACCTGCAAAAAGTGAAAAACTGTGAAATAGGAATATTAGTAAAAGTAGTAAGTAGTAGTTTATTTTAGTATTATAAGCAGGTGCAGCAATGCTAAATAATTTAAAATAATTTATTCACAATAAAAATTCCATGCAGATGGTGCGGCTCATCCATCAATCAGCCAATTGTGTCATGTCCAATCTTATTTTGAAAATCTGCGATAGAGCGAGTCCTCGTAAAATGAACCGCGAAGTAGCGAGGGACTACTGTACTAAACTTGAGGTATTGCCTGCATGTGGAAACAAACTAATATGCCTTACTGAGCTGCATACTGCGTTCTGACATTGAAAGTTTATTTGTAGCATTCCTAACATTTCTTCTCTTGTTGTAATTAATGGTATGTTTCTATATCAGTTATAACCACAGCTGTACTCACCATCTCTTAAAAAAGACTGTGGTTTGTCAAACACGAACGTATAGAAAGAAATCAAAGTTATGCTTCGCCTACCTTACCATCATAATTCATTCATCTCCATGTTACTCACTACCTGTGTAGTTTATGTTAGTTATGTGCAGTATACATCATGTGCATTTAAGTTAATATTACTACCTGTGAAATATTTATTTATACCAATTCATCCTACCTTCACAGTTATATTGCACCACGTTGATGTTTACTACCAGATTTCTTTTGGACCTTGTAAATATTAGATTTCTTTTTCACTTGTTGGTACTTTATTTTGTGCCCTTAATGCATGCTTTAGTATTTGCTTGTTTTCAGTGAGTCAAATCAGTTCTTCTCATCCTGAATATTTCATTACATTGTTGACCTCGTGTTAACCTGCAAATAATAAACAACACAACACCTGCTTCTGTACTTGTTCTGTTACATTGCAGTTAAAAGGCTTTGGCTTGTTCATCTTCATCAGTGTGAGCTACAGTCAAAGCAGCTGTGAGTTTAGATCTAATCCGGCTTGGGAGTCTCTTGCCCCCAAACATTTAGCTCCCGTTAAATTATTCAAACTCTAAAAACCAGAAGGTATGACAGCAGTAGTAAATGTGGGGCAGCAAGTAGGGAATATTTTGTTGCATTACAAGGCTCATAGATGAACAGGAGGTGACACGGTTATTTAATGTGAGCAAAAGCTGCTTTAAAATCAAAACAGAGCCTTTACTTACATTTTTACGAATAAATAAATCTTTAATATTTGTTACTAGCTAAATTGAGGTGTGTTCATTTCAGTCCGTGTGCAGTCCAGGTAAATGAATGAAAAATGTGTCTTTCAGAAGCAACAGAAACCCTGTTGATGTCTTGTTTGTGGGCCAGCTGTGTGACGGAGGCAGCACATTTATTAGCATACGGAGCGAGTCGTGTCTAATCACAGTGGATACTCACATTTAAGGATGCATTTTTCTGTTTGGTGTCAACATATAGAGTGATCCATGCATGTAAATAGCCTCTAAAATAACCAAAACTACCACTAAAGTCCTTCAAAAATAACAGCATCCACACAGACACATGCACACACACTACAGAGACAATAAATGACATGATGAAGAGAAAAAACAACTCATGACTTCAGGAGAAGAAGCCACATAGTGTTAAGATGATGAGAGTTGCGTCCTCACAATAAATTTGACTCCTGGTTGTGAAGGCCGGACCCCAGACTGCTTGATCTCTAGTTTGGCGATCATGCACGCCACCCTGGTGGGGGCAAAGAGCAAGTGGATGGTCACGTCCTCCTTGGGTCTAATGGACAGCTCTCCGTGTCGGGCTAGACACTCTTCAGGGCTGAACATGCTCTGGAGCTGAAAACATGCAGACAATAGGACAACAAAACAACCTTAGAACAAAGAAGACACTGTTTGACTGAACTTGGTCTTTTTACATAAAGACCAACAGCTTTTAACCTAGTCCAAGCTTAAGAAAACTCACAAATAAAAAGGAAAACAGAGTGAAAACTTTTCTAAAGTCAGGTCCTCTGGACGTTTTCTTTTTGTTGAAACGTTTCATCTTTCATCCAAAGGACTTCATCAGTCTGAGGAGCCACAACAAACTCAGTCTTATAAATAGCACCTTACATAGTGGGTCAACCAGTTTGATGGTGCGCAGATGGTTCTGGAGTCCACCCTCTCCCCCGACAACTCTTTAAAAAAATGCATTATCATTCATTATTACGTTATCATTTTGGTATTTAGAAACACTGACTTTTTTATGAAACCATCAGAGCACCAACAAACTGGTTGACCCAGTATGACAAGGTACTGGTACTATTTATAAGACAGAGTTTGTTGTAGCTCCGCAGACTGATGAAGTCCTTTGGACGAAACATTTCAGCACAAAGAAACCATCCAGAGGACCTGACTTAACTTTGTTGGATTTTCTACCTGGATTATTGAGCATGAACTTTGATACAGTGAACAAAGATTGTGAAAGGTGACAAACGTGTCCTCTTTACTTTTCTGTGTTCAAACATGAACTCATCACAACGTACCTGAAAACAGTCTTGGTCTTGACCCCGAATAAGTAAGCGCAGATGCTGTGTGGTGCCAGACGAGTTGTTCCTTAGAACCAGCTTCTGTTGGCTACAAACAAGGCTGCTGGTGATTACAGGATGTGTTTCTGATGAAATATCTAAACCATTCGTTTCAAATTAAGAGCCCTAAGACTGAAGTCACTCCTCGTCTAGGATCAAGTTGAACTTGAATGTGGTTAAAAACACTCTGCTTTAGTGATTTTGGTGAAGCAACATTTACTAGAATCCAATGGGGCATTGTGTTGTAATAGTTTGAGGGAGAATACCCCTAAAGGCATTTCAGTCTTCTTTTATAAATAACGTTACACCAGCTTCAGCAGACTAAGATGGAACATGGAGCCTCGAGGCTCTTATTTTTAAACTAAGTGTTTTTTCTGTTGTTGTTGTTACCAAGCAGCAGTGACAGAACAAAAAGTGGAGTGTTGCCTACACAGCTCGTCCAAGGGTGACCCCGCCCCAGGCCACAAATTGCTTATTAGACAGGATTGGTGGGACGTCACTGGTCAGAGCAGGAGCAGGTTTTCCAGAGTCAGAAGGAAGAACTTCTCCTTTCAGCATCATCTCATACTGAGGGCCAGACGGCAGCACCAGCACGGTGAGAAGGCTGAGACAGAAAGACAAAAAGTTTAGTCCAGCACGTGACAGAGTCTCAGGTTTTCACAGGTACTCAGGAAAAAAGGTCATCCAGCTAATCAAGTCAAGTCAGATTCATTGATAGAGCACATTTAAAACAGAAACTGTTACCAAAGTGCTGAACAAAAATATCACAACATCAAATAAAAAGTACCAGGATATATTTACAGCACATGGAATAAAAATATAAAACAGAAAACATAATTAGAAACAATGAAATACTAAATCAGATCACGTTGTGTCAAAAGTCAAGGAAATAATAACAAAAAGCATAAACTCAGTCAGAAACAAAGAGCTACGGCTCAGTCAAAATAAATCTACTCTTGGATATGCTTAGAGTACCTACAAGTTACTACACCTGTTGGTTCAGAAAACTCTGTCAATCAGACCAGATTATTTAGTTTTAAATAAGAAGGTAAAAGCCCATGAGTTGTTTATTTACGTCCTCTGTGTCATCACAAAACTTGTTTAAAGTCTGCAGACAAAGCCTGCGGATTACTGGTACCTTTCTTTACATTCCTTGTTGCTTTGTGCTTTGAAAGACACGGTGATGTCGCGCTCTTCTCCGACACGCAGGGACAGTTCACCGGGCGTCACCGTAAAATCATCACCGCTTTCACTGATCTGCAAACAAAAAGAACAAACTCTGACAGGACATCTTTTTATGCTGAAAAGGAGTTATAAATTGGTTAAAGCAAACAAAGTACACAAGGGAAAAAAAGTCAGGAAAATAAATAAATTAAATAAAAAAACTTGAACACAAATTATGATTTTTGATTCATTGCTGCTGAAAGTGCAAGTTCTCAGTCCCAAATATCATAAAAATGTTACATAAATCTTCAATCTACGGTAATAAACAAACATTATAATCTGAATTACCTTGAGTTTCAGCTGAACATCGATGTTCCCTGCGTTCTTTAGTGGCACCGTCTGTTTACTGCATTTACCCACCGGGCCACAAAGATGAACAGTCTACATAAAAAGTACCGTAAAACAAAAAGACTTTCATTTTCTTGTAAGTTCACCTTAATACTCCGTAGTAACCTCTATGTTTTCCCCTACTTTATGCTAGTCTGAATATAATTTCATTATAATTCTTCAGATAAAGTATTTGACTTGTGGTTTTTTCACATCTTGCTGATCATCAAAAGGTACAATAAAACATAGAAAAAGGTTTTACAGGTCTAATAAAGCTAAAGTAAGGAAAGCTTTATCCTGTCTGAGAATGAACCAGATGACAGTTTTGTTACCTGCAGATCTTTAGGAGCATGGACCCTCGCAGTTCCAGATCTGGCTTGGAGGAGAACACTCCTGATAACACGACTTGGACCAGGAGAGTCCACTTCGATGTCCACCCGAGCACTGTACTCATCAGCTGGACCAAGCTCCCCTGAGAGGCAAAGTACCAAAGTAAGGGGCAAAAAAAGTAATGTTGTGGTTCTGCTACATGCACATGTCTTCAATACATGTTTTAATAGCTTTTCAAAGTATTCAGTCAAGTCTGATCACCTGAAGAGACCATGTACTTCTGAGGAGCCTTAAAATGAACCCAGACCATGAAGCTCTCAGGATCCTGAAAGAGTCCATCAGTTATCATTAAATCAAACTTCATATTTCACAACAGGCTAAACTAAATGTTGTCCATGTATGAGACACAAGCTGTTGGCAACATTAAAAATGATGGACATTTTAAATAACTGATCTTGACTTGGCCTGTAAGGACTTTGGACATTTGCACCTCTCTGTAGCTGGCATGCATCACATGATTGATGACGGAGGGAGGGGCCACGAGGGGGGCGTGTCCAGCCTGCTGTGCCGCCGCACACATCGTGGTAACAGGATGTTTGGAAAAGGTGAAGCATCGCCATGCTGCGGCATTCTGAAGAAATAAAACATGAAAAGGAAAACTCGAATACAGATTGCTCTGAGTGCTGTGTGTGAAAAGGCAAAACAGGTTGGTTCAAAAATGTGATTACAAAATAAAAATAATGATATAGCATACTTTCAAAACAACTACCAAAACTTCTTGACATTTGCTTTGCCATTGTCTAAAAGGTCATTGAGCTTCCACTGCATGATCTTATTTAAACCAGGAGATTTGTGCTCATAAGCAACTTGAAAATAAAAACGTGTTAATAATCCTTTTAATAGCTGCATCCTGGAGGCAGCTGCCACCAGAGGTCACCGTGTCACCATCACAAATCAACAAGAACAAGTCCGTAAGTCAAGCACAGTCAAATTTATTTATAAAGCACTTTCAAAAACAGCAGCTGTTACCAAAGTGCTTAACAATAAAAATGAATGGCAGTAATTAAAAAATAATAATAATAACAAATATTAATTAAAAGCATCCAAAGCAAAACAAAAACAATAAAATACTAAGTCAAATCACACTGTGTTAAAAGTCAGTGAAAACAGATGTGTTTTTAAAAAATAATTAAAAACAGGAAGTGAAGTTGCCTGTCTAATGTTGGGGGCAGATTGTTCCAAAGTTTAGGGCCCGTGACTGAAAAAGCCCGATCTCCTCTGAACTTCAACCAAAAGCAGCTGGTCCGATGATCTCAGTGCCCGAGAAGGAACATACAGGTTGCTGGTCATAAAATCTGAATATCAACAAAAAGTTGATTTATTTCAGTAATTCCATTCAAAAAGTGAAACTTGTATATTATATTCATTCATTACACCCAGACTGAGATATTTCAAATGTTTATTTTTTAAAATGTTCAAGATTATAACTGACAACTAATGAAAACCCAAAATTCAGTATCTCAGAAGATTAAAATATTACTCAAGACCAATTAAAAAAAGGATTTTTAGAAATGTTGGACAACTGAAAAGTGTGAACATGAAAAGTACGAGCATGTACAGCATTAGTAGTTAGTTGTTGCTCCTTTAGCCTGGATTACTGCAGCAGTGCGGTGTGGCATGGAGTGGATCAGTCTGTGTCTCTGCTCAGGTGTTATGAGAGTCCAGGTTGCTCTGATCGTGGCCTTCAACTCTTCTGAATTGTTGGCTCTGGTGTATCACATCTTCCTCTTCACAATACTCTATAGATTTTCTATGTGGTTAAGTTCAGGTGAGTTTGCTGGCCAGTTAAGAACAGGGATACCATGGTCCTTAAACCAGGTACTGGTAGCTTTGGCACTGTATGCAGGTGCCAGGTCCTGTTGGAAAATGAAATCTATATCTCCATAAAGTTGGTCAGCAGCAGGAAGCAGGAAGTGCTCGAAAACTTCCGGGTAGATGCTGCGTTGGCACCAGGTGTCCAATATTGAACCTTTTCACAATATTCTAATTTTCTGAGACTGAATTTGAGGTTTTCATTAGTCGTCAGTTATAATCATAAACATTAAAATACAAACATTTGAAATATATCAGTCTGTGTGAAATGAATAGAATATACAAGTTTCACTTCTTGAATAAAATTACTGAAGTAAAATTTTCATGATATTTTAAGTTTATGACCAGCACCTGTATGGTTGAATTAGGTCAGAGAGATTTGAAGGTGCAAGGCCAATTAGGCACTTAAAGTTCAACAGGAGAATTTTAAAATCTATTCTGGTACGTACTGGGAGCCAGTGAAGGGAGGACAAAACTGGTGAAATGTGCTCAAACTTTCGAGTTCCTCTTAAGAACCGAGCTGCAGCTTTTTGGACAAGCTGGAGACGTGAAAGAGAGACCTGACTGACCCCAGCATAGAGCACGTTACAGTAGTCCAGTCAGGTTGTAATGAATGCATGGACTAGTTTTTAAAGGTCAGATCTGGTCAACACTGACTTAAGCTTCACTATCTGCCTTAACTGGAAGAAGCTTTTTTGTAGAACAGAGTTATTCTGTTTATTAAACTTAAAGTCAGAGTCCAAACCCATCTCGAGATTTGTAACAGACTCTTAAGATATGGCTCAAGAGTCCAGGTTTACAGGAACAGAGTAGAGCTAGGGCTAAACACAATAACTTCAGTTTTCTGATCGTTGAAACTTAAAATATTTGAAGCAATCCATGCTTTAATGTCATCAAGACATTTTAACAGAGGATGAATGGAGCAGGAACTGTTAGGTTTTATGGGCCGATAAATCTGACAATCATCAGCATAACAATGAAAAGAAAACCATGTTTCTACAGGACAGACCCTAAAGGGAGCAGATAGAATGAAAACAGAAGAAGTCCTAGAGGAAGTACTGTTGACATCATAGCAACATGTACTGTTAACTCACAGCACTGATGACCAGTCGGATGGGTACTGTGGCGTGGGTTCTGTTCAGCACTCTCAGAGGAAGAGATTTAGCACTGCCTCCTGGCAACTCTCCAAAATCCAAACAGCCAGATTTGTTCACTTCGATCTAAAAACCAAAACTAAATGTGAGTGCGTCCTAATTAAAGTGCATACATCGTCATTTACACGTGGGATACTAACATTAAAGAACAGCAGTCACTTTCACGTTAAGCCATCTTAATAAATATCCACGGGCTTTCATCAAGCTGTAGGCTCTCACCTCTAAGGCAGGATTCTCTGCAACAGCAATAAGCACCACTCTTTTGGCAAAGAGATTTGCTCTGGCAGCCAACTCGGGTTCAGCAGAAGCTGGCCAGGAGCAAACATTGAGAACACACTGATAGACGCCAGGCTGTGGCGGGACGAACAACACTTTCTGCTCCTCTGTACTCTTGGGACCAATAATGGTTTTGTTTTTCACCATCAAGCACTGGTAAGGCAAGCTGTCCATCTGCAGGGGGAAAGTACAGGTGAAATTACTTTCTAAATAATGGTAACTATTAAAGCTGTGGTTCCATCCATCCATTAACTTCTGGTCACGGGGGCAGCAGCTTGAGCAGGGAGGTCCAGACATATTTTTGTTTTCCTTGAAATTGCTGCCAATTTAAACAAATCTTGCAAATCTTTGCTGAGCAACAAACCACAATGTTGTCCTGCTGGTGACACCTGAAGGTGAAGTTTAAGGATTTGTTGCAGGAAATTAATGAGGGGACTGAACAGGATCGGGGTTTATTACAGCAGGTTCAGGTTCAGACTTTAACTGTAGTCATTTAGAGTAAAACCTTTCATTTAAAAATTATTTATTGTGATAGACTCTTATGATACATGGTCAATACAAGAGAGCCCAGCCCTAATTACTGTGCTACAAATCACGTTCTCTGGCACATGAGCCCCAGCTAACCTTCTCTCCGTCAATGGCCAGGCCGGTGACGGTGATGGAAACTTGCTGCCATCTCTCAGACGGGTTGAAGAGGCTGAGGGAGGTCTGCGAGGCAATGCCCACACAGCAGGCATGAGGGAAGCGGAGCTCCTCAGGCACCACTACCTGACCTGAAGAATGAGAGAATAATAAAAGTTGAAGTTGCTGCAGGAGTACTTGTATTTAATCTGTACAAACATTTGCAGAACTCAAAATTACCTGCCCACCGATGATTAGTCAAGGTAAATAAATGTTCACTTGTAAAAAATAATAATCTGAATGTGTTTAACATTTTGCTTTTCGTTTGACTTTACAAAAAAAGAATACAGAAAACCTAAACTGCTGGTTTATAAACCTCGCATACAGGCATTCAGTTCATCGAGGCCGCTCGTCAGCAGAGGTTCTCCTCCATAATGACTGTATGCTTTCCCCATCATTCCCATTTCATGTTGACTCTGATGTGGTATGTGGAGGTGAGGAGGCCCAGCAGCGTCAGAACCGCCCAAGGGCCCTGCTGTCGGGTGAATGTGTCTCACATCGAGACCACTGTTCGGGAGCCCTACAAAGAGCACAGGGTTGGTAACAGAGCTTGCTTGGGTTCTTATAAAGTGCACCAGTTAAAAAAAATCTAAATACAGCCCATGTGCATGTTTTAGGGAATACCTAGAACAAAAGTAGATCTTTACATGGTTTACCGTTTTGACAATACATCAATTTATTTTTAAATAAAGAAAACTAAAACTTGCCTGTAGAAGACGCGCTGTAAAGAGTGTTCCCTGCAGGGCCCACATGAAATGGGTGCAATGCAGCTTCAGGTCCTAAATACTGAAGAGGTAACTGGGAGCGTCTAGTAAGGAGAGACTGAATATCTCCTTTGTGAGGAAGATCCATCATGCCCGGACACGGAGGCCTAAAGCTGGGGATGGGGGCATAATGAAGTCCCTGGGCTGAGTAGGGAGGAGGCAGGCTGAGGCCCCACTGCTGGGAGCCCTGAGGAGCGGCACAGTTCGTTTGTTGGATGTACAGGTTGCTGCTGTACCCCGAGTCCACTTTATGGAACTTCCTTATGTCAGACTCGGAGACATGCTTGTGGTTCCTGCAGCCTGCAGAAACGTCACCGGGACATCTGTGGTTACATTCACTCTGGCTGCGAGTGCAGCTCAGAGCAGACCCGCTGCGGGAGGGTTCTGGGCTTCTACGCTGCTCTGCTGGTAGGGGGTCCAGACTTCTAGAATGCTGAGGCGGCACATTATCAAGGCTTTTGGGCGCACCATTACTGTCCAGGTTTGGCTGTGCTTCTGCTTCTACAGGAGGAGTTGGACTGAATCTGATGATGGTAGTGCTCAAGGCCATAGTGGAGTCGTTCTGTAGACAAAACAACAGAACCATCAGTACTTGTGTTTTCATCATTAAAAGCTTTTTAAGAAAGATCCAAATGACAAATTCAAATTTAGACAAAAATAACTCAATTTATTGTCTTTTTAAACTTGTTTCTTTTTATTTAAAATGTAATAACTTTAAAATATTTGTATATAAAACTGTAGCATCACGAGAAGGATTATTTAGAAACAAACCAACAAAGCTTTTAACCCTAATGTCCTACAGGTCTGTCTACAGTCATTTCACCAAAGGTCAAACAGAAGAGTCCGTCCTGCAGTACCTGCTTCCGTTCAGGGGTAGGCACAACTGTGCCCTCATTCACTGAAATGTAAGTGAGCCTGCTAAGACTGGGGCTGGAACAGGCAGACTCAGGAGAACGATCTGGACCTGGACGTCTGTCAGCAAGACCTCTGCTGGATGAAGAAGGTGACTGCATGCTGCAGAGAGAAAGAAAGAAAAAGTGCAAATGACACGATCCATCTGTTGTAAACCGGCAGCAGCAAGTTACACCGTGATTAAGAGACACTGTGCTACCTGTCAGCACTAGGAATGGAAGTCTGACTTGGAGAGGAGTGAGTAAGAGGAGATGTAGATGGTCTAAAGCTGCAAGTGGTCTCTTCCACACATGGCTCTGGAACACTATTCATCAATCCTAAGGAACAAACGGTAAAAGTTACAAAAGATTCAATGTCACCAACTCCACTAATGTTCAAGTCATTATTACTGGCTGTTACGCACTAGAAGGGGGACTTTGTGGAGGTTGATGATTTTGGCAAGTGGAGCCAGCTGGTTTCTCAACAGATTTGAGAGAAAACGGAACATTTATATTCCCTGATGCTTTCTCCTGTGGAAAGTCCCCAGGTCTGTCTTGGAGCTCCTGACCTACGCTCCTCAGCCTCTGGCTTGAAGGAGAAGCAGCTTTGAGGCCAAGAGGACCTGACTGCTGTTGACTCCCATGTGGGGAGGTCCTGGATAAGCTTTCATGGTTGTGATCAGAAGAACTAATATTTGTTGTTGTGAGGTCCATGTCTCCCAGCTTGACATCACTTTGTAAAATGGTTTTACCTGAAAACCTACTAGTTCTGGTTAAAGCAGCAGCGTTGTCACAAGCCGTCCGTTTGTCTGGAGAAGCTCTGACAGGGGAAGACTGTCCCAAATCCACAGGCTTTTTAGAAGACCTGAGAGATGGTTGAGGACGAGGAATGGAGCTTTTCTTAGAGCTGCTGCTCTTTGCTGCCAACCGTTCATCAGAAAGTGGAACTGCAGAAGAGCTTGCAAGTGACACGTCCCCTTTCTTGTCTTTCTCCTCAGCCTTTGACCTTGAAGAAACCTCTTGATGCTCACGGTCCTGTTTGGCTGAATGTTCTGCCTGACAGTTCCTCTGTGAGCGGCTCAGGCTGTCAGCCCAACCACTCCAGTCAAAAGTCACGTGTCCGTCAGAGGACTCACTGGAACCAGACCGCTTGTTCTTCTTCAGGTATTTCTCCATGTTAAAGGCACCAACGTCTCCAGCACAGATGCTTCTCTGAAGAGTCTCTGTGAGTGCACTCTGATGCAGCTGAGGCAGGATCTGCCAAAGAAGCACAACAGTGGATTTAATCATCATCTTTAATCATTTTCAGCTAAAATTTTATAAAGATAAAATTTCATTAGCTTTTACCAGCTGGTCTCGTTAAAGCCACAACAGTCGACAAATGTAGCCATTTTTCTAGTGTTTGTGAGTTGTATTTGTATGCTTCATCTCCACATCACTAAATGATTGTTTGGAGGTTAATGTAACTCAAACCTATCAGGGTTTTCAAAGAAAAACAGCAAATATTCCCCAAACTGAGTTTACAGCTCAATTTGATCCGTTATAAAATGATGCTGTTGGAAAGTAGAATGTCTGCACAGCTCAATGCACATCGCAGCACAAACGCTTGCTTTTAATGATGATCTCCTTTTAAATGACTCCAAACCATCCTACTTCTGTCAACTCTTGTCCTCGCAGCTTTGAGTCCTCGCTTCATTTAAAGAGAGAAGAACTTTAGCTTTTTGCTTTCAACCTGGTGTCTCCACTTCACTTGTTGTCACTCTGTTACATCCAGCGATGATCTTAAGTTAATATCTGTCGCCCTCAGGTCCATCTGAAGTGCACTCGACAAGCTTTGGATCGACTCCTAATTGTTGGCAACAAAACAAGTTTTTCCTGACTTCTTGCATTTAATACAAAGATGTGTAAATCTTAGGCTTTTGGTAGTGAATGTTGTGCATTTAGTGGTTATATTTAAATCATAGTTGATGCACATATACCAAAAAAATCAAATCCATCCGTCTTCTTTAAATCAAAACAGAATTGTTTCTTATTTTGACAGCTATTATGGCTTTAACCTAAAAACTAAGTCAAATTCAAGTATCCTGATGCATGCTCAATAATCCAGGTAGAAAAATAAAATTAAGTCAGGTCCTCTGGACAGGTTCAAAAAACAAAAAGTCTTTCATCCAAAGGACTTCTTCAGTCTAAAGAAAGAAGTCTTTCGGATGAAAGACAAAACGTTTATTTTTTATTTTTTAACCCGTCCAGAGGACCTGACAGCTTTTTTTTTTTTTTTAGCTCAAATTCAAGTAGTTTTTTTTAGCATTGTCGCTGGATTTTTAAGACTTTGCAGCACCAAAACGGTAATTAAAAAATACATGCATTATATTTTTAGATTGAATATTTTGTGCTATCTGCTCAAAATGATTTTTTTTTTACTTTCTTGCTCCATAAATGAGCATTATAATCCTTCAACAAAAACATAAAAGCTTGTAACTCCACTCAGGCTTACATGTGCAGCTGCAGAGACTTCCTTTGTGCTGCATCCAGTAGACTCTGGATAGTTCCTTGTCCTACTCTTCTTGGACAGATCCACAATCATGGCAGCCAGCTGCGATGGGTCAGTGCTGACGGATGCATTTGCAATGGCTGAAGCAATTGTGCTAATACTTAGCATCAGCTGGCTGCTGTTGCTCTCGGGGGACAAACCATTTGGGGTACCCAGACTCGACTCAGATGTTGAGGCCTGACTGTGTTCAGACAGAGCAGCTCTGACAGTATGCTCCTAAACACAAGTGCAGTCAGAATACATAACATTTTACATTGAATGCATGAATAATGATGTTCTAATATTGACAAAAGATCCATTTACCTGGGATTCAGACAGTTCTGGAGCAGTAACCCCTTTTGGTGGCATCCTTTCACCTGGTGCATTAACAGTTTTGTCCAAGTCCTCTGGAGGGAGACGATCATGAGCAGAAAAGCAGAAAGTGAGTCGTTACATATTTAGAACAGATTTGATTTGATTTATCCTGAGCCATTCTGCAAACACACCTGGGCTGAGTGTTTTGTCCACTGTGGGATTGTTTGGAGAACTTTCTCCAGGGGAGAACTCCGAGAGGTTAATGAGGGGGAATGGTTCCCTCTTCTCTGGAGAGGCAATGTCGTACCCGAAGGATGGCTGGAGAAGAACAGCATGAGTTCAATGGTTCATTGCACGTTAGACTTTCTCTTCTGAAAAAGTTTAGAAGCTAAAACTAAACAAATGTAAATTCATGTAAACAATTTATTTATATATTTCTATCTGAAGAATTTCTGCTAGTACACATGTGCAGAGAAACTGCCTTGTGATTGGCATAGGACAGGTTTTTTTTTTTTGGCGTATTTAGCCGTGACCAGCTAAATGGTCAAACAGTTTAAAAAAATGATTTTATTAAAATAAAAATAAAAAAGGTCAGTAAAGGCATCCTATATTGAGTTGGAAGCAGTTGATTTCTGTGGAGAAATTCTCACATAGACAAAGACGTTAACATAGCTGTATGAACAATCTGTAAGATGCAACAAAGTGAAGTCAGGTCCTCTGGACGGACTCTTCTTAGTGGAAACATTTTTCTTTTATTCAAAAGACTTCTTCAGTCTATAAGATGTGTAGAGGACTCGGCCTCCGACCAAAACCTGCCTCTGAAGACCTTCATGGGACAGGAACTGTTATTTCATTGATTTGAATCCAGAAATACAAATTAGCTCATCCAGAGACT
>NC_056502.1:41349348-41376126 GCF_014905685.2 Nematolebias whitei
AGTCTCTGGATGAGCTAATTTGTATTTCTGGATTCAAATCAATGAAATAACAGTTCCTGTCCCATGAAGGTCTTCAGAGGCAGGTTTTGGTCGGAGGCCTAGTCCACTACAGATGAATAAACAAACTCCAAGGCAACAGAAAAGTTAGAGGGGACAAAAAAGACCACATCATTGTTCTTTGGGAGCAAAGAGACTTGAGACAGCAGGAATAAAGGATTATGGAGAATATTCTGATGCACGCTCAATAATCCAGGTAGAAAAATCTAAAAAAAGTAAAGTCAGGTCCCCTGGACAGATTCTTCCTGTTGAAACATTTCATCAGCCATCACCCCAATACTAAAAAAAAAACTGGTCTTGACCCTGAAAACCATAAATTTCTGGCCTATACCCAATCTTCTCTTTCTGTCTAAAATTTTAGAGAGTCATAGCTGATCAACTTCAGACCCACCTCAAATCCAATAGCTTGTTTGAACCATTCCAGTCCGGTTTGTTTCCGTCCAAAACACAGCACCGAAACAGCTCTTCTCAAAGTTACCAAGAATCTCTCCCTTTCCTCTGATTTTGGCCAGCTCATTATCTTCATCCCTCTGGACCTCACTGCAGCCGTTGACACTGTCAGTCATTCCATCCTCCTGTCCATCTCAAGTCCAACCTGAACATCACTGCTCCGCACTGTCCTGGTTTCATACCTCACAGACTGGCAACAGTTTATTCACATCAACTGCTGCTCCTCCTCGATAATCCTATCCCAGGGTCCAACATTTTTCAGTCATGTTATCTGGACAGTTTCTTTTTTTGTGCTGAAATGTTTAGCCTTCGATCCAGAAGGCTTCATCAGTCAAGGAAACACACAATAAAACTGATTCTTCCCCCAACAGCTTACTCCAAAGTGGAACAAACCAGTTCTGCTTGTGATAAGATGGTCTCTTTGGTACGCCCCATCTCCATTGACGGCCCTCTTCCTTGTTGACAGTCTTGTCAAACTGGTTGAAAACAACAAAGTCCATGCTCAGGCAATGGAGGAGGGGTGTACCAAAGTGACCATCTAATCACAAGCAGAACTGGTTTGTTCCACTTTGGAGTAAGCTGTCGGAGGAAGAATCAGATTTGTTGTGCGTTTCCTTGACTGACGAAGCCTTCCGGATTGAAGGCGAAACATTTCAGCACAAAAAAAGAAACTGTCTAGATGACCTGACTGAAAAATGTTGGATTTTATACCTGGATTATTGAGCATGGACTTTGTTCCTATCCCAGAGTGTTTCCCAAGGTTCAGTGCTTGGTCCTCTCCTTTTCATCCTTTACATCCTCCCCCTTGGTAATGTTAATCCATCGTCATGGCCTCCATTTTCACTGCTACGCTGATGACATACAGATTTACATTTCTACTACATCCATAAACGCCAACATCCACTCCACCCTCACCCATTGATTAACTGACATCAAAATCTGGAGGAAGCACAATTTTCTCAAATTAAATACTGACAAAACTGACATACTCATCATTGGTCCAAATAGTGTTACCAAGTCCACTCAAAACTTCTGCCTCAACTTTGACAACATCACTCTCACTCCATCCCCACTCATTTGTAATCTTGGTATTCTTCTCGACTCCACTCTTTCATTCGAATCACACGTTAAAGAGTTAACTCGGACTGCATTCTTCCATCTCAAAAACATGGCACAACTCCGCCCATCACTCATTTTCTCCACTGCTGAAATCCTAATCCATGCCTTTGTCACACCAAGAATTGACTAATGAAATAGTATTTTGTACGGTACACCATCCAAAACTCTCAACAAACTGCAATACAGTGAACCCTCGCTATAGCACGGTTCACCTTTCACGGTCTCTCTGCTTCACGGATTTGCATCGTTCATTGTGTTCTGCATTCTGATTGGCTAAACAGTCTCTCCAGTACAATAGTTATTTGTAAAAAACGTTTATACAGTACTTTTATTTGTTAAACAAATGCTTGGGCCTGTAAAAAGGTTTTGTTCTTTGGTTTGAATGTATTATGGAGTATTTCATTGTATAATAATTGTAAAAAAAGTAAAGGTTACTACTTCAAGGATGTCGCCTATCACGGGTTCTTTTTGGAACGTGAAAAACGAGGGTTCACTGTATATTCAAAACTCTGCTGCTCACCTTCTCACCCACATCCGCACACGTGAACATATCACTCCTGTCCTGCAGAACCTTCATCGGCTCCCCGTCACTCAGCACATCCATTTCAAGATCCTCCTCATCACATTCAGAGCCCTCCATAATCTGACCCCTCCATACCTGACCAACCTACTCCATCACTACACTCCTTCTCGTTCCCTCTGCTCCTCCGATGCCAACCTTCTGTCTCTCCCCTGTAGGACCAAGCTCTGAACCTGGGGAGACAGAGCCTTCATCGCTGCCCCACCCTCTGGAACTCACTGCCCCAACAGCTTCGTGTCTGCTACGATTTCTCCACTTTTAAGAAAGAACTCAAAACCCACTTGTTTAAAATTGCTTTTAATGTTTAAATTTGCTCCTTTTAAATGTTTTACTGTTTTTGTGTGTTATGCATTGTTGATTATTTTTATTTTTTTTACTCATGTAAAGCGTCTTTGAGTATTTAGAAACACGCTATACAAACAAAATGTATTATTATTATTATTATCTTTAAAATCTCAAACTCAGTCTTGTTAAAAGACTGAGTTTGTTTGCAGCTCTTTAGACTGAAGAATAAGAATTTTGGATAAAAGACGAAATGTTCAACAAAGAAGACTCCGTCCAGAAGACCTGACTCAGCTTTGTTAGAGAGAAGTTCATTCTTCACACTGAAAGTTGGCAGATTGTTGGGAAACTTTAAACAAACGTAGGCTTCATTTACAGATGCACAAGTAGCTGTTAAAATCATTGCTAACTGAATAAGCTCTAAACCTACAAGAAGTTTCAATTAAATTAAAAATGCTGCTGTCAAAGAGAGATCATGTTTCTAAAGTTTGAGCTTCTCTCCACTGGCTCCATGTAAAGTTCAGAACAGAACTGAAACATTTTATTTTTTAACATACAAAGCTCTCAACAGCCGAAGCTCCAACTTGTATTTAAAGATCTTATTGTTCCATAATTTCCAAACGGAGCACTTCAGACGGACATAATCTTTGTCACAGTTTATAAAACTATTTACTTACCCGTTTGACCTCGCTCTCATCAGTGCTTCCCAAACAACCCAAGGCTTCAGAGCGGTGCCCAAAAAAACGTCCTAAAGACAACCGCAGGTAACTTTCATCTCCTTGCCTAAAATCCGAGGACAACTGGGAAGCCCTCATCAGGATGTGGCTGTTGGAGGAGATCTTCCAGGATGAGTCACTGGGAAAGGTGTCGTTTCCACAGACTGGTTCAATTTTTTCTTCCTGTGTGAACAGAGACGCTCAGAAAACTGTCAGGCAGCTTCACAGTCGACAGCACAGCTGAGAGTTCCTAATATCTGCCACTGATTTACACAATATGGCTCTCGAAGCACAGTGCGCAGAAATGTGGCTCAGCTAAATGAAAGCATCCATCAACTAGAGGACGAGGAGCTTCTGTTGCATACCTGCATAAACTGGTGCTCTTTTTCAAACTCTTCTTGATCCTTCACTAGTTTTTCCATAGCATCACCTGCACAACAGAACAGTTGTTCTCTTATTTTTACACCCCAACAGTATATCTACAACATCTCAGGTTTTACAGTTGTACTTACTGGCAGGTACAAAGTCCTCATTTTGAAGTTTTTCATCATACTCTCCAGTTTTCCCATCAATCTCTTTCTGAAAGCTGGAGTAATAAGCCAGGTCTGTGACCCACTGCCCTTCTTCATTCTGGTAAACGACACCATGAGCAGCACTGGCTCCTGATGTGGAAAGCACAGTGTTCGTCACGTTACAAGACTCACCACTGAGTGGCAAGCTTAAAAATAATGCCAAGAATTTATTTTTGATATGGAAAACATCTTAGTGATGCAAAAATGACAAACAATAAAAATAACCAACCAACCTTGTTGAAACTCCAGATTGTCTGGACAGTGACTCCAGCCTTCGTCTGAGTCCTCCTGCTCTTGGAAGCTCTGGGAGAAATATTTGGGTTCCAGGGAAGTGGAGAGAGGATTGTTGTCCTCACTTGAACAATCTGAAGCCGCGTCACAACAAAGCCCTGCCCTCAAACCTAACGAGGGCCTGGCTCCGTCGAGCTCATCCACTCCCTCATCATCATCATCTTCTTTACCACTGTTAGGAAACAGCACCTAAAGCAGTTTGAAGATAAAACCTATGTAAACTGCATAGATGCAAATTTGTCAAAAATTTCCATTATAATATTATTATATCTCCCAATAATATTTTAAAACGTTAAATTTTAATGATAGCATGTGCAGAGCGTTGACGTAACGTAACAGTCACCTGGGAGAGGTGGAAGCTCCCTTGTGTGCCTTGAAGGTGAGAAACTGAATCCTGAGGTCTCCTTAGGTAGACAGAGTCCAACATACGGTCAGCTGCAGGCCCTGAGTTTGGGTTTTCCATGGCATCCTTGAGTTCAAAATTAAACCAAAAAGAACAGACATGATCTTAAAAGAGCTAATTGACTATTATCAAATCTTGCTACATACACTGTTGCACTTGTTAAAACTCTTGAGCAAAGCTGCTCCTCTGAATATTTTAGCCAACACAAAGTCAGTTTCTCAATAGTTAACCCCACTTATCACAATTTGCAGTCAGTGTTTCCCCTACCATTATTCATGAGTGCCCCGCCCTATCAACAGAACTGAGCACCCCACCTCCACAATTGAAATTAACATTTTCATTTTAAGACTTCAGTTTTAAATAAACTGTGCCTAACATTCTGTTTCAGGGGAATACATTTTGATTTACTCTTAGATATGCTGGACTGACAAATCATCCATTCATGTGATAGTAACTACAGTAGTCAATACTTCGCAGTTATACTTTTGCGGACTCGCTGTCGGGGTTTTTCAAAGATTGGACACGAGAAAAAAAAAATTGTACACAACACATGACTGTCAACTTTAATATTACTCACATGATTGGGATACAGGAAAAAGTTTTTTTGGTAGTTTTCTCTCAATAAGCCTACACTATCGCCACTCAAAAGAACTACATTTCCCAGAAGCAACAGTGCTTCCAGCCGTTGCCTTGTGCTGAAATGGAGGGACAGTTTTGATCCAATACAAAAAAGTTCAGTCCTTATTTATATATACCCATTTCCATTAGTACCGGTACAGCACAACTCGACTCAGCACGGTTCCAAGGCTTTTCCATTAGGAACGGTACGTAGAACCAGTCCTTTTCTTTCAGAACCCCTTTCTCTGTGGTACCACCCGGGCCGAGCAGGTACCAAAACGTGACGTCAGAACACTGTCGGTCACTGATTGGTCAGGGGGTGGAGTCAATGGCTGTTAGAGAAATTTCACAACATTCGATCCGCCATTTCCAATTACCGGTGTTCAAACTCGATGAGCGACTGGACTTACTTTAAAGCTTTTAAAAACAATAATGACAACACCGTGGTCTCATGCTGAAGTGCAGGTGTTTTTTGTGCTTGATGGCCAACGGCAAAATTCAGAGCGAGCTAGATGGAGCTCCATCGGTCCCCCCGGTCCTCTCCACCGGAGCCTCAGAGCCCCCTCAGGCCGGGCAGAGCTCAACTCCACAGCTCCGAGCTCCACTGGTCAGCGCACAAGATCCTCCATGCTGCCGACTCAGGGCTCCGGATCCCGGCCTTGCGGGCTCTGAGCTCCGCCGGTCTCCACGGAGGATCATACGAGCCGCTGACTCGCTGAAGGCCGTTCAGTGTTTCCCCTAGTTAACTTGCCATGGCGGGGTGCTCATCTCATCCATGATTTTTGTTGATGGGGGACAGAAACTTGTCTGAGCGCAGCTTGTACTAACAGCTTTTGAGTGGGGGCAGGGGGCGTTTAGCATGAGGGAAGAGGCAACATGAGTGCTTCCTTTAGCTTTTTAGCTAGAGAACCTGTATTTCTCGCTGCTAGCTTAGTGCTATGTCAGTGCCGGGTGGGCGTTTGGTTTGGTAGGCGGGCTGCTCAATTCAGTTGACGGGGTGGGGCACCCCCCTTGTATAATGGTAGGGAAAACACTGCCGTTGCATGGATCCCGACCTTGCATGCTCAAGAAGGCTGAACCCCGATCCCGGCAGACGAGCGGGACCGGGACGGGTCTGGGACGGAGGGTGGAAACGATTTTTAAAAACTTTTTATGTATTAAAAAAAATAATGTATTTTTTTTAATCAGTGAATATTAAAATAAATAAACTGTGCTGGCTTTATAATGAAATCCTGTTCTCACTTTAAAGACTATTAAATCTGTTAAAGTTAACTCAGCTGAAAAATCATTAAAAGACAAAATTATCGGATATCTCATGAAGATTTCCCTCAAACATGTTTAAAGAAGAAATGCAGCCGTTAGTTGAACTTTATTCTACCCCACAGATGTACAAATCACAAAACAATAACTTTAAAGCAACGCTAAAAATAAGAAAAATAATCTGAACAAGAAACAAAACCACAAGTGCAAATACATCAAATGATAAAGAAAATGTATAAAATTTTAAATGTAGATGTTTTTAGAATCTGCTTCATCAGTGGTTTAACGGTGAACTAAAGTTCATTAAAAGTTTATTAGCAGGAGATATAAATATATATATATAACATTTTATTTTTTGATTCTATCATTTTAATAATCTGTATTCTTTTAAATTTACCAGAAACTTCTAAATAAATCATCCTGTACTGAAACTTCTTTCAGCGTCTACACCAGCATTACTGCCATCAGCAGGTAAGGCGTGTTATGTGAATATGAACCCCGCCCACTGCAACCGGTACTCAAAGTATTATGGAAACACAATGTGTGCCGTACCGAGCCGAGTAGAACCGTGCTGTACCGGTACTAAAGGTAATAATGGAAAACGGGCAATAGTGACTTTGGCGCCCAGCGGATGCAGAGAGCCGCATGGAACCAGCCGGGAACTGGACCTTCAGACTCATCAGTGAATCTAAGTGCTGCCCGCTGACCCACAACGTCTTCCGAGCGGGGAGGCGCCGCCAAGAGGTCCGGCGTTCCCTCCAGACCCCACTGGGACTTTTCCATCTGGATTTGGACTCTATCAGAACCACTGTCTGGTCCCATGATGGCTATCTGAAGGTCCGGCTCCCTCTAAAGACATTTTGGTGCTCAAGGGCTGCAGAGAGTCGACCAGAACCAGCAGGGTAGGTCTGCCGAGCCAGACCGGAACCAAGACACTGTGTTCTGCAGAGCTGGTGAGTAAAATTTTGCAGTATTGTACAGTACATATACATATGTTTATTAGTAAATTACGTAGGTTTAAGAATTTAGAACATTGTGGGCTTCGTCTCTGCAGAACTGGAACAGAGCCGGACCAACCAACCAGAACCAAGCTGCTGTGTTCTGGTGAGTAAAGTTTAATAGCTACATATACAGTACTGTACGTATGTTGTTAACATTATGTAGGTTTAAGAGTTTAGAACATTGCAAGAGTGTGGGAAGGGTTTATAAAGTCTTGAAATATATCTGGAACATAACCCCCCACAATAAACGAGGGACTACAGTATATGCTTAGCAAGGTAAATTACAGTTAATTAAATATTTATTCACATTTGCCAAATCTGCTGTAAATTAAAGATTTCACACACTTCGCTGGAATTAAAATGTGTTGTGCTTCAGTGGCACCTGGGAGTTAAATAAAAATACATCTCAGTCAAAAGGTTAATGAACCGCAAAATAAGCCGCAGAAATACAGAGCCTATAAAAATTCACCTCCTTGGATGTTTTATGATTTTGTTAGTTTGTTCTTCTCTCTCGTTAAATTATTTTTAAAATAAAGTTGATCATTTGACAAGAAAATGAGTTAAGGGGTCAAAATATTTTAAAAACACTCAATAAGTCAGATTAAAATACAGTATATTACAGAGATATATTAGGTGCACTTACCAAGGCTTCTTGTCGGTCCAGCGTTGTGCTCCAGTTGACAGAAAGTCTCTGAAAACCTCCGGACACCCCAACAGAAGAGCTGGCCTCACCTGTTCCCACAGGACCCACACGGTCACCCATCTGTCAAATACACCAACATCACAGACAATGACAGATACAGAAAGTAAAATCCAATTACACATCAAAGTACTGCACATAAACATCAGTACACAATATTAAGTGAATTTTGTTCACATTTCTGTCACAGCAATTCTGTAATTCAGAGGATAGGCAACTATCCAGGCTGAAGAAGGAGTCCTATCGGGCCTTTTTGGCCTGTGGGACCCTGGAAGCAGCTGATGGGTACCGGCAGTCCAAGCGTCATGCGGCTCGGGTGGTCACCGAGGCAAAAACTCGGGCATGGGAGGAGTTCGGAGAGGCCATGGAGAATGACTTCCGCACGGCTTCAAGGCGATTCTAGTCCACCATCCGGCGTCTCGGGGGGGGGGAAAGCGGTACGCCACCAACACTGTTTATAGTGGGAGTGGTGCGCTGCTGACCTCAACTCGGGATGTCGTGGGTCGGTGGGCAGAATACTTTGAAGACCTCCTCAATCCCACCGGCACGTCTTCCACTGAGGAAGCGGAGCCTGGGGACTCTGGGTCGGGCCCTCCAATCTCTGGTGCTGACGTCACCAAGGTGGTTAAAAAGCTCCTCGGTGGCAGGGCCCCAGAGGTGGATGAGATTCGCCCAGAGTTCCTTAAGGCTCTGGATGTTGTAGGGTTGTGTTGGCTTACGCGACTCTGCAATATTGCGTGGACATCGGGGGAAGTTCCCCTGGATTGGCAGACCGGGGTGGTGGTCCCCCTATTCAAAAAGGGAGACTGTAGAGTGTGTTCCAACTACAGGGGAATCATGCTCTTAAGCCTCCCTGGTAAGGTCTATTCGGGGGTTCTGGAGAGGAGGGTCCGTCGGATAGTCAAACCTCGGATTCAGGAGGAGCAGTGTGGTTTTTGTCCTGGAACACTGGACCAGCTCTAAACTCTCAGCAGGGTCCTGGAAGGTGCATGGGAGTTTGCCCAACCTGTCTACATGTGCTTTGTGGACTTGGAGAAGGCGTTCGACCGCGTCCCTTGGGGAACCCTGTGGGGGGTACTCTGGGAGTATGGGGTACCGGGCCCTTTGATACGGGCTGTTAGGTCCCTGTATGACCGGTGTCAGAGCCTGGTCCGCATTGCCGGCAGTAAATTGGGCTTGTTCCCGGTGAGAGTTGGACTCCGCCAAGGTTGCCCTTTGTCACAGATTCTGTTCATAACTATTATGGACAGAATTTCTAGGCGCAGCCAAAGTGTTGAGGGGATCTATTTTGGTGGCCTTAGGATTGCGTCTATGCTTTTTGCAGATGATGTGGTCCTATTGGCTTCATCAGATAGTGATCTACAGCTTTTGCTGGAGCGGTTCGCAACCTAGTGCGACGCGGCCGGGATGAGGATCAGTTCCTCCAAATCCAAGGCCATGGTCTTGAGCCGGAAAAGGGTAGAGTGCCCTCTTCGGGTCAGGGAGGAGGTCCTGGCCCAAGTGGAGGAGTTCAAGTATCTTGAGGTCTTGTTCACGAATGAGGGAAAAATGGAGCGTGAGATCGATAGGCGGATAGGTACAGCATCTGCAGTGAAGCGGGTGCTGTACAGGTCTATTGTGGTGAAGAGAGAGCTGAGTCAAAAGGCCAAGCTCTCAATTTACCGATCGATCTACGTTTCCACCTTCATCTATGGTCATGAGCTTTGGGATGTGACCGAAAGAACGAGATCTCGGATACAAGTGGCCAAAATGAGTTTTCTCTGCAGGGTGTCTGGGCTCTCCCTTAGAGATAGGGTGAGAAGCTCGATCATCCGGGAGGGACTCAAGAGTAGAGCCGCTGCTTCTCCATGTCGAGAGGAGCCAGTTGAGGTGGCTCGGGCATCTGTTTAGGATGCCTCCTGGACACTTCCCTGGTGAGGTGTTCCGGACACGTTCCACCGGGAGGAGGCCTAGAGGAAGACCCAGGACTCGCTTGAGGGACTATGTTTCTCGGCTGGCCTGGGAACGCCTCAGGATTCCCCCGGAGGAGCTGGACCAAGTGGCTGGGGAGAGGGAAGTCTGGGCCACCCTACTAAGGCTGCTACCCCCGCGACCCGACCCTGGATAAACGGAAGAAAATGGATGGATGGAAATTTATGGCAACCCTGATTAGGGCTCAGCTGCATTCATTGTGCATGCAGCGTCTGCATGATCAGCTGCGTCCAAACAGATGAATACACTAACATTTATTTGTAACTGAATTCATTGGTTTTGCTCCTACATGCTGAAAAAGGGTGAGCAGCACAAAAACACTGCTCTCTGCCTTTTATTATAACTGTTGTTAGTGCAGAAAAACTTTTGATCGCAGATGCCTGCGGTGCGCATGTGCAACTTCACACTTGAGGAGCATTTCACACCTTCGTGTGCCTGTGTGTGTGTGTGTGGGGGGGGGGGGGGGGGGCGACGCAGCAGAAAGGCTGCAGTTTCACGTCGTGGGCCTTAGACTGGCTGCCTTGTATGTCAATCAAGTGACAAATTTCATAGTGAGGATGCTGACGTCTATTTTTAATGACATGTGATCTACTCATCATGCCTTTGCGATCAACCGTAGATCGCAATCGACATATTGGGCACCCCTGACTTAGATACTTGAGGGTGGACAAAGCTCAAAAATTTTCAGCCATTATGTAGATCATTATATTGATCATTATGACCGCCTTCCCCTCAACATTGGTATCAGCGATAACCAAAATTTCCCTATCGATGGAGCTCTAGTAAATTGTGTTAATCTGTCCATTTCTTATGACCTCTTGGTTCTGTGCAGGGCTGCTGTGAGCTGCTGCTTATGTTGCTTTGTGTATATGGTTGGAGGATGGACACAAGATGGTACCTGTGCTGCAAGCATGAGATGATAACTGCTGCATATGAAGTGGTAACCACTAAGTCAAGCTGAGAGTATAATTTGATGGAAGTACAAATTGACCAGCACACCTCTACAGATGGAAAACATATCCACAAACTTTTATAAGGTGTATGCTCATAGTTTTAATTATAGTGAAAATATGATTTGCTACAGATGCGCTCACCAGAGATCGTACCTCTATGTGTCTGGGAACACCGTTCCTTCCATGTTCTGGAAGAATATTCAGATCAGTGTTCTCGTCTTCATCGATGAGACTACTTCCAACAATTCCCAGACCACGCAGAGCATCAAAGGTGGTCTTTACATTGTTAGCTGCAAGAGGTATGGTTGAAACTCCACCGTCATTTCCACTTTCCTCACTCCCACTGCTCCCATCTCCACCTCCTCCATCTCCTAGTGTTTACAATAGCACAACACATACTGGTAGTCTGAAGCAAAGGTCAGGAGGGTTAGTTTTCACACAACACAATCAAATATCTGGAACAAAATATGCTGCTTTGAGGTTTGTCAACATTAATTGCTAAACATAATGAAAATGTTTGATGAATTCCAAAGGTCAGAAGAACAGGAAAGAAAATGTGTCAGTGAAACCTTTTATTGTTGTACCTGTAACAGGAGAGTTGATGACTTGTCCTTCAGCAGATCTCCTCTGTTCAATGCCAGGCAGCAGAGACACACGACCACGAGGAGCAGACGCTTCATCATCTGAACTGCCACCTTCTAATCCTGGCCTGAAACTTGGGTGGTTACTTTCTCCAACCTTTGCCAACATGTACAGACACACATAAAAAGACCAGCTGTCAAAAAACAAACATTGGCTTACCAGTCAAAGAAACGGACATTCAGAAGTTTTAAACCCGATTTAATACACACATCACACAAATGCACATGCAACTACTGTGTTGTTCTGTTTGTGACTTTTTTCTCTTTTACTTGCACATTTTAGCAATCTGCTCAAGTTTATGCATTTTTGCACCTGACTCCGCTAAAAACTTTGTGCTGCTAACCACATATCAGAACATGTTTCTACCAAACTTCCGGTAAGATGGCGCCTGTGTACATGGCTTGCAATCCACCTCTGCTGCTGGTGTTCAGATTATTTGTGTTTTGTTTGTTTTTTATCTGGGACATAAACTCGCTGCTGGTGTATGACTGACAACAGCTTCAGGATCTTCGTTTTTTTACCGCCAATGTCGCTTATTTGGACCAATATGAGCGTTCCTCTGGGGGCAAATGAGGGTGGAGACAGGTGTGGGTGGTTCACCAAACCCACCCACATTTTGATGTTGTTGGTACCGGGAGTTGAACCAGCTATCTTCCAATCACAGACCTCTGCGCCACCACTCCCTCCCAGGAAAAGAGTGTTTGAAGATTTTAACTTTTTTTTTTTTACTTAAACCTTTATTTTACCAGGAAATAAATCCACTGAGATTACTGATCTCTTTTACAAGGATGTCCTGGGCAATGTGCAAAGCTTTCCAGTGACAAAGTTCTATTTCGTGTAAGCTATACCCTTTAAAAACCGTCGCTATTGGGTTTACCAGCGCACAGCGCGCCAAACACTAAAAACTTCTGGTCCACGCCCACCTGCTGTGTGGGCCCTACCCGGTCCGTTATAAATTGCATCTAAACCAGAGATCGACTCCCGTTTTTCTTCAGCCAACGCTAAGAACACTACTTCTAAGAAAGAAAAATAGTAAAGAAAAGAGAAGAATAAAGATGCCTTCCATTAAGAAAACGAAGACCATCCGTCTGTGCCTCGCGTGCCAGACAGGCTACATCTTATCGACGGACCTGCAAGTCGTGTGTGAAAGCTGCCTGGGAGCTGACCACGCTCGGCAAGCTTTGGATCCGCTCTTCTCCTGTCCAGCCTGTAAAGTTTTTCGGCTGAGGAGAAGTAGCGCCGGTGTAAGCTCTTTTCCTCTAAGGAGGATGAGTTTCAATCGAGGGGGGACTGTTCACTCCAGGAATTTTTGAACTCCCTGGACACGGAGTTCGTGAACACATCCCCCTCTGAAGCTGAAAAGGGCTAGCAGCCGCGCTCCATCCTGCCTTGCAGGAGGTTTGGAGCCGGTGTTGCCTTCGATGGTCGCCTCCCCAAGCACCCAGGGGTCGTCCACCACTCTGCTCCACTAGGTCCCGGAGATAATCAGGTCGGCAAGAGCCTGCAACCTAGAAGTGCCCGAGCCGGCAGCCCCAGCCATGTTGACCTTTTTGGCGGGAAGGTTTGCCGCTCAGCACATTGGACACCAGGACCCGGTCTGGCCCTGTTTCCTGGCTGTGTCCGCCCTCCTCCTTGGTTCACCCAACGATCCCTTACAGTTGAGGGCTCCGGTCGCCTCCTACACGGCCATAACCAAAGTCATTGATGGAGCTTCTGGAAAAAGATGCGATTTCCAGAGTTCCCCCGGGAGAGGAGGAAGCCGGTTTTTACTCCCGGTACTTCCTGGTTCCGAAGAAGTCGGGAGGCCTCAGCCCAATTCTGGATCTGTCTGCCTTCAACAAATTCATCATGGAACGACCTTTCCACATGCCGATGGTGAAACGTGTTCTAGAATACGACACGAGGGGATTGGTTTGTGTCCATAGAGCTGAAGGATGCATTTGTCCACATTCCAATAATAAACAAACACAGGAAATTCCTCCGTTTTTCCTTCCAGGGGGTCGGTTTTCAGTACAACCGTCTGCCGTTCAGATACGCGCTCACCCCGCGCACGTTCTCAAAATGCATGGAGGCAGCTCTGCAACCACTTCAAGCAAGAAGGATAAAAATCCTGTTTTATCTGGATGACCTCCTGCTGTTATCTCGGTCCAGAAGAGAGGCAGAGACACAAACAGTTGTTTTAGTGAATCATCTGTCTCATCTGGGATTCATGATAAATTGGGAGAAGAGCCCTATAATTTCGTTTCAGCGTATTACATCCCTGGGAGTGAATCTAAACTCAGTGAACATGACAGCTGTCCTGTCAGAACAGAGGAGGGAATCCCTGACGTCATTGCTTCAGTAAGCCTTTGGGAGTCGATCTCCGGTCCAAAAGCAATTTATAACGGACCGGGTGGGGCCCACACAGCAGGTGGGCGTGGACTAGAAGTTTTCAGTGTTCAGCGAGCTGCGCACGGGTAAACCCAATAGCGAAAGCTTTTAAAGGGCTACGCTTACACTCAAAGATTCTGGGGTTACAATACGTAAACAACGTTCAGTAAACTGGGATTTTTGTTTGTTTTGCAATATAAATAAAACAAAAACAAACAAACGATCAGTTTGTGTCCCCTCAGTGCTGACGGGCTTCAAGGGTTTAGAGGCTCATTCCACCCAGGGGCAGCTGTGGTGTAGAGGTAGGGCAGCCGGATTGGAACCAGAATGTCACAGGTTCAACTCCTCACAGTGTCCACATGTTGTGGTGTCCTTGAGCAAGACACCTAATCCCAACCTGCTCCCCGGGTGCTTCCACAGCTGCCCAATGCTCCAACTGGGTGTATCTCAGTTGTGATGGGTTAATGCAGAGATCTAATTTCATCATTGTATGGAAACATACAACGATAACACATAGCACTTTGTTCTTCTAAAGAACTGGCTGGAGGCAGGTTGTATGCGAGACATTTTGAACAAAGCTTGGCACAAACAATAGAACCTCAGAAAATAAATGAGTGAAAAAAGAAACAATAATGTCTGCTCCAAAAAAAATGATTGATAATATTCTGACCAGCTGTCTGGATGTGCTTGGTAGCAGTCGCGTTCTGCTAAGATTCCTTCTCGCTGACTCCAGCTCATCCTCAGTGTCCTCATCACTAGCTGGACAGGAGTCCATTCCTGTAGCTGCAAGGCGCACATCAGGCATCTGGAAGTCCTCCTGGGACAAAAAAAACCAACAACACAAACACACAAGAGTGTGATGTAATTACAAAATAGAACAGAAATGACAGATTTCAGTGACTATAATGTTCTTGTCTGTTTAACAAGTCAAACCCTAATTTTAAAGTTGTTTTTATAAAAATGAATTGTTTTGAAACAGAGGTTTACAGCTGTGATTAGCAAGACATTAGCAGACTCTTTTAGAGCAATAACAAACGCACTCACCTGATCATAGTGATCAAAGAAGTGGTGCCTATGCTGCTCCACCTCTTTAGAACTTGCATCCAATACTTCATCAGTAGCTTCGCCCACTCCCTGTGCAATTATGTTACATTAATACCTTCTCAAAATAAAATAAAGTACAAATCTTCTTCAGGTCTGGAGTCTTACCCTAACTGGGATCTCCTGCCCTTCCACTCTGCCTCTCTGCATTGCAGGAGGGACCAGTTTATTGAAGTACAACTCCAGTTCATCTTCAGGCAGGTTGACCAAATCAATGTCATCATCTGATAGACAAATGGAGTCATGTTTAATGCAAGCACGTGTGTCACAATCACAAACAAAGATCAGTCTTGAAGGTCTGGTCTTCTTCACCCTGTGTTTCAACAGCCAGAGCACTGAGTGATGAGGTACTCGATCTCCAACACTGAGCTCCTAGAATGAAGAGTACAACTGGAGGATGAACGCAAGTCCTACCTGTGATATCACTGCTCATGCTGTCCACAGACATGAGCTTCTCGTTGGCCAGGAAACTTGAGTTGCTGTCACTGAAATGGTCACTATCACTCTGCACATCATGAGCCTCAGCTGCAGCAGGTACTGCCTGACAAATGGATGACATGTAATGTGAGGAACACCCCTTTAAACAATGAAAATATGCTCTAAGTGCCAATACAGCTCTATAGTTCCTTCTCTGAATTAAAGCAGCATTTAATTTTGTATCATCACAAACTGCGGTCTGAGTTATGGACCTTCTGTGCACAGTTCTTGTGAAAAAAAGCTGTGGATAAAACATTCCTCACACACATTTAATACCACATATCTACAATTGGAGGTAAATATGTACAACCACACAATGATAAATAAATTGATCATATAGCAAAGAACATGCATGCAAATAATAAAACATTACAAAAGTGGTACCTTTGTATCTGTACTGCTCTTCTGTTCAAACTTGGAAAACTTCAAAAGTCCTGTGGACAAATCTGTCAGAGGAGACATCACTGACCTTCAGCAGTACTTAAACACATGCAGTCTCACTATCACAGTCAGAAAGTATGTTTCCAATTCAGTAGCAAATGTCCACACTTTGATCGTCACCAATAGCATAAAGACTACACCAGTCTCCTGTTTTTTCCCTTCTCTGTAACCCCTGGCACATGGGCAGTAGGCTACTTACAACTTCACACAGACTTTTAAAAATCAAGGTTATTGTTTAAGGCAGTGATAGTGGATCGCAAGTCTGATTAATTAAAATGTGATTAATCAGACATTGATAATTGTATTACAATTGCATAGCAGTCCTTTGAATTAAATTGTGAGGTGCCTAAAGTTTCACATCCCCCCAACAAGAATCTGACATCTTTAAACAAATTGTCTGAGGTTCAGTTTCAGCTTTAAAACCAAAATAAAAAGAAAAGGTTCTCCGCTAAGCAAGCAACGCTAATCAGAGTACGGGCAAAGACATGTTTTAATAAAGATGGATAACAGAGCACTCACCTGGTCCAAGTTCTGAGGGAGGGTTGTACACTGAACCTGTCTGCATGGGACACACTGAGCCTTGGTTCCTGGGTGCACTCTCATCCAGACTGATCTTCACAAGCATGTCTGACAGGCGGTGGGCTGCAATGAAGTCATCTGCATTGTCCCTGCATTGCAAGCAGAAACGGAAATACTGACTACATTAAAATATAACTGCAATAAAACAGATTTGTCTAATGTATGTTGATTATACCAAATCTATATTGCAAATTAGCTTTAATGTGCTTTATAATGAGCTAAATTTACTTCTGCTGTGGTGTAAAAAAAAAGTGTTTTCAATACAGTTAAAAATCAGTTCATATTGCTCGTTGCCTTTAATGCCAATGTTTTAAACTAAAATCAATATATGATGAGAAAAGAGACATGTGTATGTGTTTTGGCCAAACCTTGAAAAAAGTGCAATGTGCAGACTATATATTTGTACCTACACATCATATTTTCATATATCATATGATACATATATAAATATTTGTATCATCTACAAATATTTATACATAATTGTGAGTGGCCAAAGTATGTGAACCTCTAGGATTACAAATTCAAAAATACTTTATTTATCCCAAAGGGAAATTAAATGTTGTAACTTCTTATCCTCGGTTCATTAAGAGATGTTATAGATGCTGATGGCTGTAGACAGGAAGGATCTCTTGTAAAGGTCCGTCCCACAGCAGATCAGAAAAAAACTGGCCACAGAAGCCGTCCAATCCATCCACCCAGACTCAGCTGGTCTCTCAGTCCTCCTGGGAAGCAGGACAACCCAAATCCTGGGCAGAACTCCTCCCAGAGTGATGGCCACTCCTCCCAGCAGCCTGCTGAGCTCCTCGTCACTGCGGACAACCGGCTGCAGGTGCCTGGGGATGATCCCAGTCCTTCTGCTGACAAGAGCCGTGTTTCATGCAAGTTCCAGGATCTCAGTGGTCAGGTACTCACGCACAGCCAGCACGTAGATGGGAATGCATCTACAGTGCCTCCTTTTCAATTCCTTTGAGATTTGGTGCTGTAGCTGAGAAATTATTTGAGCTTTTGAGATTAGCAGTTAATTTGAAGGTGAAATTAGAGTCAGGTGTTTTTAATCAATGGATGATGGATGATCAGGTGTGAGTGGGCACCCGGTTTGATTTAAAGAACAGGGATCTATCAAAGTCTGCTCTTCACAACATGTTTGGATCATGGCAGGAACAAAGGAGATATGAGGACCTCAGAAAAATAGTTGTTGATGCTCATCAGGCTGGAAAAGGTTAAAAACCATCTCTAAAGAGTTTGAACTCTACAAATCCACAGACAGTTTGTGTACAAATAGAAGAAATTCAAGACCATTGTTCCCCTCCCCAGGAGTGGTGAACCAACAAAGATCACTCCAAGAGCAAGGTGTGGAATAGTCTGCGTGGTCACAAATGGTAACTTCTAACTTGCCCAGAGTAACTTCTAAACAAGTGAAGGTCTCTCTCACTAATGTTGATGCTCATGAGTCCACCATCAGGAGACAATGAACAACAATTGTGTGCATGGCAGGTTGAAGGAGAACCCACTGCTCTCCAAAAAGAACATGGCTGCTCGTCTGCAGTTTGTTAAAGATCAAGTGAACAAACCAGAAGACTGTTGGAAGAATGTTTTGTGGACGATGAGAACAAAATAGAACTTTTTGGTTTAAATGAAGTGTGTTCTGTTTGGATAAATGAAAACTCTGCATTCCTGCAAAAGAACCTTCTCCTATGTAATGGTAAATGGACTGTACTTATACAGGTCCTTCTCAAAAAATTTGAATATTGTGATAAAGGTCATTATTTTCCATAATGTAATGATAAAAATGAAACTTTCATATATTTCAGATTCATTGCACACCAACTGAAATATTTCAGGTCTTTAATTGTTTTAATACTGATGATTATGGCATACAGCTCATGAAAACCCAAAATGCCTGTCCCAAAAAATTAGCATATTTCATCCCACCAATGAAAGACAAGTGTTTTTAATACAAAAAACGCCAACCTTCAAATAATTATGTTCAGTTATGCACTCAATACTTGGTCGGGAATCCTTTTGCATGAATGACTGCTTCAATGCGGCGTGGCATGGAGGCAATCAGCCTGTGGCACTGCTGAGGTGTTATGGAGGCCCAGGATGCTTCGATAGCTGCCTTAAGCTCATCCAGAGTGTTGGGTCTTGCGTCTCTCAACTTTCTCTTCTCAATATCCCACAGGTTCTCTATGGGGTTCAGATCAGGAGAGTTGGCAGGCCAATTGAGCACAGTAATACCATGGTCAGTAAACCATTTACCAGTGGTTTTGGCACTGTGAGCAGGTGCCAGATCATGCTGAAAAATTAAATCCTCATCTCAATAAAGCTTTTCAGCAGATGGAAGCATGAAGTGCTCAAAAATCTCCTGACAGCTAGCTGCATTGACCCTGCCCTTGATAAAACACAGTGGACCAACACCAGCAGTTGACATGACACCCCAGTGACTGTGGAAACTTGACACTGGACCTCAAGCAATGTGAATTCTGTGTCTCCTCTCTTCCTCCAGACTCTGGGACCTTGATTTCCAAAGGAAACGCAACATTTACTGTAATCAGAGAACAAAACTTTGGACCACTCAGCAGCAGTCCCAGGCAAGATGCTTCTGACGCAGTCTCTTGTTCAAGAGTGGCTTGACCTGGGGAATGCGGCACCTGTAGCCCATTTCCTGCACACGCCTGTGCACGGTGGCTCTGGATGTTTCTACTCCGGACTCAGTCCACTGCTTCCGCAGGTCCCCCAAGGTCTGGAATCGGCCCTTCTCCACAATCCTCCTCAGGGTCCGGTCACCTCTTCTCGTTGTGCAGCGTTTTCTGCCACACTTTTCCCTTCCCACAGACTTCCCACTGAGGTGCCTTCATACAGCACTCTGGGAACAGCCTATTCGTTCAGCAATTTCTTTCTGTGTCTTACCCTCTTTCTTGAGGGAGTCAATGATGGCCTTCTGGACAGCAGTCAGGTCGGCAGTCTTACCCATGATTGCGGTTTTGAGTAATGAACAAGGCTGGGAGTTTTTAAAAGCCTGAGGAATCTTTTGCAGGTGTTTAGAGTTACGTCGTTGATTCAGATGGTTAGGTTAATAGCTTGTTTAGAGAAACTTTTCATGATATGCTAATTTTTTTGGGACAGGCATTTTGGGTTTTCATGAGCTGTATGCCATAATCATCAGTATTAAAACAATTAAAGACCTGAAATATTTCAGTTGGTGTGCAATGAATCTGAAATATATGAAAGTTTCATTTTTATCATTACATTATGGAAAATAATGACCTTTATCACAATATGCTAATTTTTTGAGAAGGACCTGTATAGCGCCTTTCTATCTTATTTCAAGATACTCAAAGTGCTTTACACTACAGTCTGTGTTCTCATTTACCCATTCATACAGCACTCTACTAGATCTCTACAAAGCTAATTGAACAAATCATTCTAAAGAGACTAATCAGAGCTTTAGATCACATTCATTGATGGGACACACATCAGAGGCAGTGAGGGGTTCAGTGTCTTGCCCAGGGACACTTCGACATTTGACTGCTGGTGGATTCGAACCCCCAATTCTCGCATTGGAGGACGACTGCTCTAACCACTCAGCCACAGCCGCCCCGTGAATGTAATATATATCCAATATGTGAAACATGGTGGTAGTAGTTTCATTGTTTTGGCCTATTTTGCTGCATCTGGGCCAGGACAGCTTGTCATCATTGATGGAACAATTAATTCTGAATTATATCAGAGGATTCTAAAGGAAAATGTCAGAACATCCATCCAAGAATTGAAATACAACATGACAAGAAAAGGTGGGTCATGCAGGAAGACAATGACCGTAAACACACAAGTGGTTCTACCAAAGAATGGTTCAAGAAGAATAAAGTTCATGTTGTGGAATGGACAAGTCAAAGTCCTGACCTTAAGCCAATCCAGATGTTGTGGAAGGACATGAAGCAGCAGTTAATATGAGGAAACCACCAACATCCAACATTTGAGCCTGGTTCTGCTGGAGGTTTCTTACTTTTAAAAAGGGAGTTTTTCTTTCCACTGTTGCCACTGTGCTTGCTCAGGATGGGAGACTGCAACGAAGCCAAGATTCAACTTGTCTGCTAGATTCTTTAGATAGAGAACTTTACTAATTGGCTTTTATGTGAATGTTCCTGTAAAGTGCCCTGAGACAACTTTGTTGTGATTTGGCACTATATAAATAAACTGAATTGAAAATTGAATTGAACATCCAGAATTGAAGCCGTTCTGTACGGAGGAATGGATAAAACTCCTCCAAGCTGGTGTGCAAGACTGATCAACAGTTACCAGAAACGTTTAGTTGCAGTTAGTGCTGCAAGGGGTGGGGGTGGCACCAGATAATGAATGCAAAGGTTCACATACTTTTACCCATCCATCCATCAATCAATTTTCTTCCGCTTATCCGGGGTCGGGTCGCGGGGGTAGCAGCCTAAGTAGGGTGGCCCAGACTTCCCTCTCCCCAGCCACTTGGTCCAGCTCCTCCGGGGGAATCCCGAGGCGTTCCCAGGCCAGCCGAGAAACATAGTCCCTCCAGCGTGTCCTGGGTCTTCCTCTGGGTCTCCTCCCGGTGGAACGGGTCCAGAACACCTCACCAGGGAGACGTCCAGGAGGCATCCTAAACAGATGCCCGAGCCACCTCAACTGGCTCCTCTCGACGTGGAGAAGCAGCGGCTCTACTCTGAGTCCCTCCCGGATGACCGAGCTTCTCACCCTATCTCTAAGGGAGAGCCCAGACACCCTGTGGAGAAAACTCATTTCGGCCGCTTGTATCCGAGATCTCGTTCTTTCAGTCACAACCCAAAGCTCATGACCATAGATGAAGGTGGGAACTTAGATCGATCGGTAAATTGAGAGCTTCGCCTTTTGACTCAGCTCTCTCTTCACCACGACAGACCTGTACAGCACCCGCCACATACTTTTACAACTCATGTAATATTGGATAATTTTCTTCAATAAATAAATGACCAAGTAAAATATTTTTGTCTCATTTGTTTAACTGGGGTCTCTATCTACAGGTGCTGGTCATAAACTTAGAATATCATGAAAAAGTTTATTTCAGTAATTCCATTCAAAAAGTGAAACTTGTATATTATATTCATTCATTTCACACAGACTGATATATTTCAAATGTTTATTTCTTTTTATGTTGATGATTATAACTGACAATTAATGAAAATCTCAAATTCAGTATCTCAGAAAACAAGAATATTGTGAAAAGCTTCAATAATGAAGACACCTGGTGCCACACTCTAAATCAGCTAATTAACTCAAAACACCTACAAAGGCCTTTAAATGGTCTCTCAGTCTAGTTCTATAGGCTACACAATCATGGGGAAGACTGCTGACTTTACAGTTGTCCAAAAGACAACCATTGACACCTTGCAAAAATGAGGGCAAGACACTAAGGTCATTGCTAAAGAGGCTGGCTGTTCACAGAGCTCTGTGTCCAAGAACATTAATAGAGAGACGACGGGAAGAAAAATATTTCGTAGGAAAAAAAGTGTACAAGCAATAGGGGTAACCGCACCCTGGAGAGAATGGTGAAACAAAACCCATTCCAAAATGTGGGGGAGATTCACAAAGAGTGGGCTGCAGCTGGAGTCAGTGCTTCAAGAACCACCACGCTCATAAGTATGCAAGACATTTCTACATTTTTTTGCTTTGTTTTGTTTTTTGTTTTTTTGAATGTCCAGAGGACCAGATTTAACTTTTTTGGATTTTTCTACCTGGATTATTGAGCATGCATCAGGCTATGCAAGACATGGGTTTCAGCTGCCACATTCCTTGTGTCAAGCCACTCTTGAATAAGAGACAGCGTCAGAAGCATCTCGCCTGGACTAAAGACTAAAAGGATTTTATTGCTGCTGATTGGTCCAAAGTTATGTTCTCTGATGAAATTATATTTTGTATTTCCTTTGGAAATCAAGGTCCCAGAGTCTGGAGGAAGACAGGCACAGAATCCACGTTGCTTGAGGTCCAGTGTCGAGTTTTCAGTCAGTGATGGTTTGGGGTGCCATGTCATCTGCTAGTGTTGGTCCACTGTGTTTTCTGAGGTCCAAGGTCAACGCAGCCATCTACCAGGAAGTTTTAGAGTGCTTCATGCTTCTAACTTTATGGAGATGCAGATTTCATTTTCCAACAGGACTTGGCACCTGCACATAGCGCCAAAGCTACCAGTACCTGGTTTAAGGACCATGGTATCCCTGTTCTTCATTGCCCAGCATACTCACCTGACCTTAACCCCATAGAAAATATATGGTGTATTGTGAAGAGGAAGATGTGATACGCCAGAACCAACAATTCAGAAGAGCTGAAGTGCCACAGATTGATCGACTCCATGCCACGCCACATTGCTGCAGTAATATTCTAATATTCTGAGATACCAAATTTGAGGTATTCATTAATTGTCAGTTATAATCATCAACATTAAAATAAATAAACATTTGAAATATATCAGTTTGTGTGTAATGAATGAATTTAATATTCAAGTTTCACTGTTTGAATGGAATTACTGAAATAAATCAACTTTTTAATGATATTCTAATTTTATGGCCAGCACGTGTACTTTTAGGACTTGTGTGGAAATCTGATGTTTTATGTCATTTATGCAGAAATATAGAAAATTCTAAACATTTCACAAACTTTCAAGCACTACTGTATATCTACACCATATTTTAGCACAATAACTGTGAAATTGAATAACTTGTGGTCATTTTGTGATTTCTAATGACAATTGGCTGTGGTGACCATCTTGAGTTGTCTCTTGTAGATGTTTATCCAAAAAATACTTTCTACAAGCATCATTAGATATCTTGCGAACAAACGCATACATTGGCAAAAACACTACAACCGACCTTCACGTATCAGCAGCAGATGTTAATTAGCACTTTGATCTGAACACATCACGACTGATAGCTGCACGTTTACACCAAAAGATGTACATTAAAAATCTTCTTTGCCAAATACACAGAACATAAAGAACACAGGAGGCCAACGCTTGTCTATACTCACAACTCATCTTTGAAGCTGAGGGAAAACCTGGGCTGGTCTCCAACAGATGACTGAGAGTCGGTTTGCTGCAGATCTCTGCCTTCGAGATAAGAAGCCTCAGCAAGATCTCTGTAAAATGAGCACAACTAACACTTTCACAAAGCAACTGACCAACAGTAAAACTCCTCACCTGTCAGAGACGGGAACGTCTCAAGCACAACATTTATTGTTGATCAGTATTTTATGAAAACAAGTATTTTATTTGTATGTACAAAGTTGTGCATACATGGACAGCTTGATAAATGTGAATGTTATTGAAAGTTTAATTTATTTCAGTAACTCAAGAAGAGAAAATAAGATTCATTCCACACAGAATTGTATATTTTACAAGTTCACCACTGTTAATTTGGATGATTATGGTTTGATGAAAACCCAAACTTCTGCTTCTCAGAAAGTTATAATAATAATAATAATAATAATAATAATAATGTCATCACAATGTCAGCACTGTATGTTTCCATACAATGGCGAAATTAGTCTCTGCATTTAACCCATCCACCACCAGGTGGTGCAGTGGGCAGCTATTGAAAGCGCCCGGGGGACATTTTGGGGATTAGACGTGCTGCCCAGAGACGCCACGTGATGTGCAGTGACTGGGGATCGAACCTGGGACTCTCGGGTCCCAAGCCGGCTGCCCTGCCTCTACACCATGATATACTAGATCAATAGGTGTGGACTGAAGCGTGAGTCAGAGCTTCCAGAGCCACCTCAGAGATGTATCCAGGACCTGGGCTCCAACTGCACCTGGGCTGAAGACAAAAAGGACTGGGACTGACACTCATTGGTCTAAAATACTAGTTCAGATCAAAATTAAGTTTGCTTTTCTTTTAGGAAATCAAGGTTCCAGAGTCTAGAGCAGGACTATTCAACTAGTGGCCCGCGGGCCACTTCCAGACCATGGGTGACTTCAATCCGGCCCACTACATTAAAAAAAAAAAAAAAAAAAAAAAAAAATTTTTTTGGCTCTGGGTTCTGTTTATTGCATTTATGATTCAATGCAATAAAATAAACCAATTTAAAAGGTAAAAGATCATTGTAAACTTTGGTTTATCATTTTAATTGCTGGATGTCTGTTTATCGCACATCAGAGAGCTTTGTGAAGGACCTGGCCTCTAACCACACAAAATACCTATTATTATTAGACCTTTATTTATACAGGTTAGTGTCCATTGAGCCTCGAAGACTCATTTACAAGAGAGATCTGTTACATACAACATACAGGCAGATGAGAAAAAGAGAGCACGAGGATGGAGGAAGCCAAAAAAAAAAAAAAAACGTGCACTTCCTGGCCGGGAGACAGTATAAAAGATGCAAAAAAATACCTTGCAACATCCATCCATCCATTATCTTTTACCCGCATCTTCCATTTTTGGGTCACAGGGGTCGCCGGTGCCCATGTCCGGCAATCACAGTGCGAGGGGCGGGGTACACCCTGGACAGGTTGCAAGTCCATCACAGGGACACATAGAGACAAATGAGACAAACAACCATTCACTCTCTCACTCACACCTAGGGACAATTTAGAGTTACCAATCAGCCTAACATGCATGTTTTTGGTCTGTGGGAGGAAACAGGAGTACCTGGAAAAAACCCACGCATCACAGAGAACATGCAAACTCCAACCAGAAAGGCCCCCGGACCGAGATTTGAACCAGGGACCTGCACGCTGAGAGGCAGCAGCTCTACCAGTTGCGCCTCCGTCACCGTGCTGCCTCTCGCAACATACAATGACATCATAATACATTTATGTATAGAGGTCGACAAAGCCAGTGAGTTATCCATAAACACTCCTGAAAGTTCCAAAGTTCTGATAAGATGGTACAGTGTCTATCAGCATCATGGGCCTGATAAGGCCACAGATGGGGTGGGGGGTGGGCTTCTAGTATACGACTCCTCCAGGAGCAATTTGAGATAAGTTGGCCCGTCCAAGGCCAGCGAGGAGGCCAAATTCAGATAAACAACAATTGTTTAGGCTGCCACACTCCGTTTTCTGTCAGCCTTCAGTTCTGCTGGTACACTCAATGGTGAATCCAAACAGCCAGAATTAGTGGACATTCTGCCCGGTTCGTGCTCAATTTAGCATTCTCCAAGATTGAATCCTTCATGCTGGTGAGTTCCAGGAGCCGCAAGTGGCCTACGATTCTCAGAAATCATGTCCAGCTTGCCGTTGAGCTCGGTAAGCATATGAGTCTGAGAGCTCGGGGCACAAATTAATCCTTCACATAAGGCTGGCAGCTTTACCATGGCCGAAACTGCTGCCGACGTCTTCCTACTTTGTCAATATCCAAAGTATCCACAGATTCCAAAAAGCAGAAACCCTGTCATCATAAATCCAATAATGTACACATCCTCCACAGAGAGCACAGATAGGCACGTTATCTTCCACTCATTCCAGGAATCAATGACATGCCCAGCTGTGTGGGTCCGTTCAGGGCATGAGGGCTCTCCAGCACCCTGTCGACTGGTGGAAAACATTTGATCAATTGCGTTGAGGAATGAACTGACCAAATCTATAATAATTTTCAATTCAGAAGACGTGTAAAGAGAGGATCTGAGGTAGACAGGACAAGAGAGCAAAAAAGCAGGAGGGAGGGAGGGTAAGAGTGACGGTCTTCATTGAAGGCGAGAGAGCAAACTCACCTGATATAAACCCTGAAGAGCCTATGGGGTTTAGTCAACAGGACGACGAGACACCAGACCCAACAATGGAGACAAGCTGCATTCATGTAGTAATTCATGCAAAAGGAACCCCAAACATGTTTTTCTAGGATATTGTTCAAGGGTATGTTTTTCAGTCAAATAATATTAGAAAATTGAAGGTGCATTGTGACCTTATAACACCTGACCGTGTCACTTATAAAACAAAATCTGTATCGGTCAAAATCGGAATCGGCAGGTCAGACTTTTTAGAAATCGGTGATCGGCCAGAAAACTGCAATGGGTGCTCCCCTAATAAACACACATTTTCAATGATATTCTACTTTATTGAGATATACCTGTATTGCTTATTTTATCAACAGCCAAACTGAAACAGCCTCCTTGATTATGATAATGGGGTTTCATTTGATAAGAAGCCCCATCTGTATGAAGCTGCACCCACCCACCTCATGGAAGCTGCACCCACCCACCTGTT
>NC_056502.1:41376136-41392942 GCF_014905685.2 Nematolebias whitei
CCTGTTGGAAGCTGCACCCACCCACCTGTTGGAAGCTGCACCCACCCCCCTGTTGGAAGCTGCACCCACCCACCTGTTGTCAGAGCCGGGTCTAATCTTGGCCACAGTGGAAGCAGCCACAGGCAGACCCGGACCTGAGCCCAGGGTCACATTCCCCAGGGTGGCCCGACCGATGGTGCTGTCCAGAGACCTGCTGAGGAAACTGGGGAAGGCTTCATCCTCCAGCCTGTACGAACTGTCCGCCATGTCTGAACGAGGGGCAGGACTGGCTCAGGTCAAGACCATGACCTGTTGGAGGGAGAAAAAATAAAATGCGAGTTCAAGCACAACTGTGAGCAGCAATGTTTGAAGAGTTTTGTATCATCCATTCCCGTTTTCTTTGTGTGTGCCACCGTGCAGGCACGTGGACCTGTCAGCTCTTAAACCGAGACCTGGTCCAGTTAGCAACAGTTCACTGTAACTTAGCTTGTTGCTAAAAACAAGAGGACTTGGTCAAACTTGTCCGCACCCCTCAAACTTGATCTTCTTTCGACGGTTGAGCTTCACAAAACGACAACTTCCAGGCAGCATTTAAACATTCACAAAGTGATGCACCGACCCGTTAAATAACTTTCAGTTTCTGATCATGAGTGATCAAAATGTTGACGTTCATTAATCAACTCACGCTCACACTGCAGGCGCGGGCCGACATGAAGCGTTCTTCTACAGCTCAAGTTGAGTCTTTAAAACTACCTCAAACACGCTGTAATGTTTATCTACGCTCCAAATGTTACGTCCCAACGTTCATGCTTATCGTTATTAAAAAAAAAGGAGTTTCAACCAAACTGTGGAAGTTGGTTCTAAAAGATCAGCGCCCAGATTCACAGGAAGCCCGCGTGAGCGTCATATTATACGGGCGGGGCCTAAAGCGAATGAATAGTCTGATTGGCCAAAAATTACAGGAGGCGGAGCAAATAATAACTCGTGATTGGTCAGGATTTGTGTCAGTCTTCAGTTGCTCGGTCCGTTTTGGGAAATTAACCCGTTAATCTGATTTCTAGCTGTAAAATTAAAGAAAAGGAGATGCCTATTTTAGAATAAACACTGAAAAAAACCCATTAATGGAAATAAAAGTAACACATTTATTAACAGTGGATTTAAAAAGAGATCTTGGTTAAAGACTTTTTTTTTTTACTCGAGCCTAAAAAGACAAGTTACAAGCCAAGTGTCATGTGAAGCAGCTGTTAGTGCCTTCATTAAGACAGCCTTGTGGAAAAAGAACTGACAATTCACACAATGTCTGTTCATTTGTTTATTACACAAAATAAACAATCACCAAATTTAAAAAAAATTCTCAAGTAGCACAAGAGTCATGTGACATTCACAAAACAGCCTTAGACTGAGGATTCATCGTCTTGCTCAGCGACACTTCAGCAGGGCAGCTGGTCACACAAAGCTGAGCCCCACACAGCAGCTGACGGAGTTTCTCTGCAAAACCACAAACATCTGGGATGCAAGAACCAGGATCAAGATGGAAAAACTGGAATTCATTTCTGATGTCTGCACGATGAATCATCTCATATTTCCACTGAGTTGTCTCACATGCTGCTCAGTTACTCGTCATGCCCCTTTTTTACTTTTACAAAAAGGAACTTGTTTAAAATAATCTTATTTCCACAATCCTAAATAAATTCCCCATTTCCAAGCTGACATTTTCAGATGGCCTCAGAAACAAGAAGTGGATGTAACTGAACTTAAATCTAAAAACTAGACTAAAAAAATGATAAAAAATGTCTCATTTTTACTTGAATTCTGTTTTAAATTTATACAAAACACAGGTTTTATTGGTAGTTATTAAAAGACTGAAGTGATTTTTTTTACTTAATAACTATTGTTGGAAAAAAGATTCACAACCCCTGAACTCTCCGTTTGTCACATAACCAAGTTTAGGATAAGGTTTTATAACCTGATTTAAAAGTCTCAATAACTTTATCCCTGATCTGTCTGGTGTCTTCCTTGGTCTTCATGATTCTGTTTGACCACTAAAAATCTTTGGAGCCTCTTGAGATTTCACAAAACGGCGTTATTTACACAGATTAAATTACACACTGGTTGACTGTTTTTGTTTTTAATAGGTCTGGAGACAAACAGGATTTGAGTTCAGGACCTCAGAATAAAGGAGGCTGAATACAAACGTATGCTACGCTTTTCACGTTCATTTGTTATATATATACATATGTATATATATATAGATAGATATCCTTTCCCTTCATAAATAATGGTTGAATGAATATGATGTGCTAATTTTTGTTCTCATACATCAAATCCCAGTAAAATACTTTGTGGATAGCACGGTGGTGCAGTTGGTAGACCTGCCACCTCTCAGCTAGCAGGTTGCCCCGGTTCAAATCCCAGCCTGGGCCTTTCTGGGTGGAGTTTGCATGATCTTGCTGTGCTGTGGGTTTACTCCAGGTACTCCAGTTTCCTCCCACAGACCAAAAACATGCATGTTAGACTGATTGGTAACTCTAAATTGTCTCTAGGTGTGAGTGAGAGAGTGAATGGTTGTTTGTCTCATTTGTCTCTGTGTCTCTGTGATGGACTGGAGACCTGTCCAGGGTGTCCCCCACCTCTCGCACAGTGACTCCTGGACATGGACACCAGTGACTTCCACAACCCGAAAAGGAAGAAGCGGGTAAAGATGATGGACGAATGGATGGATCCTAATCTTTGAACAGCCCAAGCTCTGTTCTGTCTTTCTATAAACGCAGAGGTCAGCATAACTGTGAACCTACCGAGACATGGCCGCCCACTTAAACCAACAGACTGAGCCAGGAGAGCATTAATGTGAGAAGCAGCTCCTGGTATAACACATAAAATTACAGCTGCATCCTTTGAAGTCTGTATTTACAACGTGACGAAATGTGCAAAAGTTCAAGGGTTATGAATATTTTTCCAAGACGCTGTATCCTTTACCTTTGTCCAATTAAAATACACACAGAAAGAAAAAAACATGTCTAAAATCATTGCTCTTCAGCTTCTGGCAAGGACAGCAGAACTCTAGAGGAGCTTCTGTGGGAAAGAGTCTGCTGCTGAGGCTGAGTAAGAGGCTCAGCATCACAGTGCTCTATGAGGGAGGAGGGAGGGAGCAGGTGGCCGTACCTGCTCCCTGCTCTGGGAGGATCCAGGGGTGGGAAGAAATACCTAGAGCAACAAGAGGTAAACAAAAAAAAGAAGGGGGAGTGGGGGTGACAATAAGAACAACAATAAAAGAGAAAGGGGAAAGAAGCACAACAAAAATGTAAAAAAGGGAAACACATAAAAGGAAGTAGAAATGAAAAATTAAAAGGAGGAACGATGCATGTACACTTTAGAAACAAAAGAAATATAGCAAGTAGGGTGCAACAGTGATTTATTTATCAAAGGTGTACGTGTAGCCAGGTTATCTGACTCCAGTGAAGCTCTGTCACATGACACAAAACAAAACGGAGGGAGTCAAGTCCATGCACGCCGTCTCCATGCCAACAAAACTTTAATCAGCGATGACCAAGTACTCAGACATAAAATGTGATAAAAACTGTTTTAGGTTTCAAACAAGTTGTGAAACAGGTAAATGGTTGAAGTACAAGTACATTAGTAATATGCAGGACTCTGGTTTATCTTTGGAGAGGTCAGCTGCCGCAGGGGAGGAGCAAACGAAGCTCTTTTGGCAATCCTGCATGCAACAAGCAATAAAATAAGAAATTAAGTCCAACACACACACTTTTTGTTGACAGGTCACTGAAATGCTCGAGGGAAAACAAGTGTCTACAACAGATCAAACAATCGTACAATTAAAGAAGCTAATCTGAGAAACAACGTCACACAGCACATGGGTTTTTGTTACAAAGGTTAGACAACATGAGCATTCAGACAGGAACAGAGTCAAGTGGAGGCTGTGTTACATCTAAGGTTGTTAAAGTGAACACAAATACAGCCATCGCAGGCTAAAAACTCATTTCATCCAAATTATGTTTCCTGGCACTTTTCATCCCGGCTTCATTTCATGCCAAATGGACTGATCCATCTTATTTACCGTATTTTACAGCGTATAAGTCACAGTGGTTTTTATGTATTTATATAAATTAGCATTCCTGCAACGTATACAGCGAAGCGACGTATTTATATTTTTTTCCCATATTTATAAATCAATTTTTGGCTGAGATCTGATGATGTCATTCATTCTGACATGGAAAATATTGAACACTACCATTTTCATTTCAGCCACTAGAGGGCCCTCGACCAAAATGGCAAGCCAAGTGTGTCTTTAATAGGTAAAGGTGGCTGTTAACGAGACACTTGGCTTGCCATAGCGCCACCTTTGTCTCGCTCCCGAACTCCTGGAGCAAACATCAAATCAGCTGCATGTTGCTGCACCACCCAGGAGAAATGCAGCTGACTGGACCATTAACGTGCATTTATTAAGGAAAGGTTCAACTGAGACACACCTTTGCTATAATGTCAAGCAAACAAATAACTGTTTTGACGTGTTAATCTTGTTAAATTCTTGTTCAAAGTCTTCCCGTGCATGGCCGCCATCTGGCAGCCCAACACTGGCACACGTTTCCAGGTCGTCAGCGGTGAAGCATAATAGATGCGACGTACACGGCAAAGTGGCGTATTTATGGATTTTTTTCACTTTATCAGACATATTTGGACGGATGCGACTTATAGGGCGGTGCGACATGCACGGTGGAAAATACGGTAATTCATTTTAAACATGATTTTATTGAGATTATGGCAAAACCATAAATGCTCATTTTCCAACAAACAAGTAGAAATAAAATTTAAAGTTAAATTTTTAAGTTTTGTTTAGCATCCATAAGTCTTAATGAAATAAGACATATTTGATTGCTTATAAATCTAACGTTTATGAAGCTAATTTCTTAACATTTGAAGCTAAATATGTTGGTTTTGAAAATGGCTGTATTAATGTCCCACAGTCAGAGTTTACAGGTGTTAATGAGGCTGATTTAAGTTTTCCTCCACTTGGCAAAGAGTTTGGCGGAGCTCGCTCGAGGAGGATAGATTCTTAAGAGAAAAATGAGAAGAGCTTTAAATAAATTTTATTGCTCATCTCGAACTGAAAATTGTCAGATTTGTTGAGATGGTTTGGATACAAACATTCGCATGGCGAGGCCACCAAACAAAAATGATCAAATCAATTAACGGTTGCATATCAAACTCGTATAAAACAAATTTACTTTAAACAGCTGGCCCTTAAACTAGAGATACAAAGTGGAAACACGACACCACTCTTTCGGCATGCATGAATCCAAATCAGGAAGTGACCAGCTCCACACAACCCGTTAGCTGGATGCCAGAAGCCAAGCTCTTTGCATCGGGGCAGCACGAGGTCAGTGCGAGTCCAGGAGGTGTGTCAGTGGGCAGCTGCACTCCCAGTCACTGTGAGGCTTAGTAAAGTTGTCAGTTCTGACTGGAGTCTTGGACTGGGTGAGTGGCGTCAGACACACGACACCACCTACCTTCCTGCTGACATCCCATTCAGGGCATTCTGGGAGGTCTGGAGGGAGGAGCCCACCATGGTGCTCATGGCTGTGGGTTGACCAGATGAGCCTGTCAGCGGGCTGCCGTCCCCCTTCAGGATGCCTGTGCACTTCCAGTTGTCCATGTAGTTAGCTGCACAGACAGAAGGGGACATCAACGTTCAGCGCCGTCATAAGAACAAAAGGTTTCATCCTGGGCAGCAAACACGATCAACGCATCGTCTTTTACCGACTCAGTGCATCCTAGTGATTTTATTTATTTAAAACGTTACATCCAGTGTGATCAAACAGGATTATTTAACTGTGGTCCACCACCATAAGACGAGGGAGCACAATAATGTTTTTGCTGTGAGAGCATGTGTTCATGTCTGTTACCAAAACGCCTCATGAATCAATGAAACTTGCAGGAAGTGCAGCATTTCCAGACCTTTTTCACATACTTTGAGCACCGCGGCTTTTACTATACTGTGGCCAATTTATTTATTTATTTTTGGACAGGCTAACAAGCTTCATGCCGCCAAAACATTTAGCCTCAGCACTAGGCCTGTCGCGATAAACAATAAATCAATTAATCACGTGATGGATGAAATTATCAACCTCGTTTTCATTTGTCGGCTTGATCGTTTCTTCATGTCTCTCTTTCTACTGAAGACACTGGATGACAAAAAGCTCAACTCTGGTGCTCTTCACTGACCCCTCCCTTTCTCTTTAAAATCAGTTTTAACGATCCAAAATCACATTTGTGGATCGTTAAAAGCAGCTAAGCTGAGAAGCTAAGCTAACAGGCCGACCCCAGGAATAAACCTCCGTCTTGTCGAAGCTCCAAAATTCACGGTTGAAACCCGTGCCTTCGTGTAAAAAGTTGTTTTTCTCTGCAAAAAGAAGCTGAGAACTTGTTTACTGATTTTTTATTAAAAGCTTTGTGTGAAAAACGCTAAAAAGCTTAAATCACCAACGAGCTCCTCTTAAGAGCTCCGCCATGTCAGCCCATGTCACGTCAAGGGGCCTCCCTCACATTTTTCTTAAAGAGACACGCTGCCCAACGATCCATCCTTTGGTTCAAACAGTCTTACACTGCCATCAGGTGGTTAGAAAAGGTACTACACTCCAAAAAATCAACACTTCTAAAATGTGACAATTAATTATTGTTAAATTTCAAACAATATTATTGTTTATCGCAATAATTTCTGAGACAATTAATCGCCCAGCAAAATTTGTTATCGTGACAGGCCTACTCGTCACACCCGGGTGCCCAGCTGCCCAGTACACGTCTCTCTTGGGGGGTGGGCCCTCGTGACTCAATGAGACTACCTGTATAAATAAAGGTTAAAAAAATCTGACCAATGAAATACCGAACAGGTCACAGTGGATCAATGAAACAGGGAGGGCAGGAGAGAATGGTGAGTGGGGTGGGGGAGTCCCCCCTCCCTGCATGCACTGCTGCCAGTGGATCCTGACGGTGGAGCAGGAGGACAGCACAAACTTGTGCAGCAGTAATATGAAGGTAGGGATCAGTGACTTCCTGGTAGGCTACTGTATTTTATTTTATTTTTTTAATCAGCCATGTTACTGACACTGTTCAGGAAAAAAAAAAAAAACATTTACTGTACATATTTGTGTATGTTACCAGTACATTTAATTCAAAGTTACAAAAAAAATTCTATGTAAATACCTCATGTTACAACGCGGACACCCGCGACTTATACATGTACAAAATTATTATTATTATTTAGTGGGTGCGCTCAATAGTCTGTAAATTCCAGTAATCACTGGATATAAGCCTGTAACTTGTTAACTTTTGGAGTCAACTCAGTTCAAGATGTCTGCCACACTGACCTGACTGACCTTAGAAAACTAAAATTACTGTAACTCAGTCAAATTTACAGATAATGGCCTTATACTTGGTGTGGTAGCTGTTGACACTGACCCCCAACACATATCTGAACACATATTTGTTGAAATCAGGTCTCTTGTAAATGAGTCAAGGCTCCATGGGATTTACCTGTTAAATAAAGGTTGAATGAAAAAATATACATATTGAGCTAAAATTGTATGCAGTCGTAGCTAAAAGTCATTCACAACAAATATTTTGTGAGCAACGACTCGCAATATCGCATGAGACGATGCATAATGTTTCCATGGTTCGACCAAAACAGCTAGTGTCAATTATTTCTCAACATTAAAAGTTTAAAACTCAGGCATGAACAGCAGAAGCATTCGTCCAGTGAACGCCTCTATTTTCCACAACGTGGTACCATAAAGAACCGTTTGCATGTATAAAAAGTGCAGATGATGATAAAAACACAGTCGTTGCTGCTCTCCTCGCCTGTTTGGATCGTTTCAATCCTCTGTGTGTGTTGGCGCCTGTACATTTACCAAAGTGCAGAAAGTGACAAGCTGAAGGCACAACTTCACTTTGACTCCACTGCCTCCTAGTGGCAGCACTGAGTCATTCACCACACAATTATTAATAATAATATCCATCTAGTACTCTTTTTAACAAACAGTACAGTCAATAATGTGAAGCTATGTACTAATGTTTAAACTCAATAATAGTACTCGTCATTTTCACTGGTGATTCTGTAACAAAAGTAAAAGAGTGGCACTTTTCATCCTATACATGGGGAGTCCAATCCTGGACCTGAAGGGCCACCACCCTGCATGGTTTAGAAGTTTCTCTGCTTCAACACACCTGCCTTGACTCAGTGGGTGATTAGCAGGCTTCTGCAGGACATAAGAGATATCTGAACCGTTGATCCAGGTGTGTTGAAGCTGGACAGAGGCCCTTGAGGACAACGAGTGGACACCCGACACGTTATTTATTACATGTCAGATGTAAAAAAGATTGATAGTAAAAATATTAGACATGCTAAATGCTGTTCTTTGCCACTTTGTTCATGTTCTACAAACCACATTTGTTGAATAAATATTGTAGAATGTTAAACGTCTGTATTCTGATAATTTCACGTTCGAGTGCTTTTAATGGTTTGCTTTGACCATGTGTTCATCAGTTTCAGTGAAGTTTGAAACTAATGTAAAATATGATGCGGGCCACACAAAGAACATGTGGAAAAATGTACATTTTAACTTTGTTACATTAGTAGTTCCTTAATTGGTCTAAAGACAGAAAAACAAGAACTAGTGACTGCTCACAGACGATTACATGAATTACTGCTCTTACTAAGAGGCTTATGGCAAGAATTATTTGATACATAAAACTACATTGGGTTGACTCCAACAGATAATTAAGTGTAGATGTACATCAGATGATTACGGTCTCAAAGCTTCATTAAAACCAATCCAGTGGTTCCCAAGATATTTTGCTAACAGCCAGATGGCAAAGTTTTTAAAAGCAGACCTCATGCAGTCAGAGCATGTGTAGGGGATGACTTCCAACAATTTTGAGCTCATCTGTGGAACTGGCTGAGTTACAGCCATGTGTACCGTATTTTTCCACTGTATAAGTCGCTGGTTTTTGCATAAATCAGCGCCTGCGACGCATGCCTGCGACGCATGCCTGCGACGCATGCCTGCGACGCAGGCCATACAGCGAAGCAGGCCATACAGCGAAGCGACGCATACAGCGAAGCGACGCATACAGCGAAGCGACGCATACAGCGAAGCGACGCATACAGCGAAGCGACGTGTTTATGTTTTTTCCCATATTCATAACTCAATTTTTGGCTGCGATCTGACGATTTCATTCATTCTGACATGGAAAATATTGAACACTACCATTTTCAGCCACTAGAGGGCGCTCGACTAATATGGCAAGCCAAGTGTCTCATTAATAGGTACAAATGGTTATTAATGAGACACTTGGTTTGCCATACCAAGCCACCTTCGTCTCGCTCCAGAGCTCCTGGAGCAAACGACAGATCAGCTGCATTTTGCTGCACCACCCAGGAGAAATGCAGCTGATCTGATCATCAAAGTGCTGTTAAGGAAACGGGTAACACTTTACAATAAGTACACAAATTTTGATTAACTACTGGGGAACGCCTCAGGAGCTAATGGGTACTTAACCAGTACTTACTGGGGAACACACAGCCAAGCGTTATTAGGGGACTACTGGTTTGTTACCCCAGAAACAGAGGAGAAAGTCTCCATGTGGGTTCTGAATAAACTCTGCACCAGTGAGGTCAGAAGAAGAATCAGAATAAGCTTCATTATAATTGCACCGAGATACAACGAGAACATGGGTCGTAATGGTCAAAAACCAGTTTCCTAGTGGTTACTGACTTTACTGGAGTTTCTCTTTTGTAAACATATTGATGAAAGACATGATCAGTTTCATAATCTTGTACTGGTGTCATCTTAACTATGTCTGATTATCAAACCATTGCCTGGCTATTTGTTCACTGATGTGGTGAAGCATCATACCAAGCTCTTACTGAGGAACCTGTCATTACTTAATCAGTACCTGACCATTACCTACTGGTTTGTTCCTGATTCGTTCCTGAGGCGTTCCCTAGTAGTTAATCTTGTTTTGTGTACCTTATTGTAAAGTGTTACAAGGAAAAGTTCAACTGAAACACAACTTTACTATAACTTCGAGCAAACAAATAATTGTTTTTAGGTGTCAATCTTGTTAAATTCTTGTTAAAGTCCTCCCGTGCACGCTGCCGTCACGTGACACATCAGCGACACATAATAGATGGGACGTATTTATGGTTTTTTCCACTTTATTCGACATATTTGTACTGATGCGACTTATATGGTGGTGCGACGTGTACGGTGGAAAGTACGGTAGTTTGTTTTGTTGTGTCTGCCATCACAACAGCTGTTGACTTCAACAGTCAGTCTGGTTGTAAATGTCTATGCAATGATCATTTCCTGAAAGTTATGAAAATTCACCCACTGATCCATCAGAAAAGTTTAAGATAAACACACACATGGGCAAAACACGCTTTGCTGGCAAGCAATAACAAAAGTAACATGCAACACAAAACCATGTCAAAGTGCAGCTGCAACGAGAACAAAGAAAACACGTGACGATCCACAACAACAACAGCCTCCAACCTTTCCACAGCCGTACACAGCCATCATCCCCAGAGGAAGCCAGCAGGGTGCTGGTGATATTCCAGCTCACGCGCCACACCTGGGAGTTATGGTGGTCAAACTGGGCAACAATCTGCACCTCAAACTTGGTTGGTCCTGTAGTGGTGCTCTCTTTCCTGCCACAAAGATCCAGAAAAACCAGTTTGATCTCCCATTTCAGGTCATCTGACGTTAGGGAGTGAAAACGTTTGGGCTAACGTCTACATGAAATGCAGGATTTCAAAGATTTCACTGCGTTTTCAAATAAAAACAATAATTATGGAGATGGGAAACAATAAAGATGGCACCTCAGAGGAACAAGCTTAAATATCCGGACATCTTTTGTTGCGATGGCGAGCACATGGAAAGATCGTCCCAAGTTCGGAGCAAACGCGATGTCATGGACTGCGTCGGTGACCGTCATCAGTGTCTCTGCTTTACTGTACTTCCTTTGAAACACAAGAGAAACAAAAAGAAGAAAACACTTTACATCGTAAAACTCCTGGATTGCATGAGCTCCACTCACAACGACACCTACCGCGTGTTTTCATTGTACTCGTAGATCTGGACCTTCCCTCCGTACGTTACGTTGCTGTCATCACTTCCTACTGCAAACATTGGAGGGTGAGCACGAGAGCTGGGGACACGAAGAAGACAAAACATTACACAGACGTGAATTAAAAAACAGCTATGTTTACCTTGTGTTCAAGTCTGGAAACTGATTTTTGTAAATAAATAAAATAAAGCTAGATGTGGCTAACACACAAGAAGCACCACTAAACTTTTTAACCAGCACTGACGGTTTCCTCACGCTGAAACACCCCCACCCCCCGAACCCCACCCTGCTCAAACACTGTGGGTTGTCGGTACAAACAGCGGGCAGCTCAGACGTGTCTCCGTCTCTTCCACCCGGCAACAAAAATCACAGACAAGAGGAGCACCCTGCCATGACACGTTATCTAGGAGGAAACACTGACAGATGCTTCTTCCTTTTAGTCACTGGTGTCCATATTGTGAGAGAGGCGGGGGACACCTAAATCTCTGATTTAATTGTCTCCAACTCCCACAACCCCCGAGTTCTCTTCTCCACCCTGAACTCAGTTCTACACCTCAGTGAGCCTTCACCTCTGGAAGCCTCAACTGAGCTGTGTGAAAACTTCCTCCATTTCTTTTTAGAAAAAGTGGCAAACACCCGGGCACTCATTTCTCCACCAGCTCATGATCTGTCCATCCCATCTCAGTGTGTGGCTGTGTTTGACCACTTTGAGCCCATCTCTCTGTCCTCTCTGGAGCAGGTAATGTGCAGCATGAAACCATCTGGTTCCCCCTTTGATGTGGTCCCCCCTCGACTGCTAAAGGAAGTTTTTCCTACCCTGGGTCCTTTTATCCTCGCTATTCTGAATAGCAGTTTATCCTCAGGTGTGGTGCCAAAGACTTTTAAACATGCTGCTGTCCAGCCCCTCCTGAAAAAACCTAACCTTGACCCCTCAGTCATGTCCAACTTCCGGCCTGTCTCCAGACTCCCATTCACCTCTAAACTACTGGAAAAAATTGTGGAGTCTCAGTTGAAACAGTTTTTGGGGGATCACACTATCCTAGAGTTATTCCAATCTGGCTTCAAATCTCTCCATAGCACTGAAACTGCTCTACTGAAGGTTTTTAACGACATTTTCATTTCCACAGACGCAGGTGATTCTGTGCTGTTGGTCCTATTGGACCTGACATCTGCTTTTGACACCATCGACCACAAGATCCTCATTTCTAGACTGGAGCAGTGGGTGGGCATCATAGGGTCAGCCCTTAAATGGTTTGGGTCCTACCTATCTGACAGAACCTTCTGTGTCAATATCAAAGATTCTAGTTCGGCATCGACAGCGCTCCAGTGGGGGGTACCGCAGGGGTCCATCCTCGGTCCCCTTCTCTTTTCTTTATACCTGCTGCCACTAGGTGCTATCTTCCGCAAACACGACATACCCTTTCATTTCTACGCCGATGATTGCCAAATTTACTTCCCCCTGAGGCACAGAGGCACACGCTCTATTCAGCCTCTTCTTGACTGCCTGGCTGACATCCAGGACTGGATGGCTTTAAACTTCTTAAGCTTCAATGAGAAGAAGTCTGAAGTCATGCTGTTCCATCCCAGTGGCTCACTCATGAACCATGACATTGACCTTTTCTCTCTAGCCCCGCTAGAGAAACAAAAGGTGACTAATCTGGGGGTGATAATGGACCCGTCCTTAAAACTCAACAGTCACGTAAACATGATGGTCAAATCCTGTTTTTTTCAGCTGAGACGGCTGTCTAAGCTGAAGCCTATACTCTCCAAAAAGAACCTTGAGACAGTGATCCACGCCTTCATAACATCTAGGCTTGATTACTGCAATTCACTTCTGTTTGGAATCAGTCAGTCCTCCATTGCTCATCTACAACTGGTCCAAAATGCTGCAGCCCGATTTTTAACTGGTACAGGCTATAGAGAGCACATCACGCCAGTTTTGGCCTCCCTGCACTGGCTACCCATTCACCTTCGGATCCATTTCAAAATTCTCATGTATGTTTTTAAATCACTGAACAGTTCCGCCCCATCCTATCTCACTGACCTTCTGCAGCCATATGTCCCACCGCGCTCTCTGAGGTCAGCAGACCAGATGCTTCTCTCAGTCCCAGAAACCCGTCGTAAGCTCAGAGGTGACAGGGCTTTCTCTGTTGCAGGTCCACGACTGTGGAATGAGTTGCCACTGAGTGTCCGGCAGGCTCCCACACTCTCAGTCTTTAAGTCTCGCTTGAAGACCCACTTCTATTCGCTTGCCTTTAACACGGTGTGATTTGTTTTGGTCCGGTCTGTTCTCTACTCTGTTGGCCATTTTAGTTAGCTCCTGCTGCTATTTGTATCTGTATTTCTATTTTATGTTTTCCTGTCTGCTGTGCATGGTTGTGTTCTTTTGTACAGCACTTTGGTTGGCCTTGTTGCTGTTTTAAGTGCTATATAAATAAATTGGTATGGTATGGTATGGTATGGTAGGTCTCCAGTCCATCACAGGGACACATAGACAAACAAGACAATCAACCATTCACTCTCTCACTCACACCTAGAGACAATTTTAGAGTCACCAATCAGTCAAACATGCATGTTTGGGTCTGTGGGCGGAAACCCACACATGCACGGAGAGAACATGCAAACTCCACCCAGAAAGGCCCCTGGCATCGAATCCTGATTCGATCCGGCGACCAAGAGGCGGCAGCTCTACCAACTGAGCCACCGTGCTGCCCCACTTTGAGAAAAGTGAGCAGAAACGTAAAACACAAAAACTGTGAAACTGAAGCGACGAAAATTAAATTGGAGGTTTAATTTAAACTGTTCAGAATTGTAAGATTTAATGATGTCATCTGGACAAAAAGAAATACATTAAAAACTAGAAAAACACGACGCTGCTGCCTGAGAACATGCATTTCTGGTTTCAGACTTTTAATATAAATTTAAAAAACAGTTTTAATCAATTCAGTTCAGTTTATTTGTGCAGCACCAAGTTACAACAAAGTCGTCTCAGGACACTGAACAGAAACATTCATATATATATATATAAAAAAGCCAATTAGTAAAAGTATTTATTTAAGGAAACAGCAGATTGTGTTGAATCTTCACTACGTCACAGCCTCCCATACTGAACAAGAACAAAGGAGACAGTGGAAAGGAAAAAACTCTCTTCAACAGGAAGAAACCTCCAGCAGAACCAGGCTCAGGACATCTGCTTCAAACTATGGGTATTGTTTTGCCTTACAATATCTGCAATATCTTGTTTTATTGTTCACTTTAACACAGAGGTGTAGTTCTAATCCAGTCATGCTTGATTTATAAAGCACTTCAAAACACACAACAGAGTAAAAAACATAATAATAAATAAACTATGTGAGACAATTGCTAATCAGAATATCCAGTTAATAAACTTACAAAAATGTATACTAAAGGATGTTCTAGATTTTAATAACGACTTGCACTTGAATTTTATGTATAATGAAAAAGTTGAATTAAAAAATTATACCAATATCCTTTCATGCCAGTTTCTGCATAATAACAAGGCTGCAACTGCTCAGCAAAGCTTTAAAAGAAAAAGTTTTTTTTTTTTTAACATTTGCTGAGCTGTGGGATACAATAAATGACCTGAGAAGTACTCTTTTTTTTTTAATGCATTCTTTTTTTAAACATGCTATGCATTTTATCATCTCAACAGCGTTCGATGCTAGGTGAAAACGTTGTCTAACCTGGAAGGGTTCCAAGATATGCAGCTGCAGCTGAGCTTGCAGGAGATTTCATGCTGCAGGGACCACTGGCTCAGGTTCATCACGTCAGGAGCCTCGTAAATCCGCACTACTCCATCCGCAGAGCAGGTGGCCAGCATCAGACCCATGTGTTTAGGAGCAAACTTCACATCAGTCACTGACGTTCTGCTGTCCACCAGTGTGGTTCTCTTGATCTACAGAAGAACAACAAAACCCACTTTGATTAGAACTTGTGTCAAACTTGTGTCCCAGTTTAAACGTGTGTTGAAGTCATACAAACCCAGTGGCTCAACCCTCTCTGTTTGTCATTGGACTCCCCTACAATCTCCTCCCAAACAGCAGCTGTTCTATCAAAGGAGCAGGAAGCTAGAACCTGCCCAAACTCTGGATGGGCCCAGGTCACTCTCCATACTGATCCACTGTGTGTCTGCAAGGAAGACACAAGAGCTTCCCATGAGCAACTCCTCCAATGCCTTTTCACTTTCTCGTGAGTCAATATTGTGAAATACAGAGAAGTAGACAAACGTAGTATATGAGCTGCATTGCACAGCAGGAATGTGTGATTGAAGCCAGCGGGTTGTTTTTGTTTACCTTCCAGCTGGCTGTGCAAAGCCACTCTCCATTCTCACTTTTGTCCCAAACCTGAGAAACAATTCATGTTAGTGGTGCTCTTTTCATTATCTTTCATAAACTAATGACAAACACACACAATGCAGTTTCAAACCATGTCAATTCCTAACAAACTACACGCAGTGGCTGCAGCTGACGCACTTTATTTTCCAATAAACAAACTTAAAAACAACCGTGCCTGACAAACTAGCTTGACACAGCTAATGCTAGCAATACACAGAGCAAATAAAGTGTCATTTGCTTAAAGAAAAACATATCAAATTGAGCTCATCATAAGTCTATCATCCTAAAATAAACCAGTAAGTTCAGTAGAGTTGTTATTAAGATAGCAGAGTGGTTGTGTGTGGGTAATGCTAACATGCTAGCCCCGGAGGTGAACGGAGCCTACCTTGACACTTTGGTCACTGGAGCAAGTCGCCATTCTGCGGCCGTGAAAATCATATGAAACATCGTGAATTAGATCTTTATGGTCTGCCGCGATACTGCGAGCAACAAACATGACTACAACAGCACCGTAACTAGTTGGAGAGATTAGCTAGCAGCAGGCCTGTCATGTGTTTGCTCTGTCTGTGCGACTTTGGCGCTACAGCCGGGGTTGCCAGATAAGAAATGACGAACTGTGCAAATATTGCCTACACGCACCTGAACAGGGCAGGCAGCATTGCAAGAGTCATGTTCTTTGACTTTTCCAATGCTTTTAACACCATAAGACCTGCTCGCAGTAAGCTCCAGGCCATGCAGGTGAAGGACTCGCTGGTCACCTGGATCAGAGACTACCTCACAGATCGACCACAGTATGTGAGGCTGCAGAACACCACCTGGGACACCATATTGAGCAGTACAGGGACTCCTCAGGGTACGGTCCTCTCACCGTTTCTGTTCCTCTACACCTGGAACTTCAGGTACAACTCACAATCCTGCCATCTGCAGAAGTTCTGGATGACTCTGCCGTTGTGGGCTGCATCACTCGTGACTAGGAAGCTGAATACAGAGGTGTAGTGGACAGAACCACCTGCAGCTCAACGCTGGAAAAACTAAAGAGCTGCAGGTGAACTACAGGAAGAAGACCAGCACAACACCCCCCCCCCCCCCAACAACATCAAGGTACTAAGGTGGACACTGGACTGCTACAAGTACCTGGGGGTCCACCTAGACAATAAATGGACTGGACAGATAACACCAACGCCCTCTGAAAGAAAGGGTAGAGTCGCCTTTTTCTTCTGAGGAGACTCAGGTCTTTTAACATCTGCAGGATCATGCTGCAGATGTTTTACCACTCGGTGGTCTTTGCAGGACCATGCTGCAGATGTTTTACCACTCGGTGGTCTCTGAA
>NC_056502.1:41395942-41399398 GCF_014905685.2 Nematolebias whitei
ATATATATATATATATAATTTTTACTGTAGTTTATTATTGTCATTGTTTACTGTTATTCTTGTCTGTACTTTATATGTTCTGTCTGGAGCAGGTCTCTTGTAAACGAGTCCTTGTGGCTCAATGAAGCCAACCTGTTTAAATAAAAGGTTGAATTAATCATTCTGTATATATTTATATTCATTCAACCTTTATTGATACAGGTTAGTCCCACTGAGCCACAAGGACTCATTTACAAGAGAGACCTGGATTTCAACAAAGTGATGACAGCCGTGGATAACAAACTGTTTTTCAATTGTAAAACAAACAAACGCAGCACGGTGACGCAACTGGTAGAGCTGCTGCCTCTCAGCGAGCAGGTCCTTGGTTCAAACCCCGGTCCAGGGGCCTTTCTGGGTGGAGTTTGTATGTTCTCTCCGTGCATGCGTGGGTTTTCTCCGGGTACTCCGGTTTCCTCCCACAGACCAAAAACATGCATGTTAGACTGATTAGTAACTCTAAATTGTCCTTAGGTGTGAGTGAGAGAGTGAATGGTTGTTTGTCTCGTTTGTCTTTATGTGTCCCTGTGATGGACTTGCGACCTGTCCAGGGTGTACCCCGCCCCTCGCACAGTGATTGCTGGACATGGGCACCAGCGACCCCCTTGACCCAAAATGGAAGAAGCGGGTAAAGAAAATGGATGGATGGATGAAAACAAACAATAAAAAAAAATAAAAATTGTATGAATCATTTGTGAATGTTTATTGTTGTTGTTGTTGTTATCACTGTCTTATTATCTTGTGCTGTGGTCCAGTGTCCACCATCTGCTCCTAAACAGGTCTCTCTTGAAAATGAGTTCTCGTGACTCAATGAGACTACCTGGATAAATAAATAGTAAATGAAAAAATAAAAGTTTAAAATAGTAATACTCACATCATGAGGCCAAGGTTGTGTGTGTGACGTGCAAGTTCCTGAGAGTGCGTGTGTGACGTGCACGTTCCTGAGAGTGTGTGTGACGTGCACGTTCCTGAGAGTATGTGTGTGACGTGCACGTTCCTGAGAGGCCACAGACAGAGCAGCTCCAGCTCTTGAGTTCCTGTAGTCCTGCAGTTTTCAAGCTGAAATGAAAAAGCATCATGAATATGAACTTTACAGTCTATAGTTACCTGTTCATATAAACACATGGAGGTGTCTCACCTTGTGACTGACAATGTAAATTTATGAACTCTAATGAACTTATAATGATGCTTCTACTCTTTGAAGGTGAACCGATGGTACCACACCATCTCTCAGTCGGACAGTCGGATCAGTTTGATCAAAATCCTCCAGTTTAAAATCCTCACTGCTCAGATGAATCCTCCTCAAAGATACTTCCTCCTCTTCCTCACATCTTGTTCTTTGGGAAACCTTCAAAATGAAAACAGGAGATTTATGTCAACACAAAAACATTGTACAAAGGAGGTCAAGCTTATTTTCTATTTCCTATATTCTCCCTAGTTTTATTTTTTTATTTCCTAGAACTTAAATAAAACTCCATTTTTGATGCATATCTGTTGATAATGAACCAAAGCTGCTGAAATAGTGAGTATGCTTGTTAGAAAAATATTCCTGTCATCAGATCTCAGTCAGCTTCATTGCAGCTGAACACTGTGTTACATGTAAGGATGGTACTTTTCTGTGGCCCGGTTTGTGTCTGTTTCCCTCGTGCTCCCTCATTAGTTCCATTAGTGCCACCTGTGTCTTGTCCCAGCTGTTTGTCATCATGTCTCGTCTTCTCCCTGTATTTAAGCTGTCCTATTCTGTCTTGTTCTTCGTCGGGTCGTCTTCGTTGGTACTCTCCCTTGGGTCTCCTGAGTCTTTCCCTGAGTCTTCCTGGTCCCTCGAGTTCCCCGTGTCTCTCGTATCCCCTGAGTTCCCCGTGCCTCCTTCCTTGTTCATGTAAGTTTTGCTGCCCCGTCAGCTTGTTTATTTTGTACTTTAATTTCTCATTAAAAGCCTATTTTTGTATATCTGCCGAGTTGAGTCCCTGTTCTGCACTCTGGGTTCGCTCCTAACCTCAAACCATGACATTACACTGAACATCACATCAGCTGGTGGACATAAGTACAATGCAGTAATATTATATTCACAAAATACTAACAATAATATGTTCATCTTACTTGTGAAAAGTTATCCCCCGAGACCTGACGTCAACAGTCTGTCGATTAGAACAGAAATAAGCTGCGAAGTGCTGAGACGTCTTCTGCTTTAACCAAATAAGGACGACCGTTCCAAGATGGCGGCCGAAAATCCTGCGCCGCAGCAGCCAATGAGGGATCTAGTGTTTATATGATATCTATGGTGATGCACACCTTCCATTGTTTGCAAACAGCCATAAAACTCCATTAAGAAGAAGTATTGCCGAAACAGGCAACCCTGTCAGAAGGACTCAGAGACTCAGGACTCTGTGAAGGAAAACACATGCGTGCGTTGGTCGCTGGAAGTGGGTGAAAACCTTTATGAAGAAAGTGGCTGATTTTTCATTGAAGAAAGAGTGTTGGAAGAAAAGAAACAAGCGGTTTGGCATAAACTGGTTTGTGACTGGGCCAGAATGGCAGCTCAAGTTGAGGAAGATGATGAGGATATAGATTTAAATGATTGGAGTCAAGTTGTTAGTGGAAGAAGAGGAAGAGGAAGAATCAGGCGAGAAAATTATTGTTTGGTAGGGACACAGGTTAGGAAAAGGACTTTGGAAGAAAATAGTTCAGATGAAGGGACACCTGTGGTCCGCAAGAAGATTGTTAAAGAGGAAATTAAAGTTATTCTGAAATTTAAAGAAGAAGACAACAACATACAGCTGGGTCCAACTGTATTATCAAAATAACTCAAAAAGAAGATTAGAGATATTTCTTTTGCAAAAACACTTAGAGATGGGAGTATACTGGTCATTTGTAAAACTGAAGAACAGAAAAATAAAGCACTGAATATTGAAAGTATTTGTAGAAAAAATGTGAGAGAGAAAAGGATTTAAGGAGAGAAGAAAGTAACGAGGGGCGTGATAACAGGAATACCAGTAAATGAAGATCTAGAAAAGCTTAAAAAGAGCATTCAGGGTGCAGAAGTGAATCAGATCAAAAGATTGCTGAGAACAATAAATGGAGAAAGAACTGAAAACCTGTCGATAATGATTGAATTTCAAAATAATGTACTTCCAGAGAAGGTTAAGATCGGGTTCATGAGCTTTCCAGTTAGGCATTATGTCCCTCCCCCACTCCGGTGTTATAAGTGTCAAAGATATGGACACGTTGCAGCTGTGTGTAAGGGACGGCAAAGGTGTCCAAGATGTGGGGGTGATCACAGATATGAGGAGTGATCATAGATATGAGGAGTGATCATAGATATGAGGAGTGATCACAGATATGAGGAGTGATCATAGATATGAGGAGTGATCACAGATATGAGGAGTGATCACAGATAAGAGGAGTGATCATAGATATGAG
>NC_056502.1:41399498-41401440 GCF_014905685.2 Nematolebias whitei
GGTGGTCTCTGAAGGATCATGCTGCAGATGTTTCACCACTCGGTGGTCTCTGAAGGATCATGCTGCAGATGTTTTACCACTCGGTGGTCTCTGAAGGACCATGCTGCAGATGTTTTACCACTCGGTGGTCTCTGAAGGATCATGCTGCAGATGTTTTACCACTCGGTGGTCTCTGAAGGACCATGCTGCAGATGTTTCACCACTCGGTGGTCTTTGCAGGACCATGCTGCAGATGTTTTACCACTCGGTGGTCTCTGAAGGATCATGCTGCAGATGTTTTACCACTCGTAGTCTCTGAAGGATCATGCTGCAGATGTTTCACCACTCTGTGGTCTCTGAAGGATCATGCTGCAGATGTTTTACCACTCGTAGTCTCTGAAGGATCATGCTGCAGATGTTTCACCACTCTGTGGTCTCTGAAGGATCATGCTGCAGATGTTTTACCACTCGTAGTCTCTGAAGGATCATGCTGCAGATGTTTTACCACTCGGTGGTCTCTGAAGGATCATGCTGCAGATGTTTCACCACTCGGTGGTCTCCAGCATCTTCTTCTACACTGTGGTGTGCTGGGGCAGCAGGGTGAAGAAAGCTGATGCCAACAGACTCGATAAACTCATCAAGAGAGCTGGCTCAGTTCTGGGAGTGGACCTGCAGCCTCTGACAGAGGTGTCTGAGCAGAGGATGCTGAGGAAACTGCTCCAGATCATGAAGAACATGTCGCACCCCCTGCATGACACCCTGCTCCACAGAACAACACAGGAAGTCCTTCCTCCCTGTGAATATCAAATTTTTCAACTCCTCCCCCTTTCTGCACATAGGACAATAAAATTAATCCTGTACTACGATAAACACTTTAATGTTTCTGTCTGCACCTGTTTTAGACCTTAACTGTTGATATTTTTATATTCTCTGTTTTTATTTTTAATCTCACAACAAACCAAACTGCAAACAGAGGAAAACATCACTATCTGTAGAAAAACTCTTCATAGCATGTGTCATCAACTATGTAGATCAGGCTAAACACAGAACAGAGAAAATTAAAATAAAAGCAAGAGGTGCAGAAAAGGTTTTGGGGATTTAAAGAGGTGTCTTGGGACAACAAAAGACTGGAAATAGATGGGATGCAGGAAACATTGGGTGATAAAGCCACATGTTTGGAACGCCACGAGTCTTGGGCAGGAATTTAAAGGCAATATTGAAAGATTGGAAGAAAAAACAGAAGTAATATGTACACAGAAATCATGATTAAAATCAACATTAGAATTTGTTATTAAAGGGTATGATTGTACAGTGGTGCTTGAATGTTTGTGCAGCCTTTATAATTTTCTATATTTCTGTATAATAATGACCTAAACGTCATCATATTTTCACACAAGTCCTAAAAGTAGATAAACAGAACCCAGTTAAACAATTGAGACAAAAATATTATAGTTGGTCATTTATTTATTGAGAAAAATGATCCAATATTACATGTTTGTGATGGTAAAAGTATGGACGTTTGGTCACCCTAATTTAATGCACATGCCAAAATCAGCCCTCCTCGCTTTAGAAGCATCAAATGAACTCAGTCAATATGTCGTTTCATACGGTATGAAATGGAAAAACACTAAGACAAGGGAAGAACTGGACTAAAAATCCTAGTTTGCTTCATTCATACTGATTCAGTTTCAGTGTTTTAAACTGACCAGAAGGGTGAGACACCGTGTTTTTCTCTTGACATGCTTGACATGACAGATTGCAGGACACGAGATACATTCCACAGCTGTGCTGGTCGGAAACTCCTGACCTGTCCCACTTTACGTGGTTCACACGTCATTTGCTTATGCTTACCTGCCTATATGTTTTTCTACAGGTTTACATGTGTTTGTTCATAAAATGCTGGAGGTATGTGCTGTTGTATTATGAAATTCTTTATCAAAAGGGCTCGTGAAACGGTCGGCAC
>NC_056502.1:41401450-41405257 GCF_014905685.2 Nematolebias whitei
AATAGGCATAAAGGCAACTTCACACCTTATAAAACATTTTTATATCAGCTGTGCTTTTTGTAGGTCACTAGAGACGGATGGGCAGACTTCATCCTTTCTGATGCCTGGCTCATCAGCAACACTGTTTGTTTGGGTGCTACATACACTGATCAGTTGTTAGAATTATTGTAGGGTATTTTGATGACCAATATATTATGTTCCTCACAATGGTGTATTTCTACAAATATTACATGTTCTTTACATTCTCAGGGTTAAAGGGACAGTTCAGATCTTTTGAGGTGGGGTTCTATGGACATGTTGACATAATGATATCTTACCTGTTGCCGGACGCTTGACAATCATCTACATGTTTGATTTGTGGTTACATTCCAGCTCTCATCTACCCTCGGCCAGGCGGGGTGGGGACAGTGTTTGATGACATATTTCACATATTCATTGTAACCTACGTGCAGTGGTGTTTCACAGTTGTGGGGGCCCTTAGTGACTTTTACATATATGTTTTTTCATATGACTTGAACCATCTTCAGGTTTTCCCACTACGTTGGTGCCCTGATTCCATTTTCAGCAGGGTGTCCTTACATTTATCAACTGCCTTGGCCCTGTGACCTTCCTGATGTGTTCCAGGAGAGGAGTCTTTTTGCTGCTGACAGGTGTGGGGAGTGTGCAGAGTACCTCCTGCCTTCTTACTGGGGAGTGTGTTGTTCTAAGGATGGAATTCTGAGGGGAGTTTTACGATTATGTAGATTGTTTTACACTCTTTTCTGAGCTCTACAACTTTTGCATCTTGGTTAATCAGTGTTGCGGGTGTTCCATACAATGCTTTGCTAATGGATGATTCATTTTCATTAGTATTTACTTATTTATATTCTTTGTTTCTGATTTCCATTTCTCTTTCTACAGGCCTATCACAGAGGGTTCTTAGATCTGGAGGGGACTCTGGCAACCCCTGCATAATATACAGTCTACACTATGTCCATCATACATAATGCCATGCATACACTCAATACTAGCATTGACCACTTTGCATCTTGAATCTCTGGTTTTGAATCGCCATTTCTGAGGTTCTCACATGTAATGTTGGCACTGCATCTGGGTCCGATACAACTGTGACTTTGCTGACAACTCCTGACGGCGTCTGCATTAAATGAACTGTGCTGCCTCAGCCGTGTGGACTGACAGACATCATGTTCAGCTGAGATACAAGCTGACGTGTCATACCTGGGCTATGTGATACGTTGTCCAGATGGGGACCTGGACTTCTTCTCGACCACTTCCAGTTAAGTCTCGCTGTCTATACAACTGTGGAGCTGCAAAAGATGGACTGTTGAAATAAATCTCCAGAAGAAGGGGGGCTGGAGAATGACGTGACAGCGGTGGTCAAGCTGTTAAGTCACTAATGAACACTGCAGCCTGGGTGACGTGTCAGCTGAACATGTGATCTTCAGGATGGTGGTGCAATAACTTCAGTTTCATGATCAATCCTGTCTTTGCTGTGACATGAACGTACAAACATACATTCATTCCTTCAAACATCTATGACAGTTTAACACAGGACAGATCTAACTGACCCATGATCTTTAGACCTGCAGAGCCGTACTTCTGATGGGTTGCTGGATTACCCACCTTTTACAATTACTCTTTGATTAAGTACATTTGTTTTTTTTTTCCACCATGTAATCGCGTTAGAGCAGTGCTGTTTTTGTGGTTTTCCACCTGCGTGGACACCTGTTTGCATTTGCTTTTGGGGGTGAACATCTTGTTTGCTCTTATTTCACCATATCTGACCAGGCATCCATGTTGGGAAAACGTTTTATTTACACAACTGCACTGACAGCATCAACAGGTGATTGTGGCTTCACTGTTCTGTGATATGTGTACTGTAAATGATTATGGTTGACCTAGACTCAGACGTGTAGGTTGGATGTTAGACGATATTTTTTGTTGTTGGGTCATGTGGGTTTTGCACCTGCACTGGTCCGTGCCTATAGATGACATTTGGTGTTCTTCCATTTGTTGATAACTTGATGTTGCACCTTATCCCTGAGTTTGCCTGTAGGTTGTATACCGTGTGATGGACAGACAGAGTTGGAAGAGTGTTTGTAAGCTTCAGCCAGGATTTGAAGCTTTCATGTTATGAACATTCATGTTTTTTGAAACAGGAGAATTTTTGATTGCCTCCTGTTTCAAAAAGGGGGAGTGAAATAAGAAAAGTACAACAGAACAGAATTTTGGTGCATTAAAGCTAAAACATAAAAACTAAAAAGTTACAAATTAGAACAGAGTTTTAACTATTCATACAATGAGAGCTGAAACAGTAATTACAAACACCTACATATTTAATAACACTACAACAGAGGTGTCTCATAACAGGTTGCTAGATAGTAACTGATCAACAAGGTTCTGTCAGGATTTGTGTTTGGCACAGAACCCAGTAACGCAGGCAGGACTCAGGACCAGGGAGGAAATTAAAGCACTTTAATAATACAAAATAATAAGCTGACATGGCAGCAAAACACTTACATGTCTCGAGGGAAACCAGGGACACAAGGAAAACCAGAAACACAGGACGATACCAGACGATGCCCAGACAATGAGAAATACAAAGACGTAGACTTATATACAAGCACACACTGAGAAACAATCACACACACCAGAAAACAACAAAAGTTCAGGGGGGCGGCCGGGAGGCCGTCCGACACAAGGAGCGAGTGCAGGGGGGCGGCCGGGAGGCCATCCGACACGAGGAGCGAGTTCAGGGGGGCGGCCTGGAGACTGTCCAGAATGGGTCAACAATTCAGGTGGACGGCCAATGGAAAAGTTCACCCTTGAGGGTCCATGACCGCCCAGCATGGGGAAAGGCAAGTGGGGGATTTATCGATTCCTCAGGCAGGTTGACCCAGGATGCTGCTGCTGGCATGGAACATCCCACGAAAGGCGAGAAACACGCAGGAGGCGTCGAGGAGCACACGGGGGCTTCAGCGGGTGTCGAGGACATGTCTGTGGTCTGTGTGGAGGCCTCTGGGGTCTGCGAGGGAGCCTCAGTAGTCTGCGTGGAGGCCTCAGCAAACTCAGGATCCCCAGGCTGAGGAAACTTTGCAGATTCAAGATCTCCGGTGGCAGGTTCAAAATCTTGGGGGAGAGGTGTAGAGTCCTGGGCGAGAGGTGTAGAGTCTTCAGCGAGAGGCGCAAAGTCTTCAGCGGAAGTTGCAGAGTCTTCGGCGGAAGGTGCAGAGTCTTCTGCAGAAGGTGCAGAGTGTTCTGCAGAAGTTGCGAAGAACCCAGAAAAACAAATGATGTGAGGGGCGTCCTCCGGGACCCCCTCGAGACTGGAAACCTGAGGGGCGTCCTCCAGGACCCCCTCGAGACAGGAAATGTGAGGGGCTTCCTCCAGGACCCCCTCGGAACGGGAGACGTGAGGAGTGTCCGCCAGGACATCCTCTGAACAGGACCCTGCAGGTGCTGGAAACCCTGCGGGTGCTGGAGACCCTGCGGTGTCTGGGCATGATCCCACAATAACACAAGAAGTTGGAGTTTAAAAGTGTCTGGTACTCTACCTTAAGAGTCATTATCAAATAAAGCATCTGTGAAAAGTCCAGGGTCTGTAACAGGCTGGGTCTGGACACAAGCAGGTCCTCCATCTTCGAGTAAACTGCTTGTTTGTAACAACAGTCTGAACTGAGGGTGGCAGAGTAGAAGAGTCCCTGAAGCTGTTTAGAAACAGCAATGATGTCATCAGGCAAAACATCAGGGAAGTCCTCTATGGAAACAGAACCCTCTGCAGAACCAGAACCCTTTGTGGAAACTGAG
>NC_056502.1:41405357-41407751 GCF_014905685.2 Nematolebias whitei
TGTGTGTGTGTGTGTGTGTGTGTGTGTGCGTGTGTGTGTGTAATGGAATAAATAATAGGTTCAACAGATTATGGAAGGATTCATGTGATTTCTGATCTGATCAGGTTAATTGTAGGTTATGAATGTTAGTATTCTGAGTGTTGACTTATCCCTTATATCAAACATCTCTGAATAAGAGCAGATGATGAGATTTCCTCAGTTATCAACCTAGTCAACAGAGTAGTGTTGATTTTGCTCCTTACAGATTACCTGTGGTGGCTGAAACTGATGATGATGAGGACGAACACGGACCAGCCCGCCTCTTCAATATCTCTGCAACGCCCCAACTTATACATAAATTGCCAAGGATAAAACATGCAACATATAATTTGCATACACTAGGCATGAGATTTATGGAAGGAAAGTTTAGGAGTTTATCTTAGAAGTGTGAGCTCTGATGAGTAAATTGTATTTTGGCATATTTCCTTATCTGTTAGGTATTAATATTGATATTAGCTTATTATTAGGGTTTATATTGTTTAGGGGTGTTAATTTAGGCCTATGAATTATAAGGGATGGGAAATGTTAGTGTTTTCCACTGTACATTAATTGTAATTACATGACACAGCTTTTTACAAATATATTACATAGGATTTTGTTGACATGATTTTTATCAAGTCAAAAGGGGGAATTGAAATACAATTTTATTCGGGGTTTTTTATTAAAGGAGTTACCACTGCATGTTTAAAAGTGTCAGGAACCACACCTGTAGCCATACTGCTGTTTATAATGTCAAGAACAGAGGGTCCAATGGAGGGCAGGACTTGTTTAAAAAACGATGCAGGGATGGGGTCAGCAGGGGAACCTGAGGGTTTTATATGACCAATGACGACATTTAGAAATGAGAGGGAAATGGGTTCAAACAGGTTAAAGACGGATGTGGAGGGGACAAAGACAGAGGGGTCAGCTGTGGTACGAGGAGGAATCAGTGACTTGATCAACTCAACCTATTTAACAAAGAAACTGTCAAAGTCGTCACACGTAACTGCAGAGGCCTCCCAGTTGGCAGACTGAGGCACGGTTAAAATGGAGTTAATGGTGTTGAAAAGAACGAGGGGATTGTGGCTGTTTGAGGTGATGATTTGGGAGAAATACTTGGTTTTTTTCTGATTTAACAGTGGCTTGGTACTCTTTGTAACATGATTTTAGCATGATAAAAGATACGTGAAGTTTGTCCTTCTTCCATTTACGTTCGGCTTTCCTGCAATGACGTTTGGCTGCTCGAGTGATCTCATTCATCCAAAGGTGTGGAGTGCGCTTTGGATGCCTAATTTTTAATGGGGCAACTAGGTCAAGCACCTTAGCACAGGTCTCTTGATGTACAGTGACTAGCTCATGAGCGTTGATGGAAGAGGATTCAGAGACTGAGAGAGAGTTTTTAGTAAAAGCAAAGGAAAAGAGTGCAGCAGTGGAAGGGTTAAATATTTGACAAGGCCTGGCTGGAGGGGGAGGGGGTTTGGACTTGTTGACAAAAGAAATGTTGAAAGAAATGGGTTTGTGGTTGGAGAAAACTGCATCCCCAATTTCTAACTCATGAACAGATAAACCATAGGTTAACACTAAATCCAGTGGCCATGCTGGTGAGTTGGTCCTGCAACATTCTGTACAAAGTTCAGAGACTGGATCAGAACTAGAAAGTCCTGAGTCAGCAGTTTTTCAGGGCAACATACAGTACATGTATATTGAAATCTCCCAGAATCAAAACCTGATCATATCTGAGTAAGATAGAAGTTAAAAAGTCAGAGAGTTCAGCCATGAAGTCCTTATTATATTTGGGTGGCCTGTATAACACAGCAGAAAAAACAGGATTTGAATGGCCCACCTCAAAACACAGCAGTTCGAAGCTCAAAAAATTATCTGGTATCTGTACCAGTTTGCAGTTCCAACATTTTTTGAAAATAGTTAATAATCCACCACCTTTGGCTGATATTCTCAGAGTATATATATATATATATATATATATATATATATATATATATATATATGTGTGTGTGTGTATGATATATATATATATATAATTTTTACTGTAGTTTATTATTGTCATTGTTTACTGTTATTCTTGTCTGTACTTTATATGTTCTGTCTGGAGCAGGTCTCTTGTAAACGAGTCCTTGTGGCTCAATGAAGCCAACCTGTTTAAATAAAAGGTTGAATTAATCATTCTGTATATATTTATATTCATTCAACCTTTATTGATACAGGTTAGTCCCACTGAGCCACAAGGACTCATTTACAAGAGAGACCTGGATTTCAACAAAGTGATGACAGCCGTGGATAACAAACTGTTTTTCAATTGTAAAACAAACAAACGCATGCACGGAGAGAACATACAAACTCCACCCAGAAAGGCCCCTG
>NC_056502.1:41407851-41409557 GCF_014905685.2 Nematolebias whitei
GAGTTCTTTCACTTGATCAATTCAAGAAAGAAAGTCTCAGGATGGGTCAACCTGTATTTCTGGATTCAAATCAATGAAATGACAGTTTCTGTCCCATAAGGTCCTTAAGGTCAGGACTTGACCTCAGGCCTAGTTCACTACAGTCCCCCCTTTGGAAATCATCGCCTGTCCATGGGGATGAATTCTAACATGAACTTACGCCTTCGAATGTCCTTGAGCTTGATGTAATCCAGCAAGGAAAACAAAAGTCAAAAGTAATCCAGCAAGGAAAACAAAAGTCAAAGGTAATTCCACAATGTTCTTGGTAATTCCATTGTGTTGATGATAATTCCATAATGTTGTTGGTAATTCCATTGTAGCAATGCTTTAACCCTTTGGAAACAGAGTCTGTAATCCATTGGAAAAAGTCATATAATCTACAACGGTAAATCCACAACGATTGGAAGTGTTGATTGATCAGCATACAGAGGGGTTCCCTTGAATTGAACTGAAGATGCGGCCACTGGATGAAGAGTGGAGACCAACGTCAGGATTGCAGGTCTCCTCCAGCGACGGTCGTCTCTGGGCGACGTCCAGTCTGTGCCGTTCTGGTTCAATGTGCCATGCAATTATGTGGTTTAAGTGGGCTTATGAAGGGGATTTTACATAAGGCCTTAAACTATATGCACCTGGTGTGTAAGCTATTATGGTTGGGAACAGCTACACCTACCAGTTAAGGGATGGAACATGCTGAAAAGGGTAATTATAGGGATTTATACCTATAGAAGAGTGTTCCAAACTATTTTTCCATTCCTAACTTGGTTTAAGTTAGCTTTACATGGCAAAACATAGTTTGGTTCAATTGTCTGTTGTCTTTTAGACGAACGACTTGAGATTGGGTGTTTGGTTTCCCCATAAATGTTTTTGGAAGTCTATGGCGAGACTCATCAAAAAGAATTAGCTATCCCCCCGAATAGAATTGTTCGAGTAGATTCGGCTTACGCGTTGTGAGATCAATGTAGATTATGGTACTTAAGGTAGCATTAATCTACATTGACTCCGCAAAGATGGCATTTTAACGAATGAACTGCATGTTGGCATGGTTAAAGGCCTCTTAGTCTCTAACTTAACTACACACAAAATTCATTCTTGCTTGGGGTGTTCAAAAACAATACCAAAACCAATTAAACGATGTCTCAACATCGACAAAAACAGTGACTAAGCAACCAGTAAAACAACGTTTCAACATTGACAAAAGCAGTGATTAAGCAACTAGAAAACGACGTTTCGGTGCGTCACTCACTCTGGATGTCAGATTTGCTCACGTTATCGCGTCTGGTAGCATTATCCTAACTGGCGTCACCCCCCTTCGGTCATGGGAGACCGCGAACACGGGTGAGGACGTCGCTCCATGAGCTAAAGTTAGGCTGTCTTTGAGTAGTTTTAACTGTTTGCGCAGCTGAAAGAGGACTTTAAGGTCTGGATCGGAATCCAGTTTACCTTTCGATGGAGTGTATTTGTCTGGGTCAGTCAGATACAGTATCATCGAGTCAATTGCAGGATCATCCAACTTCTGAAGTTGGATGAAGTCTGGGTCAGGTGAAAATGACTTTTGATATTTTGAAAGAACTTGGCGAATTTTGTCTCTTTCTTCATCAGATGTCAGAGTGTCGGCTTGGGCGACCACCTGTTCAATCTGTGATGAGACTGATGAGGGTTCTTGCTCC
>NC_056502.1:41409657-41414616 GCF_014905685.2 Nematolebias whitei
CTCCCAGAACTGGAATGCCTAGTTCAAAATCATGAAAATCAGTTTCTGAGTGTTCAGCTTGCGATGACTCATCATCGTTTGTGTGTGAGTTTACCCCCCTTTCATCCGATGAGGGGTTGTTGGAGGCAGCAACAGCAATGTCTTGGTGTGGTCCACCGACATCTGTAATGTTGTCATTTGCGCCTTCAGATTTAGTAGCGATTACATCACCACACAGTGCTCTAGGTCGGTATCCCATTTCAGCGTGTTTCAGGGTTTCTAACAACCTGCGCAGTTTCTCTGTCTCTTCCGAGCTCAGAGGTTTAGGGCCTTGTTTCTGGAACCTTTGTGATCTTATCGCCTCGGTTCGTTTCGTCCGAGGTGGGGGAGGGTTAGGTATGTCTTTTGGGGGTTCCTTTTCGGACTTCCCCTGATAATATGGGTCCTCTTGGATCCCATATCTTTGCGTCCTACGCATACCCCATTTACGATAATCACGTCCATCCTCTGAAAGAGGAGCTTTCCTGTCCCAACGTGCACCTTCATTACGTGGTTTGTTAGTTTGAAAATACTGCTTTTTCTCGCCTGTTTTAGGAGGTGGAGGCGATGCACTCCATACTTCCATTTCTAGGGAGTGGGGTTTAACCTTTATACCAGGAAACACCTCTATGGGCGTCTTAGCATGAGAACATGCCTCAAACACATTCACAGCACACTGTTTAATCTCATTGATGGGTTTTTCTCTGAAATTTGCCATCATTTGCACTGATGTTTTAAAATCAGTGTGGAGATTTTTGCTGAAAACAAATTTAAAACCTTCTTCTTCTTCCATTCCGGTTTCATTTCTGTTACCAAAATAAGCTTGGAAGATTCTCTTGTAATAAACTTTTGGATGTTCATTCTTGCCCTGCGTGACCTTGTCAGCAGCTGGGAAACCAGCAGGTCCCGTGCAGGGGTCGTACTCTCTGATCAAAGCTTCGCACAGAAGGTTGTAATCCTTTCTCGTTGCATCAGGTAGACGCTCGATGAAGGTGAACACCTCTCTGTCTGAAGTGAGCCTTATCAGACTGATCTTATCCTCAACCGTAGCATTAGGATAACCTTTCAATCTGAATTCAAGATCTTTCAGGTACGCTTTTGTTCCAGTTGAACCCATCGGTCCAGGTACAAAGCGTTGTACATATTTTGAGAGTTTTAGCAGAACATCTATTGAAAGAGGAAGTTTCCATGCACTCTGTTGCATGTTTGGTGGAGGAGACCTGTTCAGGTCTGTTCCTACCTCTTTAGGTATGTATGGAGGGGTGTATGATGTGAGGAGATTTGGGTTTGAAACCCAGTGTGTCTCCACATCCTGTCCACGGTCTTCTCTGAGTTCCAGACAAACTCGCCCCACGTCAGAACTTTTATTTGTTGCCGCGGTTAGTTTCTCCTCACAAGCTTTCAGGCGTTCCTGTGATGTTTGACATTCACTTTGTAAAAGCATATATTGTTCCAGTAATACCTCTTTTTCCACTCTGCGTTTGTGCAGATCTTTTTTAAGCACATCTATCTCAGTTTTGCAGCGGGAAACTTGTGACACTGTCACGATGTGATCCCGTCTTAATGCAAAGTATGATTCTTTCAGCAACATTGCCATTTTAGCCAGTTTTTCATAGCTGGACTTTGTAACTTCTGTAGAGGTTACACTCTCTGCAACCTCCATCAGATTGTCCACTAATTCTTTTGGGTTCATGCTGTCCGCCTGTTTGCCATATGGATGTAAGGATCCTGTCAGCAGCTTCAACGCTTTCTCTAAACAGTCCTTCATCTCATAAAGATCAAAATCTTTTTCTATCACACCTGTCATGGTCATTCACTGTGTAGCACTTTATCTGGTTAAAACAGTTGCCAGCTTCAGATTATTTTACAGGTAAATATTTGTATTCAAGTGTCATTGAGTTTCACACTATTTTAAGCTCTGGGTTTACACAAAAGTACTGTTATAAGTCAACTTATTCAGAGGAACGGGCACCTGTTTCGTAGGTTTTACCCCAATTCATGAATATTTAAGTAAATGCTTCTCTGCAGTGTTACTTTTTAATGTGCTTATTTTTAACAGATACAAGATTACCAAGCTTCTCAGTGTTTTTTACTCTAAAGCACTGAACTTAATAAACCTGCAATTTTTCTAAAAAGTCTCACAGCAACATCAGTTTAAAAACGTTTTTTAAACCGTTCACTTCCAGAAATTCGCTATTTTAACAGTTACTCATTGAACCAGGTGGTGAAAAGAAAAGAAAAATTAAGAGGAATTGTCAGTCCCTCTTCAGGAAAACTGTTATACTCCTCCTCTCCTGCCATTATCTTCTATTTAAAAATTAAATAGGAGAATGTAATGTTTTAGGTGGTAAAATAAAATCAGAAAAGTCTCTTTTTTCTGATATTTACTCTTATTTAGTGATTTAGCAATTAAACGTGTATTATCTTTCCAGCAAATGAGTAAACTTTATCTACTCTGTGAATATCTGTATCTGTATCTTTTAAAAAGTTTCTAATTTTTTATTTTGCACCTCTGTCATGAGGAATTACCAGTGAATAAAAAGTTTTTGGTAAATGCCTGCTGCATAAATACCTTAATCACTTTTTAAATGCAAGATAACAGTGATAATTCAGCTTGAGGAACGTTTATTAACTCAAAAATTCGTCTTACAGAAATAAACACGTTTAATTTCACTCAAAATAACCTAAAAACGAAGTGAAACTGTGATATCAAGTTTCCACAGGAGGGGGCAGTATAACCTTATTTTATTTTAACCCAGACACTGTTAGTGATGTCCAGTAGGAGTCGCGATGACTTCCTGTGGCATCCGGTGACATCCGGTCGTTAGCTGTTAGCTTAAAATTAGCATCGGCTAGCGTGGTCCAAAAACACCATTTAGTGACGGATTTCAAACTCAAACGTGGCAAAATTTCAGCGATTAGGCTTCAAAGAAATGGAGCAGCGGATCAGAATGCAACTTTAAAGCGTTTTTCAACTTTAAAAAGCAGATTGAAATTCCCTATGAAAACGAGTTTCATTTCTGGGTCACGTGACTGAATCTACCAATGACAGAGCAGCAGCCTGGAGGAGTACTTATATCGCTGACTCAGGGGAAGTGACGCAGCCACGTCACTCACTTCTCAGCGAATCAAAGCGTTCCACAGCAGCTGATTTCAACCAATCACGGATCGTTTTTCCAGCTTGCTTGTAGCATTAGCCTGAACAAGTCCGTCAACTTTTCGTCTTTTAAACTGTCAAAATGCACTATTTTCTGTTAAAAATGTAACCAATAAGCTTCTCAGCTGCATGGAGGCGGCGCCCCGGTCTTAAAAACGTCTTTCCAACCATTCAAAACAACTCGTTCGAATTCATCAGAACCGAGCCGGACCAGAGTCACGTCTGGACTACAGTTCAAACAGAACAACGTTTCCACAGCTCAGCAAATCTGTCACACACCACAGACGTACAATTTCAGCTTTCATGAAGACTCATTGACACTATTTCAGCTTTCAAAACATCACTGGCTGCAAGCTTTCTCTGAGCATCTCAGCTCAACACGCTGCGTTTCACACAACAGAATCTGCACTTTTTTTTTTCATGCCAACATGATATTCAATTGTTACGCGAATACAGTCCATTTTATGAACCCGTCACGGGCCACCAGATGTAGAATGAACATATGCTGATATATATTCATAAATTAAACGGATTCTTTCATTTTTCTGGACTGTATAATATACGTGCATTGAATAATTAAAAATGTGGACGGAAACGTTAATTATCTTTGACTCACCAACGACAGTGGGTCATTTATTAACAGAATCAAGTTTAACACATCACACATTTACATTAATTGGCAAAAATTGAAAATAACGACAGCTTATTTAGCAAGTTTTACACGGAAGACCATACGGCGATGGTTGAAAAGCTTGCTTCCAGCTTCACACAGACATTAACCACACGGCGGTGGTTGAAAAACTTTGCTTCAGACATTTCTAAAAATATCTGGATTAATTTCTTAGCAGATAGAAGAGTTTAAAGATTGAAGTTTAGAGGGAGGGAGATGGTGTGTGTGTGATTGAAAAGTGTTGAACAGAACGGCACCCTCCATTCGACCCAGTTTCCTCGGTACGCTCGGTAGTGAACTCGACTCATTACCTCTCTGACGATGAATCAGTGGAAGCGGAGGTCCAGTTACGCTACCGGTCCAGCGTCTCCGTAGGATGGCAGAGAACCGTCCGGAGTGGTGGCGAGACTTCGTCAACAACAGTTCACCTCACGAGTGGACTTCACATGAGTGGAGTCCGTCAGAGTTCCACTCAGAGGTGGAAGATGTCATAATCCCCAATACTCGGAAGAGCTCTGGATCATATCGGGATTTTCCTGTTTCCCAAACGACTGGAGATGCAAACTCTCCACCCGACTCCAACTGGGTTGAACTTGGAAGTACCAACATTTAAAGAGCTCTATTTCCGGTTCATTTGGGAGTTTCTGATTGGTCGATGGACCAAAACAGAGGTGTGTTTTGTGATGTAAGGTGTTATTAAAAAGTCAAGGAAAAAGATTAAGATTGTTTAAGAACAGACAGAAGATATTATGAAGAACTCAGACTCCGTGGAGTCACTTCTCTAGTATCTTGCTGTAAAAGTTAAACATGACATTTCTTTTTCAGTAAACTTGCAGTTGACCGAAACTTGAACTTTGACCAACTTACACCACTTCGCTCATTGAAGACAGAAAATCAGACAATGCATCATTAACCTGATTTCTTCTTTGAATGAGGATTAAAAATCGTTATTACTGTTTCACAGTTGATTTAAAAATGAGTAGTTCACTTCAACATTTAAACATTGTTTGAACTAACACAATTTGATTATCAAAACATTTGTAAAATAGTAATGATAATAGAAAAGAGAGTTCTTTCACTTGATCAATTCAAGAAAGAAAGTCTCAGGATGGGT
>NC_056502.1:41414716-41447373 GCF_014905685.2 Nematolebias whitei
GAGTTCTTTCACTTGATCAATTCAAGAAAGAAAGTCTCAGGATGGGTTAACCTGTATTTCTGGATTCAAATCAATGAAATGACAGTTTCTGTCCCATAAGGTCCTTAAGGTCAGGACTTGACCTCAGGCCTAGTTCACTACAATTTTATGCACATAACTCATTGTGGGGTACTAAGAATGATGGTAATGGAACAATTATTGAAGAATTAATGGAAAATAAATAAAAATCTTGGCTGTTTAAACGATGGTAAAGGAACAAGAGTTGATATGAGAACAGGTATGGAATCGGCAATTGACCTAACAATAATATCAAATTCAATAGCAGGAATTAGTTCATGGCAGATAGTTAAAGATACAACAATAGGAAGCGACCACTATCCCATAGTAACAGAAATAAAATTGGATATTGAAAAATATAAGACAGGTGGTTTGCAGAAATGGTGTTTTGGTCGTGCTGATTGGGAAACATTTAGACGTATAAGTGATCAGGAATTGGGAAAAATTAATGTAAATATGGAAGTTGATCAGTTAAATGTCTCTGTTTGTCATGCAATCATACAGGCTGCTGACAAATCTATAAAGAAGAAAGGAGGTAAGGGCTGTAAGAAGCTTGTTCCATGGTGGACAAAGGAGTGTGATAAAGTAATCAAAAGTCAAAATAAAGCTTTTAAAATGTTAAAAAGGAATCACAGCTCCCAAAATCTTATTGAATATAAGAGATGTCAAGCCATTGTGAGAAGAACTATTAAAAGTGCAAAAATGGATTATTGGAGGAATTTCTGTAATTCAGTAGGAAGAGAAACTGGGATTAATAAAGTATGGACAATGATAAGAAGAATGAATGGAATTAAAAGAGAATATGGTTATCCGGTATTAAGCAATGGTCAAATTACAGCAGTAAAAGATGAAGAAAAGGCAGATCTGATGGCTAAAACCTTTACTAAAATACATAGTTCAGATACTATTACTTTGGAAAGGAAAAGGGGAAGAGAAATGACAATGATAGAGAATAGAGAGATCTTGGAGCATGTAGAGGATGGAAGTGATCTATTAAATGTTCCTTTTACAAAATCAGAACTAAATGGAGCCCTACAGAAATTTAAGCTAACAACACCTGGGAAAGATCAGATTTGTTATTTAATGGTGAAACATCTTAGTGAATCCTCTAAAGACATTTTATTGGAACTGTAGCGTGCTAAGGGCTAGGTTAACTGCCCTTGGCTACAATATATTTAAATAAACGGGTTCTCTCTTTTTCGATTTAAATTCAGCCATGTGACCGAGGTAACTGTGCGTGGATTGTTTAATCAGTGACATGAGACGTTAATTTCCTTTGACCCATCAAAATAAATGTGGTCATTTATTGAACAGAATCAAAATTTAACATCAAAACATTGTACACTTGATTAGCTGATCTGGTTCTGATTAATAAAACTTGGCACGTTTTACTTAATAAGACAACAGAACTTGAAGAAGGCATCTAGACTACTGGCAAAATAGAAGAGTTTAAAGATGGGAAATGAAGGAGTTTAAATGGAGAGAAAAGATGGATGAGGGAAAGTGTGTTGACTAGGAATGGCTGCCTTCATCCGACCCCAGCTCAGCCCCGGTACACTCGGTGCGTGGCGACTCGTTACCTTTGCAGAAGATAGGTCAGCTCCGGTACAGAGATCCATTTCAACGCTACCTTTCAGCGTCTCCAGTCAGGATGGCTGAGAATCGTCCAAAGTAGTGACGGTACTCCGTTCAACAGAATAAGCTTCCTTAGAAGTTGTAGGGCGTTACGCCTGGGTGAGTTCACAGCAAGGCGCTGTGACTCCAGCTGGGATGGACGGACCCTCGTCTCACGGTCAAATCCATCAGCTATTGATTAAATCTGAAAGTTCCTTAGGAACTCTCAGGAAGATTTCAGTCAGAGATTCCACTCAGAAGTGGAGGACTCCATAAAAGACTGAAGAAGACCCCAGGAAGACTCCGGTCAAAGACTCAAGAAGACTGAAGACTGAGAAGTTCAAGGAAGTGTGGACTCTTAAAGAGTTCTCACTTCCGGTCACTTCAGGACTTCCTGATTGGTTGAAACAACCACCATGGGGTGGTTCTAGTGACGTCAGAGGGTCATTACAAGTCAAGAAAACAGCAGGAATGTTTTAGAAACGTCCCGTACAGACAGAGACATGTTATGGCGAAGTGGGAGGAAGCAGATGCCAGTAGCTTCTTATTTACCGTCTGCTAGGTTTAAAAACACGACACTTCGTTCTAATAACTTCTTTCTGACTTTTGACCGACATCACTACTTTTCATTTCAGACAGAAGATCAAAAATGCATAATTACTTTGTAAATAGACATTTAACTTGATTTCTAATTTAAATGAGGATTAAAAAATCATTAATACTGTTTCACAGTTGATTTAAAACGAGTGGTTCACTTCAACATTTAAAAATGGTTTGAACTAAACACACTTTTGATTATCAAGATATTGTAAAATAGTAATGATAATATAAAAGAAGAGTGTTCTTTCAATTGATTACTTCAGGATACAATTAGACAGTCTCTGGATGAGCTAAGTTGTATTTCTGGATTCAAATCAATGAAATAACAGTTCCTGTCCCATGAAGGTCTTCAGAGGCAGGTTTTGGTCTGAGGCCGAGTTCACTACAGAACTTTATAATAAAGTTTGGGAGAATGGAAAATTACCACAGGGATGGAAAGAAGCAGTGATAATACCAATACACAAGCCAGGCAAAGATGACACAAACCCAGAACATTACAGACCGATTGCATTAACGTCTAATATATGCAAAATAATGGAGAAAATGATTAATGACAGGTTGATTTACTATATAGAATCAAAAGGATATATGTCACAATATCAAAGTGGTTTTAGGAGAGGTAGAAACACCATGGATTCAGTTTTAAGTTTGGAATTTGAAATCAGAAAGGCCCAAGTTAAAAAGAGAGTATTGTAGCAGTGTTTTTTGATATTGAATAAGCGTATGATATGATGTGGAAAGAAGGTTTATTAATTAAAATTAGAAATATAGGCATTACAGGACGGATGTACAGATGGATAAAAGATTTTCTTACCAGGAGACAAATACAAGTAAGGATAGGAAACCATTATTCTGTGAAACACATTGTCGAAAACGGAACTCCACAAGGGTGTATAATAAGTCCTTTATTGTTTACAATAATGATAAATGATGTGTTTCAAAATGTAGGTACTGGGATGGGTTTTTCTCTTTTTGCTGATGACGAAGCAATGTGGAAGATGGGAAGGAACTTGGAGTTTATTACTAGAAAAATGCAAGAAGTTATTTATAAAGTTGAAAAATGGTCATACAAGTGGGGACTTAGATTTTCAGTAGAAAAGACTAAGACAATGTTGTTTACAAGGAAAAAAAATTGGAGATGATATTAAACTAAAGTTAAATAACCAAGAACTAGAAAAAGTGAAGCAGTTTAAATTTCTTGGGGTCTGGTTTGATGAGAGGATTACATGGAATATACACGTACAGAAAGTTTTAGATAAATGCAAGAAGGTGTTAAATATCATGAGGTGTTTAACTGGAAGTGACTGGGGGGCAGACAGGAAAGCACTTAAGGCTGTGTACATATATATATATATATATATATATATATATATATATATATATATACACACACACACAGGATTAATTCGATCAGTACTAGACTATGGAAGCATTGTTTATAATTCAGCAGCAGATACAACGTTACAAAAGTTAGACCGTATTCATTATCAAGCATTGAGACTGTGTACAGGTGCAATGAGATCTACCCCAACAACATCACTACTGGTAGAAATGGGAGAAATACCACTCAAAATTAGAAGAGAACAACTAACTCTAAATTACTGGGCTAATCTGAGAGGTCATGGACAGGATCATCCAACACAAGAGACAGTTAAACCTTGCTGGGAAAAAGAAGTAAAAGATATTAGAAGTTTTGGTTGGACTGTGAATAAGAAAACAACAGAACTCAAAATAGATCAAATCAATATAAGTCAAATAACTCCATTACCAGTAATACCACCTTGGATACTTCCAGATGCCATGGTAGATTTTACATTATTGAAAAAAAGAAACGAGAATAATGGGTTCATTTTAAATTCAAATACGGTACAGAACCATATCAATACATATTACAGCTACTGTATGTTAAAATTTACACAGATGCTTCCAAGAAATTAATAAATAAAGTAGGTGTAGCTTTCATTGTTCCGGAGTTCAACATCAAAGTTAGAAAAATAAGTAATGATGGACTTTCAGTGTACACAGGGGAAATGCTCGCAATATTATTAGCCATTCAGTGGGTTGAAGAAACAAGACCATTGAGATCAGTGATTTGTTCAGACTCCAGTTCATCATTAGTCAGTTACCAGTGTAACCATTCAGAAAGCAGGACAGATATTTTAATAGAAATTCAACAGACATTATACAGAATAAATATGATGGGTCTAATGATACATTTTTTATGGATACCAGCTCATTATGGTGTTACAGGAAATGAAATGGCAGATAAAGCTGCAAAGGAAGCCACTAGAAATCTATCAGTGGAGTTAGTAGTTAATTTTAGTAAAACAGAAATAAAACTTTTAATAAAACAGAAAATGAAGGATAAATGGCAAAAGCTATGGGAGGAAGAAAAGAAAGGACGCTGGTTCTATAAAATCCAAAAGAAAACTGGAGAAATGAGAAGTACAGGGAGGACGAGGAGAGAAGAGACAATTATTTCTTGTCTCAGATTTGGGCGTACTGGGTTAAACAGCACTCTTTTTATTTTAGGGAAACACTGCAGTGGTTACTGTGGAACAGATGAGACAACATGTAATGTTATACTGCAAAACGTACGAGGAATAAAGACAACAGTTGATTCAAAAGTTTAAAAAAAATTAAAGTAAAATTAGATTTAATTGATTTATTCAGAAATAACTCAAATAGTAAAATTTATCAGATAATCTTTCATTATCTTAAATTAACACAGTTATTTAAGAGGATTTAATCCTTGAGTGACATTTTGGTCCACACTCCTCACCAGTCGGTGGCGGTAATGCACCAATTTCGTTGTTTGCCAACCGCCAATAAACCTCAAAGAAGAAGAAGAAGAAGAAGAAGAAGAAGAAGAACCCTGTCGGAAGAAGCGCAGTTCGATAGTAGATCGCTGCATATCTGGCAACCCAAGTGAGTCAAAGTAAAGGGAGGCGGACTCCCTGCAGGGATTCATCGGGTTACACCCATCGCTGTTTAGATGGCTCACAGAGGGGAGTAAGTTGAACGGTGCTGAACACCCTGAAGTCAGTCAGCAGACTTCTCTCCTCACCAATTAAAGCAGAATGGAGCAAGAATTTGAGGATATTGACTCGTCCGGCAAATGGCAAAACCTTTACAACGTAAGTCGGGACGCTGACTGGGCCTCCGTGTTTCTAACGATGCTACTAAGCTAGCTCATTTCAAAGACGCACTGTTTGGACACGTGTATCCTTAATGGTCTTGTGTGTTTTAGAGTAAACAATAAGCTTTATCGCGCTGTGGAAAGTGTAAAAGGCACAGGTGATGTGCACCTGGTAGAGACTGGTGTGAGATGTTAGCGGCACGTTAGCAGCGGCGGACTTCCGTAGCTGGAACGTGCCGCGGCGCGCGCTTATCTGGCCTGCAGACGTCAGTTTCTGAGAACTCGCCAGGACTTCCAGAGAAAGACGCGTGTGTTTGATCACCAGCGCTGTTTCACAACCCAACATGCAGATTTAGGTTGTGTTGTGTCTGTTCCGTTTGGCCGAGTCCTTGCACTGCACGAGCTTCATGTTGGAGATGTTGGCTTCTTGTTCAGCAGTTCCAGGGAAGTGACAGCACAGGTGCTGAAGGACGTGGTTCACCTCAGCACAGCAGACATGTGGCCATGGCTGACTGATGGAACATGTATGTTGACGGAGCACGAACTGATTAAAATGAGGAGCAGACTCATCAGTACATCATAAATGTGACAGCTTCATAGTTCTCTGCAGACCACGGCAGGTTGATGGGACACAGGGAAATAAACACATTTAAGTAGATTAACATCTATGAAGCAGCACATAATTGATAAAATTGCAATCTTAGGTAAATCATCCATCCATTCATCCATTATCTTTACCCGCTTCTTCCATTGCAGGTCGTGGGAGACACATGTGCCCATATATTTGTTAAAAGTTATGAAAATCATACAAAAATACAGGATAATATACAAGAACCAGTATGATGACTTAACAACCAGTAATTTATAGATTTGGAGAGCAGTTTGTATTCATTCAACCTTTATTTGTAGAGGCAGGGCAGCCGGCTTGGGACCCGAAAGTCCCAGGTTCAATCCCCAGTCACTGCACATCACGTGGTGTCTCTGGGCAGCACGTCTCATCCCCAAAATGTCCCCCGGGCGCTTTCAATAGCTGCCCACTGCACCACCTGGTGGTGGATGGGTTAAATGCAGAGACTAATTTCGCCATTGTATGGAAACATACAGTGCTGACATTGTGATGACATTATTATTATTATTATTATTATTTATACACGTTAATCCCACTGAGCCTCGGGGACTCATTTACAAGAGAGACCTGATTTATTATTTTTTAACAAAGTGATGACAACAGTGACAACAACAACAATAGGCAATCATAAAAGAGGCACACAAATTAATATATATATTGCATACATACATATAATGATAATAATAATATATTTATAATATACAATACTCTTTAGTTTTGTAGATATTTGTAAATATTAGGGATGCACGATATTGTTTTTTTGGCCGATATACCGATATGTTAAAAGTTATTCGGCCGATAACCGATGCTGATACCGATATTTTATACATGTTCCTTTGTCAGAACATAGTCCTCTTATTTAGGCTTATTTGCTACAAAAATTGTGCAACAGCTGTAAGAGCTGGTGACATATATTCAGTAACAGCCATATGATATGCACAGCACGTTGACTTATATTAAATGAAAAGTGTTAAATGTTATTTATTAGCATTAGTCACCTGCGATGCTGTCTCACCTGTGGAGCTTGTTCCAGGTTCCTAGCTGCAGTGTGGATCCTGTGCATGAAGGACAGACTTTTTAAGTTCAAAGTTTTTGTCCATCCATTGTTCTGTAAGACTTAAATCATGGCTAACACTTGACGTCCAAATGTCTGTGGTAAAACTCACCCAAGTTATCGCTATTAGCTTCTCAATGACGGCGTGTAACTCTGGTAACGTTACGTCGGACAAATATCTCCGCCTGCGGACGATGTAGTGAAGCTCAACGTGGTCCATAAACCTTCAGAATCCAACATCCTCACCAACGGAAAATAAAACTTCCACACAGCTGACATTTTGAATTTTCCTCTCCGCCGTGAGATCGGGTAGGCGCACGTGACGTCATCGCGTTGCGCTGCCGCTGCAGGCAAAAACTGCAACTTTTATATCAGTGAGTTATTTTAATGGAATGTCCGATATATTGAAATTGAATGTTAATATCGTCCGATTCCGTCATGCATCCCTAGTAAATATTATATACAGTCTCTTCTGGTTACAAGCTTTGAAGTTGTTCAGTAAAATTCCTCCCAAGTAGATGATTTGATGCTTTACAGTGTGATGTTGTCTGTCTTTCTTTTAATCAGTTTCACTTTCAAAAAGTGAACTCTGTTCATTTGCTCACAGCCACATAACAAAGGTGAAGAGAAAGAAAGCAGGAATACTTTTTAAATGACAGACTGACCAGCAGAGCTCTCCCAGTGAGCCTGCACAAGTACAATGCAGACCTTTCATCTCTTTTTCTATGTACTGGTACTTTTCTATGTGCTGGTACTTTGATGCCATCATTGTCATCACTCTTGCATCCACCCTACAAAAACCGGACAGACTCACTTGTGTGTACACATTATTTATGTTGACTTTTTTATTTGAATGCTTCTTTTGTCTGCTTTAGGAAATCCGCACCCAGGCTGTGGAACATCCGTACAAAGTAGCAAAACTTGCAGTGAACAGGGCTCTGAACCGCTACAGAGATGTCAGCCCGTGTGAGTTCCTGAAAGAGATCTTAAATGTTGCTCAACAACGGTGACGTTGTTATGACTGGTCTGCTCTGTGCTTCGGCTTTAGATGATCACAGTCGGGTAAAACTGAGAAACGCAGAAAATGACTACATAAATGCAAGTTTAGTCACCGTGACAGAAGCTGAAAGAGCTTACATTCTTTCTCAGGTATGTGGGCTGCTGAATAAATGCACATTCCAGTATTTTGTACAAATAACTTGTGCGTTTGTTTAATTCTCTTTCTGTACTTTACTGCCACAGGGCCCTTTGGCGACTACGTGTGGTCATTTCTGGCTCATGATTTGGGAGCAGCGCTCCAAAGCTGTTATAATGCTCAACAGAGTTATAGAAAAAGGATCTGTGAGTACACCTGAGCCTGATGATCAGCCTTCTTTCATATTCCTGCTGAACCTGCCGGTTTTTAGAAATGTTCATTTTTATGGAGTTGCATACACATTTTTCATGTACTACATGTAAAAACAAACATTTTACAGCTGACTGTAGGGGCAAGTACCATAAATCATTGGCACTTTCATAGTAAGAATATTTTGTTAAATACTTCTGATCTTTTAGGCATCAACATGTACAAATCCTTCTGCTTTTTACAAACTTGTATAAATATAACCCCAGTGATCAACATTTTTCATCATTATTGTGAACTATAAGCTCCATCTATGACTCGGCAGCTTGTAGAATCACTTTTGGTTGAAATAACTTGAACTGTCTTCTGTATGACTTTCTCACTCTTTTATTTTTCCACTTATAAAGTTTTTTTCTTTGAATTTTTTTAAAGTGGCCATTTCAGCACCTTGAGATGTTTTTCAGTCAATTCTTTGCAGGTTCTCAGTTATACTTGGAGTTATTTTCCTGTTGTGTGACCTACTTTCAGTCAAGCTTCAGTTCTCAGACTGATGGCCCCACGTTTGACCTTTGAATGCTTGGGTCAACTCTGCGAGTGCAGTCACGCGTCGAAGTGCCGCTGAGCAAGGCGTTGAACCCGTCGGTGTATGGCTGTGATGGAAAGCACTGATTAGACTTTATTGAATGATTGATTCAGATTGGCTCTGCAGAGATGTGGAGTGCTGCAGGAACACGAGTGGAGGGATAAACGATGGCACAGACTGAGTCCTGATGTGCTCCCTGACTATGACCTCTGACCTTTAGGTTGTCTTACAGACTTACCATGAACTATTTTCTTTAAAGTTGGTCTAATCTTGAACAATGTCTGATGTTTTCACACATTCGCTGTCCTTGAACTTAGAGTCAGGTACAGCCTGACTAATGTTTACTCTTTTCTTTTATGCTCTTAAGAAGGAAAAAACAAAATCATTACTGAAGTTTGTTTTATTCGATTATAACGGGTGTGAATATGAATAGTGAACAATGTAAACTATAATGAATCGGTTAAGTTTAATTTTCTTATCTAAGATCAATTAACTCTTTGAGCAGCAATTGTTTTGGCCTCTATACAGCACCGATTTAAACAGAGTTTAATTATTTGATAAATGGTTTACTTTAGATTTTGGTTGAGAAGTTATTTAATGTGACCATAATCCAGATCAAGTCATTTATTGTCTCTGCAAGCCAGGAAATGATTCTTCAAGTTGCATCAGCTAAAACTGGCCTAACCAGAAAAGATGCACCTTTTTGTTTGACCACACAAAGCATCTTCCTACCTGTTACTTTTGAGAAAACGGCTTTCCAGGAATATTATATAAAATGACTTAACAAATATTTGTACACTCCCCAGAGACCGTTACTTGGTACATGTGTGTCTGTCCTTAAGGTCACACCTCTCATAACATGGGTGTACATGGCCACCTGTCCAGGACTGAATTCTTCTTTGCCTCAACAGGAAAAGTGTGCACAGTACTGGCCCACGTCAAAGGAGCTGCAGATGTTTTTCACAGACGCGGGCTTTGTTGTGAGGCTGCTGTCAGAGGAGGACCAATCCCAGTATACGATCCGAGTGTTAGACCTTGAGAACACAAAGGTAAGCACAGGAGGAACCTGTTAAACAGTTCAACTATTTATCTCCACAAGTCCGGGAATAACACTTTGTAAAGAGTTGAATTCATGGCAGTTCAGCCCTTTTCAAGAAAATAATCTCATTGTTCCATTTCTCTGATGAATCAACAGATCATTTAACATTTCTTAAGCAGTTTGTCGGCCTCTTTGTTTCATCATGTCAAGCAGCAGATCAGGAGTTGTACTACAAAGTAAGATGAACAACGTAACCACTTAATGTTGTGCTGAAAGTTAACGTTGTCAGTATCTTAAGGATGGCTCTGTGCAAGTTTGGCTAGATTTCCATGACAACAGAGGCTGAACTTAAGCTTTTTTTTTAAGAGACCGAAGGCTTTCATACCAATATTGGGAGGGGCGAATGCCAACAACTGATAGAATGGGTGAAAATGTTCTAGCTCTGTCCACCCTCAAGAATCTCAGTAAACAGTGAGTAGAACTGGGCTTGTTTATTTAGCACAGCTGTTAGCAACCATGAAGCTAAGCTAATCAGATCCACACTATGCATAGTCCCACTGTAGGTTTACCAGTGCTGCACTGGTCACAAAAACAGTTCCTAACGTGCGTTCACATTTTCTATTCTCCGCTATTCACCATAAAGTTATCAAGTGCGTTACGTAAATATAAATTAAACTAAGGAACGCCCTTCCCTGTTCATTGTTTAAACAATCAGTCACGCATGGTGAAGGTCTAATTAATATTGACAGCAGCAATGTTTATTTTTCTTTTGTAGAGAAGTAAATATTTCAGACAAACAATGCATTTCTTTGAAGACGACAAAGATAATGTTACCAACACTGATATATTTTACCTCTACGTTAGACTTATTGTGGTAATAACCTATGCTAGGTTATCTAAACATTAGCTTGGTAACTCAAGAGGCATGTAGCTAGTGACCAGCAGGTTGGAGTATTGAAGATAATTTAATTTACTATTGTTGATTTGTTTTACAGATCACTTAAAATAAATTTACCATGCTCTGTTGAGCAAAATCCACTACACAGTATTGCTCGCTGCTTCGGTCATGCTGAACATGAAAGTGAAACTTAAGTGAACAGCAGAGACTTGAAAGACCTCATGCGCCCTCTGCTGGATACATTGTACAAGTATTGCTGGTTCCAGCATTTTAGGGGCGAAAATTAGAAGCGTTTATATCTGCACATAATGGACGAGTTATCACCGATACTGATATGTCCCCGAACGCTGATATCTGCCTTAAATTATCGGCCATACTGATATATCGGTCGGGCTAGTTGTTTTTAAACTGTCAGTAAGGCGCATGCTCATGTGAGGAACGATTGCCGCTTGTCATCTAAATTATAAACACTGCTCATTTTAAATTCTGTCAGTTCTAGAGCTGCATTTTGACACCTGCACAATATCTCATGATTAAAAACATCTAAGACAACTACTCTTAATATCCAGGTTTAAAAAAAACACAAGGATAAGGTAGTTAAAAAAAATAGATCCAGATCTGCCTATCTTCATTTCATTTGTGCATTTCAGTAGAAAAAACCAACTAAATGTGTGTAGGAAGTGTGTTGAATCAGTGTGTTGTGTACACGGTGTACAATAAAATAACGTGAGTGTTGGAATACTGGTGTGTATTTGTAGTTTGTATTATGTGGTGTAGACAAAAACTAGGCCCTGGTTTTCATGAAGTGACTGCTGAAAACATGGCTGCATGACTCACTGCTCGCTTGGTCACGAACATTCAGAATTCAGTAGGACTTGAATAAAAAATGGACTGTGAGCACCACCTGCTCTTTGATCGTTGTCTTCATGAGATCTGGCATCAAATGACCGACTGAAGCTACATTTTATGTGTTGACTGCCGGTGCCTACAACTCTGACAGTTTTAAAAAGAATATGACGTGGGATTGTAAAACGACTGACTGTTAACTTCAAAGGCATTTTATGCATTTATACATCGGCTTAAATGCTGAGGAGAAAAATTAAACTGTCAACAATTCACTAGTCGGTATTTGTTCCATAAACTTCAAGTTTTAAGTCTTGACTAAAAACTTTAAAACAAGACAAAAACAAATAGTTTTTAACATTAATAACTGGCATCATTTATTGTGTATTTAATGCTTTTGATTACGTACATATTTCCTTCTTTGTACCACCCAAGTGTTTTCGGTCAGGCAGCAGGGTTTTAAAAATATGTACTGGTATTAATAAAGATGCATATTGGGCTGTATAAGTGAATTTAAAATTGTGCACAATTTCCAAACTGAAACTGCTGTTATTGGATTTAAAAACGTATAATACAAACGTTTTTCAGAGAATAATACACAACAGTGGATTATTATATAAATTCAGTTATGCAGTAGTCCCTCGTTTATCACAGGTGTTCTGTAACCCCCAGTGATAAGTGAAAAACTGCGAAGTAGGGAGACAGAAGTTCATGTTCAGTCAACTTTGTCATGACGTGTGCCAGGCTGTAATCACACTCATCACCTGTTACTCCCAATCTCCCTCCTTAAATAAACAGTTTCAATGTAGAGAAGTGCAGCAGGGCATCAAAGGGTTAACGCAGCTCTGCAGCAGGAGAAATGTGTGTGGTGGCAGAGAAGGAGATCAGCTGATCAGCTGCAGGAGGGAGCTTCCCCTGCATTTGTGGGCTTCACACATGGTGCAAAATCATTTAAAATAATTTATTTTAAATAAACAACCCATGGCTCGTCCATCAATCAGCCAGTTGCGTCATGTCCAATCTTACTTTGAAAAACTGCGATACATCGAATCCGTGAAAAACGAACGGCGAAGTAGCGAGGGACTACGGTAATTTGGTCATTAAAGCTGAGCAATTTTTAGTTGGTCAATTTTAATTTGCATATTTTATCTCTGTTTCCTACTATTTTTAGATTTAGTCACTGTTTTTATATCCACGTTATTGTTTTATTAATTTAGTTTCTGGCCTTATGTTTTTATTTATTTATTAAAAGTTGATGTAAAATGAACTTGACAAGCTTGAAGTGATTTGCCAGTTACGAGACAGATCTGGTGCCAAACCAACATTCTGCTCATAAAGTAATATACGTTTAGAAGCATTGTTTATGACCTAATCCACTGAAATATACTGATTTACTTATATTTGTGCAACACTTTTCAGATGTACTCCTTTGTTCTCTTAACCAAGCAGAACACCAGTGCCTTTCCTGTGATGTTTTATGTTCAAGTTCAAAGTTTACTCATGCTGCCTGCTCGTCTTTCATTCAAACCTCGGGCTGATGGGTGCGTCTGTGCAGAAGAAGCCTCAAATGAAGCGTTAAATCTTTGTGTAAATGTGTACCAGCCTGAGTCGGGCTTGAGTGGAGCTTTGGTTATGTTGTTTTGCACTACACTCCTCACGCCTGCACGGCTGAACTGTCTTCAGTCCTTCACTTGTGGCTCATATCTTGTCTTGGTTTTAGACGGGAGAGTCCAGAGAGATCTACCACTTTCACTACACCACATGGCCTGACTTTGGGGTGCCAGAATCTCCTGCCTCCTTCCTCAACTTCCTCTTCAAGGTTCGGGAGTCTGGCTCGCTGGGCCCGAAACACGGGCCCTCGGTGGTGCACTGCAGCGCTGGAATCGGCCGCTCGGGGAGCTTCGCCTTGGTGGACACCTGTCTACTCCTGGTATGAGAGGGGAAGGGCTAGTAGCATCACTAAATGCTGAATTCAACAGAAAAGTTGTTTAAATGAGTGAAAACTTTCTGTAAAGCTCTGTGTTTTGGTATAAAAGTAGGGTGAGATTTTAAAATAATTATGAAGTGTGCTCAAAAATTGAAGGCATTTTAGTCAAATCTTGAACAAAATGAACCCTTACGCAGAATCTCATGCCAAATTAAAAAAATGCTGCGCACAAAGTATTTCTTGTGAAATACTCTTGGCTACTACCATGCCAAATTTGAGCTTAATGTCTATAAAATATGCTGAAATATTGACACTTTTATTTTGTAACGATTTGATTACCATTGAACACGCTGCAGTGTAAATATAAAACCAGTACTGGTGCTTTTTGTCGAAGGACTTTAGCTTATTTCACAAATAAACAGATTTCCATGCCTGATAAATTGTACATTAACATGTAAAAAACTACAGAGTGCTGACCAACAATTAGCTTTGATGCTAACACTGAAAACAAAAAGACAATGTAATTTCAAAGTCATTACTAAAGGCAGGCATGATGACGTCACTTATTCTAGACTCGTCAGGGTTTAGTGAAGAAAAGCTGAAAAATGTTTAAACGCGCACTGTTTTACTGCAACATGTACTGTGAGTGTAAAAGTGCAGCAGCTACTCTACTGACTCCTGAAGTTAAAATCTAATTTTGAGCGTGATGCATCTGAAATGTTCTATTTGGATGAGCCTGTGAGGGTGAAGCAAGAACGCAGTCCGTTGTGTATTATTGCTGCTTGATTTCACTGCAAGTGCCAACATCCAGGAAACAAGTTGTACTGGAGGAGATGACTTCATCTCACAAAGATCATTAATCATCAGTTACAACTGGAATAATGAAATTGAGTTTTCCTGTCTGGACTCTGGTTTGAAGTGGGCGGAGCTTTTTCTGTACAAAAGGAAATCCTCCACTTCCTCACCCGTTCAGGTTTAACCACCTTCAAACCATCTGAAGTGTTTCTGAGGAATTTGGTTGCTAAATCTTAGACTATGTAGTTCAGAATATACATGCACAGCTTGTTGTGACGGACAAGTTACTTAGCCAAGTTTACATTGTTTCAGCACCCAGTTAAGAAAAACATCTTGCGTCAGGAATGCCATGGATGATGTAACATCGTGACCTGAAGAAACATGGTGTCATATCCTGTTGGGCAATTTGATGTGACTCAGTATGAAGTGAAAACAATGACTTCACTGAATAATCTTACCGCCTGTGTTTCCTAAACATGTAAATCTGTTTTTTAGATGGACAAGAGGAAGAGCCCGTCATCAGTGGACGTACAGAAGGTGCTGTTAGGCATGAGAGAATACCGCATGGGTCTGATCCAGACCGCGGACCAGCTGCGTTTTTCTTACATGGCCATCATCGAGGGAGCCAAGCTCATTCTGACTGACAACTCAGAGCCACAGGTAGCTCACATTCATGACTGAAGGCTGATGCCCAGCTTCTCAAAGTTTAGGTGGAGAGCTTCTCTAGCAAACGGAAGCTTAGTTATCACCTGCTGCTAAAAGCTGAAAGGGCAACAATGCTTTTGCCTTGGTTTTTTTGTACTGTTGGCAAAACGGCTTCTTTTTTTTTTCATCCAACCTTTATTTATACAGGTTAGTCTCACTGAGTCACAAAAAAAGAGCCCAGGCAGGATGGAGTGGATGGAGAAAAGTTTCAGGAGTTATTTGTGAATAAAGGGTGTCAGCAAAGGTCAAAGGCAAAGTTTACAAGACAGTGGTGAGACCAGCTATGTTGTATGGTCTGGAGACAGAGACATGGACAAAAAGACAGGAGACAGAACTGGAAGTGGCAGAAATGAAGATGTTGAGGTTCTCCTTAGGAGAGACAAGGATGGATAAGATCAGGAACGAGATCATCAGAGGTACAGCACAGGTTGAACAACTGGGAGATAAAGTTAGAGAGACCAGACTGAGATGGTTTAGACATGTCCAGAGGAGGGACAGTGGTTTGGACATGTCCACAGGAGGGACAGTGGTTTGGAAATGTCCAGAGGAGGGACAGTGGTTTGGACATGTCCAGAGGAGGGACAGTGGTTTGGACATGTCCACAGGAGGGACAGTGGTTTGGACATGTCCAGAGGAGGGACAGTGGTTTGGACATGTCCAGAGGAGGGACAGTGGTTTGGACATGTCCAGAGGAGGGACAGTGGTTTGGACATGTCCAGAGGAGGGACAGTGGTTTGGACATGTCCAGAGGAGGGACAGTAGTTTGGACATGTCCAGAGGAGGGACAGTGGGTATACTGATAGAAGGATGTTAGAAGTGCAGCTGCCAGGAAAAAGACAGAGGAGATATATGGATGCAGTTAGAGAGGACATGGAGGTAGGTGGAGTGAGGACAGACGATGCAGAGGACAGAGTGCGATGGAGGAGGATGACTCTGTGGTCACCTCTGAAGAGGGAAAAGCCGAAAGAAGAAAAAGACGAAAGAAGTTTCATTGTCACGACTCATTTACAAGAGACCTGTTTTAGACAAAACCAAAGATAAGATACACACAACAATAAACAGCCATAAAATGCATATAAAATGAAAAGTATATAGAAGTAGTGATACAAAACAAAGTCAAGTCAAGCTACATTATGAAATGAGGTAAAAATACAAAAAACAGGAACATGTCTGCATTGATTTTTGCAATGAACTTAACAATTGTTTAACGTCCCTTATTAGAGAGGTCAAAGTGGGCAGCTTCAGATCTTTTTGCAAGCTGTTCTAGGTTACAGGAGCAGAGTAAGAAAAGTCCCTTTGGCTGAATTCACTGAGGAGACGCTGCAGGTAATTTTGTCTCGAGAGCCCACGCTGTAGCTGCACTGATGATGTAATATGTAGGAGGAGATTTATGAAGGCAACAGACCAAGGAGTGATTTAAAGATGAAAATGCACCAATGTGAGAGTCTGTGTGAAATTAATGATGAATACAGGTACAGTGATGGGTACGGCAGTTACAGCCAGTTATGAATCTAGCGCACCATGGTAGACCACATCCAACATCTGCAAGGTGCTTGTAGGGGCTTTCATATAAATAATGTCACCATCGTCAGTGGCTGAAAGGAAATTAGCAGCTACACGGTGTTTCCTAGCATTCAGAATTAAACAAGATCTATTTCTGAAAAAGAAACCCAGTTTTAATTTCAGTTACTGAAGTCAAGTTTTCGACATGCAACATAAAAGAGATGTGCATCGACCAAGATTCCCTAGTATTTGTAAGAATCCACAAACTCAATAGGAACACCATTCGTAGATAAGCTAGGAGGAAGGACTGCTGGTACCAACTATCAGTTTGGAAACACCGTCCCTTTGGTTTTATTAGCATTTAGCACCAGTTTGAGATGGAATAAGTCTGGCTGTCTGATGTCGAATGCAGACTGTAAAAGTTGGAAAACCTTACCAACTGTTTTTGCTCGACAGTAAACTGTTGTCAGCATTGAAATGCAAGTATGTGTCAGGAATGTTCTGACCTACATTACCTATGTAGATTGTAAAGAGTGTGGGTCCTAAGACTAAGCCTTGTGGTACACCATTATTGACGGTTAACTGGAAGAAGTACCATTGTGTTGAACACATTGCTTTCGGCCTGAATCTCATAATTCACTGAATAGATCTTAATGACATATTTAGAAAGTTATCATCTGATGTACATCTACAACTAATAAACTTTTGGAGTCAGCCTGATTTAAGATGGCCGCCACAGGAAAGCAAATTCCACTTCATTTAAAACTTACTCTGTCAGTTTTGGAAATACTCAGCTAAAAGTTTGTGTAGTAGTAGCTGAGAGTCATCATTAGCATATGCTGTGAGTGCCAACTGATTGTGTAGGATCTGTGTTTAAAACCTTGCCATAATCTTTTAGAACTAATCTTACTGTCTGTTAATAAAATATCTCATGAACCACTGGACGGATTTTAAAGAAACTTTCTAAAAGTAATCAACAGGTTGACACCTACAACTGGTTACATTTTGAACTCAGCCCAGTTCAAGATGGCCGTCACAGCCAATTTATCTTAGAATATACAACATTTTACAGATATTGGGCTAAGTTTGGTGTTTTCTGTAGCTCAGTGTTGTCCTAAATCTACTTCAAGAGCAACACATTGTGCAACGTCTTCACCTCGAACCTTGGCATTAATCAACTCTTTAATGTTAACAAAATATTTCATAAACCACTGGACGGATTTCAATGAAACTCTCAGAAAGTAATTATTTGATGTCCATCTGCAAATTATTAACCTTTGGTGTTGACTCATTTCAAGGCAGCTGCCACAGCTAATCAACGTTAGCCTACATAAAATCCCTATACTTGAGTAAATTTAGCAGATAGTGAGGTAAAGCGCAACAGCTGACACATACACCAAGCGCTGACAGGTTGTCTGAGATCATGCATTAGATCCATTACAGTTTGAGACTGCGCAGAATTAGATGTAACTTTGGCATTAAAGGTGGTGCCAATATTTATTCTTTTGATGAATTCCAATCTAGAAATGCTGATTTTAACAAAGTACAAGAAAAACCAGAAATGAACTGTCTCACAACAGTCTGAAGATCCACGTATCTTTTTAAACATTGTTGGAAAGTATGACAAAATGTAGCTGATATTTCAAGCTTCCAGTTTTATTGGAAAACCATTATCAGGAAAAACTAACGCATTAGATACTGAAAGCAAAGGTTCACATACTGTGACCACTATGTAATATTGGATCATTTTCCTCAATAAATGACCAAGTATAATTAGTCTCATTTGTTTAACTGGCCTCTCTTTATCTACTTTTAGGTGTTGTGTGAAAATCTGATGATGCTTTAGGCCGTACTGATGCAGAAATATAGGAAATTTGGAATATTGAAAAGTTTTAAATGGATATGGGAAGTTTGGAAATGACAGTGGAAAGATGGAAAGTTTTGGACAAACTTCAAGCACCACTGTGTCCGAGTAGTGCGGGTATTGCCTTTAATAAACTGCAGTCAGAGCACTCAATTTGGAATACAAGTAGTGAAGACAGCTAATAGATGAGCCAAACTAATGCATACTTTAAAATAAAGGTCGAGGTTTTATGAAAGCATGCATGCATCACTTGCTGCCAGAGTTTTCGACTGAGATCTTCTTATGTTGAGACATGTTGGAGTTGTAGCAGCCTTCTAAGGAGGAGGCCCACACCAAGATGGCGCAGCTGAAAACCATGTAACAGCACTCTGCTGCCTGAGCTTGTGTGTGGGTTTGTGTTAGCCGTGCTGCTGATTGGAATTTAAATACTTTTTGGACTAAGAATAATTTTGAAGTAAACCAGTAAATGTTGAGCTTCAAATTATACTTTTGGTTGCAAAATGATGTGCTTGATACTTATTATTTTATATTTTGTCTCCTATTGCAGAACACGTTGATAGGCCTGTCCAGAAACGTGTTTGAGCCAGATTTACCACCTCCACCACCCCCACCCAGACCTCATCTAAGTGACAGCAGACCCAACGGATCATGCCTGGAGCCACAGGCCGGCACAGGAGACCACCTCCTGGTAAAGGAGGCAGACGGCCAGGACCACCCTGTGATAGAAAACTCTGTGCAGTAAGTGGCAGCTCAGGAACTCTTGCAACAAACATTGCTCTGTAGATTTTCAGTGTGCTAGTCTTTATCCCAAAAGAAAAACTAACTCAACGTCTTGTTTTATCCATGTAATATTTTTGCCTTGGCAGTTTCTTTTTTAAGATTAAAATTCTCACAATTTTTCTTTCTTCCATCTGATATTTCAGAGTGAGGAAAAGACACCGTGAGGAGAGGATTGCCAGCACCACACAGAAGATCCAGCAGATGAAACAAAGACTGAGTTACTCAGAGGAGGAGGAGAAGAAGAAGAAGAAGAAGAAGAAGAAAGAGACGAGGCAGTCCTGGAGGCCCGTACTGCTTAGCGTTGGTGCCGGAGCAGTGGTGGTGGTCGGCCTGTTGTGCTGGATGTACGCTCATTAAAGTGCACTGGCTCCCTAACAACGGACTCCGTTTTTGCATCGGTACTAGGGCTTAGGTACTTCCTCCATTAGTATATATAGATGGTACAATGTGCATAACTGAAGATATTTATTACTTAAGGTCAAAATGCAGGAGTGCTAGATCAAATGAGTGTATATTTTTCTCGTAAGATCTTAAAAAGGTAACATCTCAGGATCCTGGTGCCAGCACAAAGATTCCCCTCTTCTTTACACTGTTGTTGAATGTGTCGCAGTAAAGTTGCTTTGAAAGAAATGACTAAAGGTGCAGTGCAAAGAAAACAATTCCTGACAGGTTTATTTTTGCATTCTTTATTTGTAATAGGCTCTTGTGTGTTTATCACTTACGGATACGTTTTACATGACTGGGAATGATGTCCATCCTACCATTAAAGATGTAGGAAAACTCCAGAGCCAAAAGGTCAGCGATGAGATTTTATTGGTTTTAATATAATGAATGCATGTTTTTACTCGTTTTCCAGATCACCATCAGTTCTTCCGCTCATATTAAGCAGGGCATCCTAACATGGCCAAATACACACACACACACACACATTTTGTGTTTGTGACTAGATACTTCATAGGGGGTAACCCTGTCATAATTCAAACCCCTCCTGAACGTTCTTTTTCTCGTTTCACTGAATTTATACAAACTGCCGAGCTCCTTGCCCATTAGTGCATGTGTTGACCCACTGGATGGGTTCATGTTTTTCTGCTGTTTTATTAAGAAAACCAAAGCAAAGCTATTTGTTTCAGGAAGATGATGGCTTAAACAAGCTGTTGATGACGAAGCCTTGTACTCCCATTATGTGGAATGTATTTTCTCTTGAAACTCTCACGTGTTACTAAATGAAGCTATTCTTGGTACCTTTGACATTTTTGTTGTGTGACTTTAATTTTCACCTATAGCATTACACAATTGCGTTTAAACTCCCATCTAATCTGAAGTTATGAAAGTGTGAACTTGACGTTGGAGCGAGCACCTTGTAATAAAGAAGATGAAAGACGAATGTTGTCGTACTCGTGTACAATAAAACATAGAACTGATAGATTGCACATGTGAGCAGGTCGTCTTCTAGTTTTACACAGGTTCAGTGAATTAGTGATTAGTGTGCTCCCTGGTCTCCAGCACGATCAGAACCAAACACTTGCCTGTTCCACAACAGTACGCAGCAGTATCTGAGCGGTAGAATATCATGGAAGGACGGTCACTTGCACGTTACTATTTACTTCATGCTGCAGAGATGCAGTAAGAATATAGCAGGTTGGGTGTGTGTGGACAAGACACTTCATTGTAATGAAATATTTTGATGTATGCACCAAATCGCTGGCGTTTTGTGTGTAAATCAGGCAGAGAAGCTCGTCGGCCCCCAGCTCTCCACTTCACTGCTGGTACAGTCATTTCATTTTGACAGCGATCCAAATCAATGATTCAATGCGCTCAGACTGGGTTCCAGGAACTGATGCAGTATTTTAAGAAGAGGTTTTCCTTGTACCCAGTGCTTTACTCACTTGCTTTTGTTTTTGCTAAGATACAGCTTGTGTTGGGGTGAAAGCACAAGATTTTCTTTGCTTAGTAAATTTAAAAAAGTTGATATCTAAACTAACACGTTAAACGTTTGATTGTAATTATTATACCCTACTTTTTAAAGTATTTTTATGATGTATACACAAGTCAAAATTCAAAATAAAAACGACTATTGAGGGAAAAGGAGGTATGGCATTAAAACTAAATGAAATCATTAAATGTAATTCAAACTACAAAATTGGGTCCTTTCGTTGGAAGCCGTTTTTCGTAATGACGTTGGGGCAACCAGTATGAATCCTGAATACATTTTCAAACGTTTTTCAGCGACACCTAAGCTTTAACTAATTAAAACGAAACGGGGAATTGTAATATTACTTTGTAGAATCACAACAGTTTAGTTTATTTTGTAATAGGTAAATGTGTTTTCTTTCTTTTTTTTATTTATTTTTGATCAGGCAGTAGGTGAGACTTGTTCCCGCTTCCTGTTTCGTCTAAATTTAAACTGGCGTTTGTGTGACTGTCAACACAAGAACAAGGTTACGGGGGTACGAAAAATATGCATATTTATTACGTATAGCTAAAAAAAAGAGAGATTTAAAACAAAAACCCGCTGAACTTAATGTTTGTAGCCGTACACCTTCACTAGCTTGCCCATCTGTTTTAGCATTAAGTGTCGAAGCAAATGTGTCTTCCTCCAGAGAAAGCTTCAGAGTTGAAGCAGATGATACACAGCCATCTGCTCAAGGTAAGAACTCAGTAACTGATATTCCTGTGTGTTTGAAGCATTGTCCACAGAAGCAGTATTTCTTTTCTACCTTTGGTTTAACAGCGACGACACAGACTTGTAAACGATGGACGTTTTTGAACAACACTGTTAAAATATGTGCTGAAACTGAAGTGCGGCTCCATCCATTAATTATCTTTACCCGCTTCTTCCTTTTCGGGTCACTGGTGTCACTGGTGTCCATGTCCAGCCATCACTGTGTGAGAGGTGGGGGACACCTGGACAGGTCTCCAGTCCATCACAGGGACACATAGAGAGAGACAAATGAGACAAACATTCACTCTCTCTCACCTAGAGACAATTTAGAGTTACCAATCAGACCAACATGCATGCTTCTCTTTATTATTATTATTATTATTATGCATATTTTTGCAACAGAAATAGTGCTGCATACTTTGTCCTACTATAGCCATTAACATTTCTAATTGTAAATCTAAGAAGGAAAGCTTCAATGAAATCCATCCAGTGGTTTATCAGCTTCATCTCTGGATGGTGGTGGTTTCCTCACATTAACAGCTGCTTCAGGTCCTTCCACAACATCTGGATTGGATTAAGGTCAAGACTTTGATTGGGTCATTCCAAAACATGGGCTTTATTCTTCTTGAACCATTGTTTGGCAGAAAGACTTGTGTGCTTAGAGTCTTGCTGCATGACCCACCTTCTCTTGAGGTTCAGTTCATGGTGGAGTCAGGTCCTCTGGACAGATTCTTTTGTTCAAACATTTTGTCTTTTATCCGGAATACTTCTTCATAGGGGTGCACCGATAAATCGGACGGCTGATTTATCGGCCCTGATTTCCTTAATTTTGGTAAATCGGAAATCGGCCGATACTTGCATGAGAAACCGATTTTATTTTTTTTAGTTTTATCAACAATTGTCTGAACTTCATTTATATTTCAGAGCACGACCTCATAGCCAGTTAAAACAAGTTTGTATTGTTTTTAGGATACTGTTCAAGGGTATGTTTTTCAATAAAATAAGATGGAAAACTGAAGGTGCATTGTGACCTTATAACACCTGACAGTGTTGCTTATAAAACAAAATCAGAATCGGCAGGTCAGACTTTTTAGAAAACTGCACTCGGTGCACCCCTACTTCTTCAGTCTGAGGAGCTGCACTAAACTCAGTCTCAAATCAACCAGTTTGCTAGCGACAGCCAAAACTATCTGTTCACATGCAAAAGGGGGACCATCCTAATGAATGATCGTTATTACATCACTCAGCCCCCTGTGAACAACAAGCGGTCACCAGGGCACTAACAGCATTATAAGAGGGGGACAGTTGAACCCGGAGGCCTCCACCCCTGTTTAACGATGGACGATTTCTCTTCACAAAGATGGCCTCCTTTACTCCTCTCTCAAACATCCATTGTTCCTCTCTGTCCAGGATGTGAACATCTTCATCCCTGAACGAGTGACCTCTGTCCTGCAGAACCACAGAGTCTTGGCCTGATGATGTTGCTCTTCCATGCTTTTGGCCAGTGGCTGTTTAGTTTCCCTGATGTATAACAAAGATGTTTCAACAAAGAAGAATCTGTCCAGAGGACCTGACTTTAGATTCATCTACCTGGATTAATGAGCATGTATCAGGACATTCTAATTGTAAAGCTCATTCATGTGATGCTGGGCATGACCTTTGGTGCTTGTGCTATGGTTTTTGAAATATTAGGCTTTAATTAAGCTTTTAACTGCATAGAGAAATAATATAGATGTATCAGCAGCTTTGATATGTTAACACTGTCCCCAACTGCAGCAGGCTCTAATAATGTATTGAATGGTCCAATGATTACACAACTGAGCTGCATTTTAACATAGATAATAATACACTGCCTGGCCAAAAAAAAGTTGCCACCTGGATTTAACTAATCAAATAGGTACGAGCCTCCTATGGATAATTACTGCATGTTTGATTATCTTTCAGCAGCAACAAGTTATTTAATCCAACTGGTGCAGTGAGATGCTTCTCATTTCTTAAACAACCATGTTGAAAGACACATCGCGTGGTCGTGGAAAAGACATTGGTCTGTTTGCGAAGGGTCAATTCATTGACAGGCATCAAGCAGATGTTGCAGAAACCACTAATACTGTGTTAAGAACTGTTCAACGCATTATTAAAAACTGGAAGGATGGTGGGGACCCATCGTCTTCGAGGAAGAAATGTGGCCAGAAAAAAATCCTGAATGATCGTGACCGGCGATCACTTAAACGTTTGGTGAAATCAAATGGAAGAAAAACAACAACAGTAGCACTCAGGGCTGTGTTTAATGGTGAAAGTAAGAACATTTCCACACACACATGTGAAGGAACTCGAGGGACTGGGACTGAACAGCTGTGCAGCCTTAAGAAAACCACTAACCAGTGAGGCTAACTGGAAAAAAGGCTTCAATTTGCTAGGGAGCATAAAGATTGGACTCTGGAGCAATGGAAGAAGGTCATGTGGTCTGATGAGTCCAGATGGACCCTGTTCCAGAGTGATGGGTGCATCAGGGTAAGAAGAGAGGCAGGTGAAGTGATGCACCATCATGCCTAGTGTCTAGTCATCAATTCAAGATCTGGGTGAAAAATTAATGCAACACTGGATGAAATAGATCTTGTGACATTGTAGAAGCTTATCGAAACAATGACACAGTGAATGCATGATGTAATCAAAGATAAAGGCAGTCCAATGAAATATTGGTGCATGTCCTTTTTTTTGGTGGTGACCTTTTGTTTTTTTGGCTAGGCAGTGTATATTAGTATTTTCTGTAGTATTACATTATTTTCTGAAAGCCAGTGGCTCAGGGACTGGACATCCAGTAAATAGTTATTATGTAACTAAACCAAGTATTACAGTGATCTGTTACCTATTAAATTTGTTTATTTTTGCTGCATTGAATTATAAATGCAATAAACAGAACCCAAATATGTAATTCAAAGAAATTGCATTTCAAAATTTATTTCCTTATAATAAAAGTAGTGATATTCTAATGTGAAGCCATACTAAAAACAAACATGACACATTATGTCTTATTATAATTACCTGGTAAGTTAATTTACTCAAGACACTTTTCTACAATGGAGCTTTAGTCTATTCTCTTAAGAATATACATGTTTTTGGTATCTGTTTATTTGACCACTTGAAAAATGATAATAAACAAACAACAATTAGCAATACTTATTTATTTGTTTATTGGTTCATTTATTAATTAATTCATGGATCAATCAAAGTAAGCATGGTGTGAACACAACTTTGTTGGTTCTCCTCTGTCTCTGGTCACCTCAGTCATGATTTTGACTACGCAGAAAGAGGACTAACAGGACTAACAGAGGACCAGCAGAGGACCAACAGAGGGCCAACAGAGGGCCAACAGAGGGCCAACAGAGGACCAACAGAGGACCAACAGAGAACTAACAGAGGACCAACAGAGGACCAACAGAGGACCAACAGAGGACCAACAGAGGGCCAACAGAGGACCAACAGAGGACCAGCAGAGGACTAACAGAGGACCAGCAGAGGACTAGCAGAGGACCAGCAGAGGACCAACAGAGGACCAGCAGAGGGCCAACAGAGGACCAACAGAGGACCAGCAGAGGGCCAACAGAGGGCCAACAGAGGACTAACAGAGGACCAGCAGAGGACTAGCAGAGGACCAGCAGAGGGCCAACAGAGGACTAGCAGAAGACCAACAGAGGACTAGCAGAGGACCGACAGGTTCAGACCTCACAGACAAAACTACCAAACCAGAACCGCACCTTTTTTAAGTGAAGGCGTGGCACAGTGGATCAGTTTTCAACAGACCTCTGTCAGGTCAAACACTGAGCATGAAGAAAAAATTGCTTGGGGAAAAAAATCTACTTCTTGAAATATTAACATTAATAATTATATTAGTATGTTGTCTTCCACAATCTTTTGAACTACCCAGATTGCTTCATCCTATCACATCTGTTGTAACTTGTAAATGTTCCTGAGCATCAGGAGATGATGCTGACTCCTGGTTCTTGTGCAGCTTCTGTGTACACGCAGAGTGGATTCAGATGCTTTTAGGCCTAAATTTCAGCCGTTCAAATACTTCTGCCAAGACATGCTGATAAACAACATCAGACATCATGCGCACTGGTTTATGTTTAAACCCTAAACTTATTTCTACTTCTAGTAGATTTTCTAAACTAAGTTTATTTGAAATGTTGTTTGTATAAACAAGGTCCACTTGCATTAAAAAACCAAATTATTTATTTTCTCAGTCTTGAATAGTTCTTTTGATTCTGAGCCAAAACAAAAGGGTAAATGGATGTTTCTGCTTGTCAGATGGATATCCATGGGAAGATCCGAGAAGTGCTGGCTGAGACGATCCGGGATGATGAAGGCTCAAAGCATCGGTCTCTGTCTGAGGCAGACTTCCTACATGCTCTGCAACGCAGGGGCATCGTAGATGATGTGATGAAAGACCTTCACTTCTCCAAGGTTCCCCTGCACTTTGCACACATTTCAGACGTCTAAACTTTCATTGCATCTCTTTAAGTTGGGACTAATTGTGTCACTTTGCATATGATGACAGGAAACAGCCACAGGTGTGGGATCAGAACCTCCTAAGCCTGCCACTTATTTTGCAGACAAAGATATTACTCAGTTAAAGAAAAGTAAGAGGTGCATTTTAGATTTTACAGACCCAGGTGTTAAAAAAAGATTGTGCACGTTCTTGCACAGGATTTAACGTGATTGCATTATTTGTCCTTTTCTTTGTAAGGCAATACTGATCCATCAAGGCGGAGCTTGCATCTCCAAGTGCTTGGAGGTAAGGCTTTTCTTGAGCACCTGCAGGAGCCTGAGCCTTTACCTGGTCAGGTATGCTCTACCTTTACACTTTACCTGCACTTCCGCAACCAGAGGTTTTGCTCCAAACCAGTACCTTGTGCCTGTGAACCTGATCTGAAGGAGGGCTTCCTCCTAGACATCTACAAAGACGGTCTCGGTAAGAGGAAACCACCACTGTCGGGGTCTGTCGTGATGCAACTGCTAGTTACTAAACGATCGAGCTTAATATGTTGAATTTATTTCTGTCATTTCAGGTGATGGTAGTAAGATGGTAGATGCTACAACCATGCTATCTATGTGTGACCCAGTCCACTTTGTACTGATCAAGACGGACACTTCCAGTGAGACAACGCTGGTCTCATCCTATTTCCTGGACTGGAGGACAGTCCTCAGCTCGCCTAGTGGCAAGACGTGCTTTGCTGTGGAGCTGATGGGAGTTGGTGAGGAACAGTAATGCAGCTGCTGCCTTAGTCTTTGATGAACGACTTACAGAAGTGGAAAGAGGTGAAATCAGTTTTACTCCAGAGGCAAAAACTTTAGTCATAAATTGATACCTTTATGGAAAGAAAGCCAGCACAGTGAAACATCCAGTGCCAAATGATAACCACTGACATAAAAATGGCTCTAACAGCAGATACTTTAAACTGCTTTACTGTGTCTTTTTTCAGAATAAGCAGCAGCCAACAGCAGAATGAGGATATTCATTTTGTAGAATTAAAATGTAGACTTGACCTAAAGAGAGACTGATTTTTTATTTATTTAAAGGAGGGCTAATATTCTCAAACTGCAGCATGAAAGATAAAAAGCTGAAGATGAAAACTACTTATCGTGGCGTGTTGAAGCAGAGAGCATTAAAGCTTGCAGAGCCTGAGCACCAGGAAAACAATTATTACCAAATGAAAATATTCCCGGGTGGCACGGTGGTGCAGTTGGTAGAGCTGCCGCCTCTCAACGAGCAGATCGCCCCAGATCAAATCCCGGCCGGGGGGCTTTCTGGGTGGAGTTTGCATGTTCTCTCCGTGCATGTGTGGGTTTTCTCCAGGTTCTCCAGTTTCCTCCCACAGACCAAAAACATGCATGTTAGGCTGATTGGTAACTCTAAATTGTCCCTAGGTGTGAGTGAGAGAGTGAATGGTTGTTTGTCTCGTTTGTCTCTGTGTGTCCCTGTGATGGACTGGAGACCTGTCCAGGGTGTACCCCACCTCTTGCTGCTGGATATGGGCACCAGTGACCCCCTCCACCTGAAAAGGGAGAAGCGAGTAAAGATAATGACTGGATTTTGTTTAAATAACATGTAAGATGCAGATTTATCTGGGAACAAAACTTCTTCATTGTGTTTATCTTCTCTTTAAGTGGCAGCAGTTTTTGGTGATGAGTTTGTGTGTCTTCAGGAAGCGAGTGCAAAGTCCCAGTTGGTATTTTGACTGTCAGTCTGGAGCTCTACCCTCCTCTGCGTGAACCTTTGAGCTCTGACATCATCAGCACACAGGTCAGTACAACAGATTCACTTTACCCGACAGTCTGCTCGAAAATGTGCAGGAAAGATGAGCTGAGCCAACAAATATGAGAAGTCGGAACATTTCTTCCTCTGCTCGTGCTGTTGGCACTTTTGAAATTACTGTAATTTCCAGACTATAGAGCGCATCCCAATATGTACGGTAAATGTTTTTGTCCTGAACAATGCCTTTAACACGGCTGGTTAAAAAATAAATACACTAGCCCACCAGGAAAAGTCACTTAACACTATGTTCATCTTCCTCCTGTGCACTAAAACCACAAGTCGTCTTCTTCACTGTCAGAACTGAACAGCCTCAGAAAAACGTCATCACACGTCCTCAGTCTCTTTCGTTGTCAAAATAAATACAGTAGCCTTCCAGGAAGTCGTTGATCTCTATCTTCATATTCTTCTGCTGCAAGCTTGTGCACCACGGCGCAAAAGTTGCTCTGCGCATGCAGGAGAGTCCCCCCTCACATGCGCAAGGGGGGGATTCTACCCTTCCCCGTTTCATTGGTTCGACTGTGACCTGTTTGGTAATTTCATTGGTCAGATTTTATTTTTTTTATTTTTTTTACCTTTATTTACACAGGTAGTCTCATTGAGTCACGAGGACCCACCTCCCAAGAGAGACGTGTGTTGGGCAGCTAAGTGAGCACCTGGGTGTGACGAAGCTAAATGTTTTTGGCGGCAGGAAGCTTGTTAGCCCATTAAAATAAACAAAATCTATAAGTTAATTGCAGCATTGTATAAACCGCAGGATTCAAAGTAAGGTGGGACGATATGGTCAGCCAAAACTTTTATCACGATATATTTCTTAATTTCCATCGATAACAATATAATTCCGTTATCAATATAAACAATGTAAAAGCCTCAGAAAACTGTGTTCACCTTTAATTTGTATTTAGCCTTCAAAGACATTTGAAATCACTGTCACATAAACATAAAACTCTCACCTTGTCAGTATTAACAGTTTGAACTTTAAACAACAACATAATTAACCCATGCAGCAAACGTCTGCGTCACATTTTGCAGCACACTGAATCCTGAAGTTTATCACATCTTAATAGCCGAACCACTTCCACATCGCCAAATTAGTCGTTCCTCTCTAATCAATTATGTCATGTGCTTTCTCTTCTCTTGTGAAAGCTCGTTCAGTCACATTCTGACGGTCATGGGAACTCATTTTGAAGAGAAAACTTAGTGCGCGTTGGAGATTAGCCTAGCCTGCTAACTCCTTCTGCACTCAAGCTCTCTGTGTGGCGTACGTCACCACACACTTCCACAGTTGTGACGCTGTAATCATATCATCGTTATTGAATAAAAATATATTGTGATATATATCGATATCGAATTATTGTCCAACCCTAGTTCAAAGCCTGCGAAAAAAGTATCAGCTTATAGTCTGGAAATTACGTTGAATAAAAAGTTGGAAAATATTTAATATTTTTTCCAAGTTTGAAGTCTCGCTGTCAAGCTCACCTTTTTTAACTTGTCCTGCTAAACTTGATGTTTTATATTGATGTTTTATAATATTTCATGCGTTTATTTCTGAGTTAGAATAATTCCTGTGAGCGGAGGTGTCATCAGATATCATCACCGTTAAGATTCAACCCTCCTTGGAAAAGATCTTGGTTCAGTGCTGTAAAAAAATCATGACAGCTGACGTCACCGTTTGCTCCTCGTTCAGAAATCACTGGAGAGGCAGCGCACGGCAGAGAAGGAGAGGCTTTTCCTAGTTTATGCCAAACAGTGGTGGAGAGAGTTCCTGGAGATCCGACCATCTCACCAGTCCAAGATGGTCAAGATCTTTGCCCAGGTTTGTCTTTGCTGCATGAACAAAGAAACCGTTTTCTCTCATTCATCAAGCCTTTCTGCTCCTACTGTATGTGCAGGCAGCTCTTTAGTTTTCTTACATGCCGTTCCTTTGAGCAGACGAGTTCACACGCACTCGTCAGATGTCATCATTTTGTCTGCAGCCACTCATCCACTCAATGGTTTTTACAGTTTTGTGCAGAGGAAGTGTAACCTGTCCAGCAGGTGTGAACCTGTTTTATTTGTGTCTGTACGCTCCTCAGGATGAGAATGGCGTCAACAGACCGGTGTGTTCATACGTGCGTGTCCTTCGCGCTGGCCGCCTCCTGGAGAGCCCTCGACAGGCTGCCCGCTTCGTCAGCCTGCTGGCCCATGAGAGGGTTCCAGTGGTGGGAGGGGGGGCTAAACAGGAGGCGTGGTGCACTTTAATGGCTTTTCTGTGTAGAGGCAAGGTATGTTTCTGGAAATGCACTTGTTGTAATGCTGTGGTAACTTTTCGATGACTTCTCACTAAGGTTTAAACCAAAGCCTTGTGCAATGTGTAGCACTCGGAGTGTGAGTTGTGAATAACTCGACTATAACTACACCAGATTTTATTTTAGCTCAGTGTCTGTAAAACTGTCTGAATTATAGCCATTTCTTTATTTTTAATGTCAGTTGGCTGTGGCTGCCATCCTAAGTAAGAGTGACTTCACAAGTTCGTTTGTTGTAGAAGTACATCTAATGATTATTTTCTGAAAGTTTCAGTGAAGTGGTTTATCAGATACTTTTCTACGAGACATATAAACACACACAGGCGCTGGCAAAAACATCCTCGTCCACCTTTGCCTTTCTGTGGTGGGCGTTTAAAAATGTTGAGCCCTTACTCTGGTTTAACATCTGTTACGTCCTTGTTGCTGCACTGGATGAGTTCCAGCAGATTTATAGGTCCTGCTGCTTTAAAAGTTTTGGTTGCAGTCAGAAATTCTTTGTTAAACTCTGCTGCGCTCGGCCCATGTCTGATGAGGGCAGATTTGTCCGGAGTTGACTGCCTGCTCCATTTTCATCTTGCTACTTGATAGTGGGGAACTTCCCAGACCACCACAGGGTAAATGTTCTGCCTGTCCTCCACGAGAGGCTGGAAAGACAGACCAGCACATTTCTCACCATGTGGCCCTTGTCAGCTGTGATTTACGAGTTTCATTTCAGGGAAAATTAATTTAGCCTCATCTGTCCCCAGTTTGTTCTGATGCTACTGTCCACATTAGTACTTCTGGGGAGCATCTATCATTCTGATAGAACCAGGCAGCAGCAGCAGTTGTCCCAGCTCTGCGTAGACCTTTTACCAGAAAACTTGTACCAGTAAAAAAACACAAAACAGTTGCTTACTGTTATGGACAATTTGTTGACTACAGAGATTATTTTCTCCCTCTACTTGAGACTTGCCTGTTTTGTGTTCAACACTTCTAAGAAAGGCTAACAGCGTAGCAAGAACTGGATACTGTATGTAGTTTAAATTACAGTAAACAAGATTATAGTTTTGATGGATTACATAAAGGCTGGTGTTTGAAACATCTGTTCTGCTTAAACCTGCTGTCACACTCCTCACAAATAAGTGATTAATTTCTTTTACAACAGAGGGGAGAATTTAACAATTGGGAACTAATAAACAAAAAAAAAAGTAGTTAAAAATAACCAAGACGTTCATTTTCAACCTTTAAGATTTTAGGTCAGCTGAGCTTTTCAAATACGTTATTAGTATATTAGTATTTTTTTTAATTAATTTTGACACGAGACAAAAAAACAAATCTAATTAGTGAAATAACTCGTTTTAAAAAAAAGTAGTAAACTAATAATATTTTACTGTTAAATATTTACTATATTTAGACTAAAACAGTAACTGTGTTGAGAACAGGGAACAGGTGGAAGAGAACTTGGAGAGGTGGAGGTATGCACTTGGAAGAAGCAGAATGGAAGTCAGTTGTAGTAAGACAGAGTACATGTGTGTGTGAATGAGAGGGAGGAGGTGGAACAGTGAGGCTACAAGGAGCAGAGGTCACAAAGGTGCAGGACTTCAGGGACTTGGGGTCCACTGTCCAGGAAAATGGGGAGTGTAGTAAAGAGGTGAAGAAGAGTCCAGGCAGGATGGATTTGTAACAAAAGAGTGGCAGCAAATGTCAAAAGTTTACAAGACAGTGGTGAGACCAACTATGTTGTTTTTGTCTGGAGACAGAGACATGGACAAAAAGACAGGAGAAAGAACTGGAAGTGGTAGAAATAAATATGTTCAGGTTCTCCTTAGGAGTGACAAGGATGGATAAGATCAGGAATGAGATCATCAGAGGTACAGCACAGGTTGAACAACTGGGAGATAAAGTCAGAGAGACCAGACTGAGATGGTTTGGACATGTCCAGAGGAGGGACAGTGGTTTGGACATGTCCAGAGGGGGGACAGTGGTTTGGATATGTCCAGAGGAGGGACAGTGGTTTGGACATGTCCAGAGGAGGGACAGTGGTTTG
>NC_056502.1:41447383-41448496 GCF_014905685.2 Nematolebias whitei
GTGGTTTGGACATGTCCAGAGGAGGGACAGTGGTTTGGACATGTCCACAGGAGGGACAGTGGTTTGGATATGTCCACAGGAGGGACAGTGGGTATATTGGTAGACGGATGTTAGAAATGCAGCTGCCAGGAAAAAGACAACGATGATGCAGTTATCTCTGGAGTAAAATTGTTGCATTTCAGAATACATCTGTAAACCAGTATACTGTAAAGCTATAACATTTTATTACTGGTACTCTTTAATTTTCCGTGGTGTCATTTCCTGCAGAGCCTCCTAACTGATCTCTGGGAACTGGATTTGTACCAGAAGCTGAAAAGTCCAGTCACAAGTTTTCAGAGTTTAACTTCATCTTGTGATCTTCTGAGAGCAGAGCTAACTAAAGGCTCATTATTTGGAAAAGTCATACCAGGGTTAAACAATCTGCTACTTTGCAGCTTCTGAGAAAGCTTTTTAAGGTACATTTGTACTTCAGGAATCTTTTCAAGGAACCAGCCTGGTTTTTCTGGGCTGTATTTTTACCCCCGTTTGTTTCCACTGCAGGAACCAGGGCCAAAACAGGTCGAATTTTACTCCAGGTAGAAAATTCCCTCCAGCAAATGGTCCAGACTTCAGTGGAAACACAACAAACAAGTGCTGTGGAAATGTTGATGGTCCTGGCTAATTAGATATCGGGGAGGATAGGTTTTGGGTCACATAGTGTAAACATGCTTAACGTTCCACACATATATCTACCTTAATCTTAGCCCCCATGCTGCCTTGTGTGAATTATGGGCACAACTTCTGGACCAAAACCGGCATTTGTTTCTGTGTGAACAGTACGAGCTAATGCAGTTTCTCTGAGCATTCTGGATTTAATTGAAACATGGAGGAACACCACCTGTCAGAGCTCCAACAGGATAATATAATCATACTGCTGCTGCTGAGGACGAGCTGAAGAAGTGGCTGCAGATTACATCTACTAGCATATTTAGCTACTTATACTAGCATATTTAGCTACATATACTAGCATATTTAGCTACTTATACTAGCATATTTAGCTACATCTACTAGCATATTTAGCTACTTATACTAGCATATTTAGCTACATCTACTAGCATATTTAGCTACATCTAC
>NC_056502.1:41448506-41468245 GCF_014905685.2 Nematolebias whitei
ATCTACTAGCATATTTAGCTACATCTACTAGCATATTTAGCTACATCATTGACTAGGTTCTTCTGAGGTGTATCAGTATCTTCACAGTAATAAGGTCGGTCTTGTTTTGTTAAAAGAGGTGGGACACAATCTTATTGACTTTAAATCAGACACAGAGCAGACAAAGTCTTAAAGTCCTCCATCACTGAGTTTGGGTTCATTACAGAGAAAATCATAAACCTGAAGACGAACAAATACTATGAAGCTGTGACCTCCATACACCTGAAATCAGACCTGATGTTCTCGTCACTGTTTTCAATCCTTCTGAGGATCCAGCGTCTCTTCTCCGGTGGTTTATTGAAGTCCAGACACAAAGTAGGAGGCAGGTTTTCCTCCATCAGCTCTGACTGACAGACTCCACCTGGCAGTAAAGACAAACTCAAATGGTTTTACAATCAGATGTGAATTAAACACTCTGTATGCAGACACACACAGACAGGTCACACAGGTGACTGTCAGTAAACAACAAACAGGACATCAGCTGGTCCTGTAAAAACTAAAAACATTATTATTTTAACATTAACACAGCTCACAATCATTTATCACATCTTTATTAGTCTTACTAATCCACTCTGGTTAACAGACAGACATTTTTATTTGATAAATAGTTCATTAACACATTTAACTGAACAAACAAAAAGCCAGATTTCAGAATATTCTCAAGGATGGTTGTGTTTTATTTTTGTCAGCCCACAGCTATTTCTTTTATTTAGAAACATCCAGGGCGTATCTCTGCTGCTTGTGAGGGGTCACATCAGTTCAGTAACTATAAAACTTATGTGGATGAAAGGACTCTAGACCCCTAAGTAAAGATTATCAGTTCACATGGAGGTGTTCACACCTGTATTTATCTATATCTGAATGCAGTGCATTTGCTCAGGATGGAATTAGCAACAGATCTGAATAGCCTTATAGTTGTCATAAGTTTTACAACTTTTTAACGTGTTTGCGGCGCCTTACCCATCATTGTTTTCCTTCTGCCAGGGAGACTGTGAGGACCATGCTACTCTTCTGTGCAGCCTCCTGCTGGGCTTTGGTCTGGATGCCTATGTGTGTGTGGGCACCAAAGCCAAGGGTGTGCCACATGCCTGGGTCCTGACCAGGGGCACTGATGGGAGCATCACGTTTTGGGAGAGTCTGACGGCACATAGGTTCAACTTAATTTCTTTATTTTATTTAATATTTTATACAGATGTGTGTAACACTCAGTAACCCTGATCTGTTTTTGTATTGGACTAAATCTTGTACAGAATGTATTAAAACTGCTTAAAAAATAAGAATTGTATCAGGAAAACATCTTATTATTTTTATGTTTTTCCTAGAAATGATTCTAAAGTCTAAGATTTATTGTGACTCCTAAAATCAAAATACTGTTTAAGTGTGACAATAGTTTAGTCTCAGAATAATTCACAAATGTGTATGAATTATTTGTATGTACACAACAAGATCCCGACAGCGTACAGTGATTCACAAATCTTCTTTTACATTCGGCTCTTCCTTGTTCCATCTACCTCCATGTCCTCTAACTGCATCCATATATCTGTGTTTCCCCTACCATTATGCAAGCGCGGTGCCCCACCCCGTCAGCAGAACTGAGCACCCCGCCTACCAAACTGAACTTGTCCCCCCCCCCCCCCCCCCACCAACTGGCACTGACTTAGCACTAAGCTAGTGGCGCGAAATACAGGTTCTCTAGCTAAAAAGCTATAGGCAGCGCTCACATCTTCTCTCAAGCTGAACACCCCCCCCCCCCCCCCGCCCCCCCCACACTCAAAAACTGTCTGTATAAACAGCACACAACTCAAATGTGTCGCACTAAGCTAGCAGTGCACAATACAGGTTCTCTAGCTAAAAAGCTAAAGGCACCCCTTCACTCATGCTGAACCCCCCCTCCCCTGGTACAAGCTGCTCTCAGACATGTCTCCGTCCCCCCCGTCAACAAAAATCATGGATGAGATGAGCACCCCGCCATGGCAAATTAACTAGGGGAAACGCTGTATCTCCTCTTTGTATTTTTCCTGGCAGCTGCATTTCTAACATCCTTCTACCAGTATACCCACTGTCCCTCCTGTGGACATGTCCAAACCACTGTCCCTCCTCTGGACATGTCCAAACCACTGTCCCTCCTCTGGACATGTCCAAACCACTGTCCCCCCTCTGGACATGTCCAAACCACTGTCCCTCCTCTGGACATGTCCAAACCATCTCAGTCTGGTCGCTCTGACTTTATCTCCCAGTTGCTCAACCTGTGCTGTACCTCTGATGATCTCATTCCTGATCTTATCCAGCCTTGTCTCTCCTGAGAAGAACCTCAACATCTTCATTTCTGACACTTCCAGTTCTTTATCATGTCTTTTTGTCCATGTCTCTGTCTCCAGACCATACAACATAGCTGATATCACCACTGTCTTGTAAACTTTTCCTTTGATATCTGCTGCCACTCTTGTTACAAATCCATCAAATTCCAGAATTGCGCTGCTCAAGGTGGCTGCATGTTGGAGCAGCTCTGTTACTTTCATTCTGAGATTTTGCTTTTGGAAACTTTAATTCCTGTTTTTCTGGATGTAAATCACATTTTTTGGATGATTGTTTCCTCTGGTATCAGATGCTGTGCAGCTGGAAGGATTTTTACTGAAACTTTTTTAGTTTTGGACATTTGTTATGATGCGTAACCATGGCAACAAGGCAGTTTTCTACAACAACAGCAGCTGATGAACATCTCAAAAGCTCAAATAATATCTTAACCACAGCCACAAATCTCAAATGAGTTGAAAAGGATGTTCTGTGGACGCATTCTCATCAACCTGCCAGCTGTGCTCGAGTGTCTGACCACTGAGATCTTGGAACTAGCAGGAAACACGGCTCATGACAGCGGAAGGACAGGATCGTCCCTCAGCACCTACCAGTTGGCTGTCCGCAGTGACAAGGAGCTCTGCAGACGAGGAGTGACCATCGCTCTGGGAGGAGTTCTGCCCAGCATTCGGGCGGTCCTACAGCCCGAGGGAACCGAGAGGACAGCCGAGTCTGGGCGTACTGATCGGATAGCATCTGCAGCCAGTTTCTTAGGATCCACTGTGGGATGGACCTTTACAAGAGATCCTTCCTGTCTACAGCCATCAGTATCTATAACATCTCTTAATGAAATGAGGATAACGAGTTACAACAACAAATAATTTCCCTTTGTGATTAATAAAGTATTTTTGAATTGAATTGAATTGAATCCTGCCTGGACTCTTCTTCACCTCTTTACCACACTCTCCATTTTCCTGGACAGTGGACCCCAAGTACTTGAAGTCCTGCACCTTTGTGACCTCTGCTCCTTGTATCCTCACTGTTCCACCTCCTCCCTCTCATTCACACACATGTACTCTGTCTTCTGCTGACATTCCTCCTCTTTCAAGTGCATACCTCCACCTCTCCATGTTCTCTTCCACCTGTACGATATTCTCACCACAGATCACCATGCCATCTGTAAACATCATAGTCCACAGAGATTCCTGCTGAACGTTGTTGGTCCATCACCAGAGTAAACAAAAAGGGGCTCAGAGGCAGTCCTTGATGTACTCCCACCTTTACCTTGTTGCAGTTACAGCAATTCACAAATGCACAAGTGTTTCTGTACAGATCCACTTGTCCATGTACCGTATGTGATTTTTGTGACTTTGGTCATGCACCAGACTGACCTTTTTTACAGTTAACAATGTGCATGTGTAAAATCAGGCACCATGACCCCAGATAGGTTCCTAGTTATTTCCAGTCGACATTAGTCTCTTTAGTTTTGGTTCTTTACACCTGCTTTTTTTATTGACTGTTGTTTACAGCTGTATTTATAAATTAGTTTTATTGGTATTGTACGTTGGGATAGCAACATGCAATGTTCCTGGGTGTTAGAATGACCAGAGCACAGCTAAAACATATGTAGATATGAACACTGTATAGACCAAGTGTATTTCAACAAACCAGAAGTAAGCATATCTAGACCCCAAAGCACTGTAAAATGCTGACTTGGTACATGCACATTAATAACTTTAAAAAGGTCAATTCACAAAGGTAATGCTGCGTTCAAGGTTGGTTAAAGCAGGGACATTTGGTCCTTACCAGATTTACTGCAGTTTGTGGAACAACGTATGTCTGACTCTGCACAATAGCTCTTCACCTTTATTGTAGACCACATTTGGTTACATCAATGTTATTGGATACCCAAAAAGTTAATTTAATAGAATGTACAGCTGAAGTAAACTACCCAATATGGGTACATTATTCTTCTCCTAAAGAAAAAAAAATACTGTAAAAGTATGGAGGTAAACTACTTTTATAAAGAATTGTTTTAATCAGATGTTTTTGCTTTTCACCAGCCTTACATTTGTGAATCTGGAGTGAGAAGAAAGTCTTTAAAGTCACGTGCACAGGCATGCTGATCCGTGCGCTCGTGTTGACTCATCCACAGCAGGGCCACAGAACAAATTTACAAAAGGGCTCTTATATATTTGCATCCAGCTTGCTGTGTGTGTGTATTTAAATATAGCATGTTTTTGTTGGGTCTGATTTTGATCCATTTTCAATATGTGTGATCAGATATCTGCACCAGGCCATTGATCCAGATGCCCCTCCTCTCACCACTCAGCCCAAACCCTCGTCTCCTTACCGCACCGTGGGCTGCGTCTTCAACCATCAGAGCTTCCTGGCAAACTGCCAGCCCTCGGATGCTGTGGAGCTCTGTGTTTTTGACTTCCAGGTAGGCAAATGTACCCTAAACACCCAAGGACTTGGACTCTTGTCACGTCGATTGAATTCATTTAACTTCAATTTTATGTGCCATACTGAGTTTTTCACTCACAATTTTTCCATTTTGTTTTTGTTTAATGAATATTGACATGGTGGAATGAATCAGTTGTGTGTTTTTATACACTTGAGGTTAGATTTTTAGAACCTGATATAGATTGGATCATTTTTAGTGTGTCTTGAGATATTAAATCTTGGACTTGAAAGAGGGTGGACTTTCTTTTCCCCACGACTGCCATAATTTTAAACTCTAATATTTAACATTATAGATAGGTGATTCACAGTAAAGTCACAACAAAAGCTTCTTTATTTAACTTTACTTAAGCATAATAATATAAAACCTTTGATGTGGATAGGAACACTGTCAGGATTCCCGTGACTCTGGAAATCAGGCAAAACGTGGAAAATTACTTTAATATTTTCCAGACACACGGGGAATTTGAACACTGACAGAAGAACACTGACTGAAAGAAGTTTTTGAGGTTTTGATGTGTACATGTATTAACATTTACATACATATAATATATAATCTAGTATCATTGAGTCTGTGTCCTGATTCTACAGTGTACATGGTCCTTACTGATTGGCTATGGTGGCTTTTTAAAACTGTCTTATACATTACAGTAGTTCCTCGTTTATCACGGGGGATGCGTACCCTGAAGCCCCGCAATAAGTGAACAACTGCAAAGTAGGAATATTAGTACAAGTAGTAAGTAGTAGTTTATTTTCCTAAGTTTATTTAAGCTGTCTAAAGGTTGAATTTTTATATGAGTGAACAAAAATATTTATTTAAAGTTTTATCAGGAGGAGAAGGTCAGCTGTGACTCTGAAGAACTCGGTCACAGGTGGAGAAGCCGAAGCTGCGATGATGTCAGAGGGAAAGGAAGTTTGGATGGATCACAGGGTACATGAGCGTAACCTGTAAGGTCCGACAAACGCTCTCTTCAGAATGTGGAGCTTAGTTCTGAGAGCTCAGCTCCTAGAGTCTGGGGTCTGAGCGTGTGGTCAACAGTACAGGTGTGGGTCATTCACATAGAGGCAGGAAAGCACAACTTATCCAAGGGGTTTAGCTGGAATCAGTGGTCTGAAGGCAGAGCAGAAGTCGAGGTCCAGATATCCGATGGGCAGAAGAATCCATCTTGGGGAGGCAAAGGGAAGGAATCCGTGTAATGAAGTGGGTCAGGAACAGAGTAGAAACAAAACCTCTGGATTACTTCAAGTACGAGGCAATCAGACAATCTGGCATAGACTGGGGAGCACTTAAAGTGTGCAGTGCACAAAAGAAAAAAAAAAAATCTTGGCGCACAGATGCTAAATCATTTAAAATAAATGATTTTAAATGATTTAGCACCTGCTGCAGCAGGAGTGGGTGGACTGGCCACTGGGAGCACCGGGACATTTCTCGGTAGCCTGGCCTGCTCGCCGAAGGAGACTAAAGAGTCGGTTCAGGTCGCGCGTGATTGTTTTAAATGAACAATCCATGCTGCTCATGTGGCATGGATTGTTTATTTAAACTATTACAATATTTAAATTTAAATTGTTTATTTACACAGAAGGACGGAGATTGGGAGCGACACAAGTTATGAGCACGAGTGTGATTGCACTGGGAAAGTGGGCGTGGCTAAGAGCGCTGGCAGGTGGCCAAGAGCAGAGATCATAATATGCTGTGCTTTTTTAGAGCGTTTAGAGTTTAAAACATTGTTTAGAACATTGCAAGAGTGTGGGGTTTAAAATGCCTTTATATATACATAAATACCATTTCACCACGCCGCCCAGGAGAAATGCAGCTGATTTGACCGTTAAAGTGCATTTATTAAGGAAAAGTTAAACTGAGACACACCTTTACTATAATGTCGAGCAAACAAAAAATTGTTTTTAAGTGTTAATCTAGTTGAATTCTTGTTAAAGTCCTCCTATGCACGCTCCCATAGCCGCCATTTGGCAGCCAATCAATTTTTAGCACAACACCAGTCCACATTTCCGGGTCGTCAGTGGTGACACGTAACAAACGCAACATGTCAGCAGTGACACATAATAAATGCGACTAATAAGGCGAAGCGACATATTTATGGATTTTTCCAGTTTATTAGACATATTTGGACTGATGCGAATTATAGGGCGGTAAATGGTAAATGGACTGTACTTATATAGCGCCTTTCTATCTGATCAAGATACTCAAAGTGCTTTACACAACAATCTGTGTCCTCATTTACCCGTTCATACAGCACTCTACTAGATCTACAAAACAACAAGTCATTCTAAAGAGACTAATCTGTGCTTTATCACATTCATACACTGATGGGACACACATCAGAGGCAATGAGGGGTTCAGTGTCTTGCCCATGGACACTTCAGCATGTGACTGCTGGTGGATTTGAACCCCCAACTCTTGCACTGGAGGACGGCTGCTCTAACCACTCAGCCACAGCCGCCCGGTGCAACGTCTACGGCGGCAAGTGTGGTACTAAAATTATTATAACATCCGTACTTCGCGGTTTTTCACTTACTCACTCACTGTCCGGAACGTAAACCCCGCAATAAACGAGGGACTACTGTATACAGTTAGGGTTTGTAACAACTGGGTGATTCATTGTTTCAACTTTTTTGTTTGTTAACAAAAATACATAAAAAGAGGGTACCATTAAACTGTAATAAACTTTTTAGTAATTGTTTACGCAAATAGTCTAAAAAAGGTAGTCTGTTAAAAAAATGTTTAGGAAGTATTTAATCAAATGTTCTTATGTAACAAGCTCCCTGTTACTTGGCTCAGCCAGGAAATGGGAGGTTAATAATTCCATCCATCCATCTATCATATTAACTTGCTTTTTTCCCTTTTTGGGTCGCTGGGGTCACTGGTGCCAAGCCAAAGTCCAGCCATTCACTGTTCGAGAGTTAGTTGGAGAGATCATAACTCTCCAGTTTTAGCTTCTCTCCAATGGCTCCCTGTCAAATCCAGAATAGCATTCAAAATCTTACTTCTAACCTACAAAAGCTCTCAACAACCTAGCTCCATCTTATGCTAAAGATCTTATTGTTCCATATTTTCCTAACAGAGCACTTCGCTCTCAGACTGCAGGTATATTTGTGGTTCCTAGAATTTCCAAAAGCAGAATATGAGGCAGATCTTTCAGTTATCCGGGTCCTCTCTTGTGGAACCAACTTCTATTCTCCGTCTGTGAGGCTGACACATTATCCAGTTTTAAGACTGGGCTTAAGACTTTCCTTTTTGATTAATCCTATAGTTAAGACTCTGGCAGCAGAATTTTGGATCAACTGAAGACTCTTTAAAGAAGTATTTGGAGACTGAAAAATGTATTCCTAAAATGCTTGGGTCCAAAAACCACAACCTCAGTCTTGTCTGTGTTCAAAAGCAGAAAATTAAGGGTCATCCAGGTTTTTATGTCTTTAAGACATGCTTGTAGTCTAAGTAACTGATTGGATTCATCGTGTTTCATGGACAAATATAATTGTGTCATCATCATAACAATGAAAATTTATCCCATGCTGTTTAATAACATTACCTAATGAAAGCATATATAAAGGAAAGGGTATTGGTCCAAGCACTGAACCCTGAGGAACTCCATGACTAATGTTGGTGTATGAAGAAGATTTATTATTTACATTTACAAACTGGAATCTATCAGATTGATATGATTTAAACCATTTTATAGCCGTTCCTGTAATCCCAATATCATATTCAAGTCTCTGTAGTAAAATATTGTGATGAACTGTATCAAATGCAGCACTGAGGTCTAACAGGACCAGTAGAGACACAAGTCCATTGTCTGAGGCCATGAGAATATCATTAGTGACTTTTACTAGTGCTGTTTCTGTGCTATGATGAGCTCTAAACCCTGACTGAAAGTCTTCAAACAGATTATTTCTTTGTAGATGTTCACACAACTGACCTGCAACTAGTTTCTATAGAATTTTTGAGTTGAACGTTAGATTAGATATAGGTCTATAGTTGGCCAGAATTTCTGAGTCAAGGTTATGTTTCTTAAGTAAAGGTTTAAGTGGTGGAAGTGGTCTCCAGCTACAAGTACTTCAGTGTGCACCTGAACAACAACCTCAGCTGGGTCAACAACACCACCAGCCTGATCAAGAAAGCTCATCAGAGACTCTACTTCCTCAGGCGGCTGAGATGAGCTGGTCTGGGAAGCTCAGTCCTCACCTCCTTCTACAGGTGTGCAGTGGAGAGCATCCTGTGCTCCAGCATCAACGTGTGGCATGGAGGCTGCACAGCTGCAGAAAGGAAAGCTTTGCAGAGAGTGGTGAAGGCTGCACAGAAGACTGTTGGAGTCAGCCTCCCCACCATCACAGACATCTACACCTCTAGATGCAGGAAGAGGACTACTGCATCATGAAGGACCCCACTCACCCAGCACACACACTTTTTGCCCCACTCCCCTCAGGAAGGAGGTTGAGGAGCATTAAGTGTAGAACCACTAGACTGAGGAACAGCTTCTACCCTGAAGTTGTTAGACTCATGAATCTCTAAGCAGAATAATCACTGTGAAAAATCACATCATGTTGCTGCTGATCTGTTTCAATGTTGCTGCTGATCTGTTTCATGTTGCTGCTGATCTGTTTCATGTTGCTGTGTTCATTCGAGCTCATCTGCTCACACAGACTCATGTTCGTGCTGCTGTTTGTGTATTGTTTTTGTTCTACTAGTGCTTAGTATATTTTTAGTTAATGTTTGTCTTAGTTCATATCTTAGATGTTATTAATGTTTTTTTTTTACATTTTATTGTTGGATGTAACTGGGACCCTGTGTACATAATTTCGTTCCACCACATGTACCACATGTGATGTGTTTGACAAGTAAAACTCTGACTCTGACTCAGAATGAGTGCTGTTGTCTGTAAATGAACGGATGAACCGCAGCAGAAGGGCTGCAGTTTCACGTTGTCTAAACACTGCCCTGTATGTCATTCAAGTGACAAATTTCATAGTGAGGATGGATGATAGGCGGACGTCTATCTTTTTTAATACCATGTGATCTACCCATAATACCTTTACGATCGACTGGTAGATCGCGGTCAACATATTGGGCACCCCTGCTGTAAGGCTTCAAGTAAAGAATTTATGCAGTACAGTTATAGTTTACTTGCCATGGCTCTAACAACATGTGGTGGTCCGAGCAGACCAGAGGAAAACTTAACGTCAACACTCCACTTTCTTATGTTTGAAGCAACAAATGAGAAATGTTTTGAAACAGATCAGCTGGTTTGTGTGTGTGTGTGTGCACGTGCGTGCGTGTGTGTAGAAAAACCAACAAAAATTGTTTTATTCATTTGTGAAAAAGGCTTGCTGTGAAGATCTACCTATTATGCAGCATAACAGCAGCGCCTCAAAGAAAATCTAACCAAATCAAGCTTGTTTTTGGTCAAATGGAGGACGAAGGCAGCCTGCAGCAGAGATGCTGGTTGATTGCTGTCTTCAATCATCAGGCCTGGAGCCAGTTTGTGGGCAGGAAAATTGCATCTGCAGCAGTTTCATCAGCAACTTCTGTCCTGTCATGTTGCCCTGAAGAAAGACACCAAATTCCTGGTGGACAGTAAAGTGGGCCTATCTGAGCATATTCCCCTTCTTTTTTTCTTTAGAATTCGTCACGCTGGAAAGCGATGAGCGAAGATGCCCTGAAGTCCGTGTGTGCCCCGGGCTCCACCACGTCATTGCCCCCTGTGGCTCCTCTCTGTGCCCCGTCTCTGGATCCTGCTGCAGCCAGCAACCAGCTGGAGCTGGAGATGCGCTACTTGGTTGCAGAACACAGGAAGGTAAAACACGGAAGTGGAGTGGGTGCGGATGCAGCAGGTTTTCAGATAAGGTTTATCTCTCCTGTTGTGTGCTGGGAATAAAACCTGCTGGGAGCACTTTTACAAGTCAAAACTGCAAACCCATCCACCCATTTTAATGTTTTTTAATGGAAACTAAAAATGGGACCAAAAATTTAAATATTGTAAAAATTTAATGGAAACAATTAGAGCTTGACCAATATGGAAATTTTGGCTATCGTCCTTAATGATCTCGGGAGGGGAAGGCTAATGCCGATAACAGGCTGAATTTTCTTTAGCTTTGTCCACTCCCAGTAATCTGATTAAACAGCTACTCTTAAACCTGTTTCAACACTTGAAGTCATGAAACAGTCTTCTTAACACGTGTTCACATTTTATATCCTCCTCTATTCACCATAAAGTTATCAAGTGTGTTACATAAATGTAAATTAAAGAGAGAAACACCCTTCCTGTTCATTGTTTAAACAGTCAGTCATGTGAAGGTCTAATTAGTACTGACAGCAGCAACGTTTAGTTTTCTTTGTAGAGAAGTAAAGATTTCAGACAATGAATTTCATTGAAGACTACAAAGATAATGTTACTAACACTGATCCTTTTTTATCTCAACGTTAGAGTTATTGTTCTGGATATAGTTTTACAAGGTAATAGTCTATGCTAGGTTATCTAAACGTTAGCTTGCTAATTTGAGAGTCGCATATCTAATGATAAGCAGGTTGGAGGATTAAAGAGAATTTATTATTGATTTGTTTTACAGATCAGTTAAAATAAACTTACCATGCTCTGTTAAGCAAAATACACTACACAGTATTTAGTTGCTCCCTGCTTCATCTGTGCTGAAAGTGAAAGTTAAAGTGAACGGCCATGACTTGAAAGTAGTCTTCATACGCCCTCTGCTGGATACATTGTACAATTATGTCTTGTGCAAGTAAGGACACGGCTCGTTCCCAGCATTTTAGGGGTTAAAATTAGAAGTGTTTATATTGGTGCATATTGTGCCAATTATCACAGATACGAAATGTCCCCAAATACTTATACTGACCTAAAATATCGGCCCTGCCGATATATCGGTTGTGCTCTAGAAACAATAAAACAATAAAGTTGCTGACGAATATAAAAGTGTGATTTGTGTATATAAATATTCGTATAAAATTAAAGCTTGCAGTGCATTTAATGGTCCCACCTTCCCCAGGATCTGGATCTGGCAACAGTGTGGGACGACCACCTCTCCTACCTGCTGTCCTCAGCCCTGTCAGCTTATGAAACGGAGCGTTGCACTGGAGTCTCCTGCGGCAACGAGGAGTTCCAGGATGCAGTGAGGAGGGCCGTTCCAGACGGACACACCTTCAAAGGCTTTCCTATACACTTCCTGCACCGCAACGCCCGAAGAGCTTTTGCCACCTGCCTCAGGTGAGAAGAACCTTTACATACAGGAAGAGCAGGTGCACGCGTTTAGAAAAAAAGATGTCAATTAGCCTGGGATGTCAACTTCAATTTTCTTTTGATCAATCAGCAATATAGGGCTGCCAATATCAACAATTTTTTTAGAATTTACCAATTAATTTATTATTTCGTTTGACTAATTTCCCCAAAAATGATAATTCACAAATTTAGTAGTTAACTTTGGCATTTGAAGTTGACCACAAAATTTTGTATAAAAAAGGTTTAGAGTCAACTGCAGGAAAACAAAATAAGACGTAGCTCCGATCTTTATTCAGCATGTTCTAAGCGAACTGCTGCGAACTGGAGAGAATTTTTTTTTTTTTTGCTAGGATTCAGTCAAATGCCATTCAGGCATAGAAAAACTACCGTAATTCTCTGACTTTAGAACGCATCTGTGTCTAAGCTGCACTTATTAAATATAAGATAAATCATAATTTTGTCCATTAAGGACGCTCCAGTTATTAAGCTGTGGGCATCCACTGTTCAGAATCTGTGCCCAGTCTGCTCCGACTGTGTGCAGCTTTCTTGTAATACACGAAACAGCCAGCAGAAGGTGCTCACAGACTATGGCTTGCTTTCAACTTACCCTTATGCCCCATTTGCACTGCTCCTACCGAGCCCCCGACTCCACTCATCCCTTCACGGAAAAATCGCTATTCCACAGTACTTTTTTAGCTGATTCGAGGCTGATTCGGGATCTTGTTTGGTCCCTGCTTCTCTGGTGGGACCGTGCGAACTGAGACCGGACCGAAACGTGAATGCAGGACACTGATTGGTCAGGGGGAGGAGTCACTGGATCTCAGAAACTTTTCACTGATCCACCATTTGCAATTTCCCGGAATGTGGAGCAGCAGCTGGATCTATTTTTAATATTTTCAAAACAATAATGACAACACTGTTTAATGCTGAAGTCCAGGCGTTTTTTGTGTTTGGTGACCAACGACAAAATTCGAGCGAGCGGAGTCACAGCAGAGGATCATACGAGCTGCCGGCCCGTGGAAACACTTGAGGCCAGACCCCGAGCCCCGGCAGACAGGAGGACGGGGACGGAGGGTGGAAACTTTTTGTTAAAAAACATTTTATGTATAATTAAAAAAATATTATCAATGAAGATTAAAAATAAATAAACGGTGCTGGGTTTATCATGAATTCCTGTTTCCACTTTGACTTAATTAAATAATCTGTTAATTAAAGTTAACTCAGCTGAAAAATCAAAAAAGACTAAATAATTGGATCTCTCAGGAATATTTCCCTCAAACATGTTTAAAGAAGAGACACAGCCTTTGGTTCAACTTTATTCTAACCCACAGATGTACAAATCACAAAACAAGCATTACACTTTAAATCACTGATTGATTGTTCCTGTCTCTTCAAATGAGGATTGCCAACATTTTCTTTCTTATTTTATAGACGAAGTCAGTAAGGTGAGAAACAACATTGATCACTGATCATCACTTGAATCAATTCAATTCAGTTTATTTATAAAGCACCAAATCACAACAAAGTTGTCTCAGGGCACTTTACAGGAACATTCACACATAAAAGCCAATTAGTAAAGTTCTCTATCTAAGGAATCCAGCAGACAAGTTGAATCTTGGCTTCGTCACAGTCTCCCATCCTGAGCAAGCACAGTGGAGACAGTGGAAAGAAAAACTCCCTTTTAAAAGGATTTAGCAAAAAGGAAAGTCTTAAGCCTAGTTTTAAAACTGGATAATGTGTCAGCCTCACGGACAGAGATTGGAAGTTGGTTCCACAAGAGAGGAGCCTGATAACTGAAAGATCTGCCTCCCATTCTGTTTTTGTAATTTCTAGGAACCACAAGTAAACCTGCAGTCTGAGAGTGAAGTGCTCTGTTAGTAAAATATGGAACAACAAGATCTGTAATATAAGATGGAGCCAGGTTGTTGAGAGCTTTGTAGGTTAGAAGTAAGATTTTGAATTCTATTCTGGATTTGACAGGGAGCCAATGGAGAGAAGCTAAAACTGGAGAAATATGATCTCTCCCACTAACTCCAGTTAAGACTCTGGCAGCAGCATTTTGGATCAACTGAAGACGTTTTAAAGAAGTATTTGGACATCCAGATAATAAACCATTGCAATAGTCCAGTCTAGATGTGACAAATGCATGAACCAGTTTTTCTGCATCATTTTTAGATGTTTCTAATTTTAGTGATATTACTTAGGGGGAAGATGGCAGTTCTAGTAACATTTTTAATGTGGGGGATAAAAGACATGTCCTGATCAAAAATAACACCAAGATTTTTAACTTTAGAACCCAATATCATATTCAAGCCTCTGTAGTAAAATATTGTGATCAACTGTATCAAATGCAGCACTGAGGTCTAACAGGACCAGTATGACACAAGTCCATTGTCTGAGGCCATGAGAATATCATTAGTGACTTTTACTAGTGCTGTTTCTGTGCTATGATGAGCTCTAAACCCTGACTGAAACTCTTCAAACAGATTATTTATTTGTAGATATTTACGCAACTGACCTGCAACTATTTTCTCTAGAATTTTTTAGATGAAAGTTACATTAGATATAGGTCTATAGTTGGCCAGAATTTCTGAGTCAAGATCAGACTTCTTAAGTAAAGGTTTAATTAGAGCAACCTTAAATCACTAAAATAAAATATGTATACAAGAAACAAAACCACAATGGTGGACAGAACGGTGCCAAACACCTACATAACTGAAATTATTTTAAAATTATTTACTGGATTGGAAGTCAAATGGTAACGGTATAATCCGGTAAATATTCATTAATTTCTTAGCTTAGTGTATTCTTAGTTTAGTAAATGTAGTATATTCTTAGTTCATGACTCGGGTCTTACTAATGTTTTTCTTTACAATTTGTATTTTTGTTGGCTGTAACTGGACCCTGTACATAGTTTTGTTCCACCTCATGTACCACATGTGATGTGATAGACAATACAAATCCTTGTATCCTTGTGTTAAATTAGTACCATTGGTTTTTATTGGTAAACCCTTTTGTTAACAACTGCTGTTTTTAAATGTACTTTCTAAATAAATTTGACGTGATTTCTGCTCAGCAAAGAGTTCATATGGGCAGGACGGGGAAGAGCCCCTCCCTCCCTGACCTCTCCTATGTCCCTGTTTGAGCTTAAATGAGATACTGGTATTTAAACACTGATTTACTGTACACAGAAATAATTTTTTTTACATTTTTATTTAAATATGTCTTGACTGACAGCTTTAAAAATAAATCTGACAACTTCTACGCTGCTGTGCTCTCATGATGGAGGTGGAGGGGGAAAGACTCCTTTCTGTTCCTCTGCTTGGTGTTTGGATGTGCGTTTAAAATGAGATCCCAGTATTTAAATTCATATTTACAGACACAGAAAGAATTAAAAAACTTGTATTAAAACATGCACCAGACGTCTGACTGCTTTTGCGTCTCTAATCCCTGACCATGGACACGCTGATGCGTACGGGCTGCAGCTGTTTCCTCCTCGACAGCCGATCACTTTTAACATGAAAGCTGCGTCATAAGAAATTCTCCGCGTGTTTTCATTATCGCTGAACAAATGAACAGGTCTGTGCACGAAGCGCAAAATACGCTAACAACACGGGAACGATCTGAAGAAATGAATTCACGTCTATCTTGGGGGATGGTCCTCGAGAGCACCTCACTGGTCATTCAGGTTAGACTTCTGGTCACATGATGACAGAGTGGGTGGAGTTATGGTTGGGTATTTGAAACCGTGAGCCAGAGTCGTATATGTGATTACCTGAGGGCGTTCTCTCTGCGTCACTAACACTGGGAGCCACGAGTGCCCAGCCTTGTCAAAGGAAAATGTTGGTGACAGGAAGCTATAAAGTGACAGCAGGAAGTCTCTTCAAATAAAATATAAAAATATACATAAATAAGACGCTCCTGCATATAAACTGCAAGGTACAAGGTGTGAGACAAAAGTAGCGGCTAAAAATGTTCTAGTCCAAAAGAGTAATCAAACTTCCATCCATCCATCCATCCATCCATCCATCCATCCATCCATCCATTATCTTTACCCGTTTATTCCATTTTGGGTCACGGGGGTCGCTGGTGCCCATGTCCAGCAATCACTGTGCGAGGGGCGGGGTACATCCTGGACGGGTCGCAAGTCCATCACAGGGACACATAGAGACAAACGAGACAAACAAACATTCACTCTCTCATTCACACCTAGGGACAATTTAGAGTTACCAATCAACCTAACATGCATGTTTTTGGTCTGTGGGAGGAAACCGGAGTACCCGGAGAAAACCCACGCATGCACGGAGAGAACATGCAAACTCCACCCAGAAAGGCCCCTGGACCGGGGTTTGAACCAGGGACCTGCTCGCTGAGAGGCAGCAGCTCTACCAGTTGCGCCACTGTGCTGCCCGTAATCAAATATGTATTATCTTAAAAATGTGGCAGACAGACTGTTTAACTTTAAAGTACATTTACTACTTTAAAAAACAGTTTTCCTTTATTTATTCCTAAAATGTCCCTTCTCCTGTCAGCTGGCTTGAAGTATGTGAAGTGCTTTAAAGTCGTTGGGCCTTGGCAACATGTCGGCCTCGTTGGCTGCAGGTACTGCAGCAGAAACAGGTGCTGTCTGTTCGTCACAGTTGTTTGAAAAGGCTGAAGCTCAGTTGACTTACAGAGTATAAAATCCTTAAAGGTTCATTCACAAAAATTAACACGTTGACTAAAAATTCTAACGTCAGAGTTTCCTAATGTTGGTGCAGTGGTTAGTTGTCGTCGGTCAGTGAAAAGATCACAGGATCGAATCCCAGTCAGGGGCCTTTCTGGGTGGAGTTTGCATGTTCTCTGTGCATGTGCGAGTTTTGTCCAGGTACTCCGGTTTCCTCCCACAGACCAAAAACATGCATGTTAGACTGATAACACCCTCTCAGATAGCAGCCAGGTGGAGAGCAGAGGTCAGGTGGTTGGAGTTGTGGTCAACATGCGCTGCTGTGCCGTGCACTGGTCTGAACTGGTGCCTGGAAAAAAAAAAAAAACACAGTTCCTTCATTTTCTTTCCTGTCGGCAGTAAAATCCTACTTTGAAAATTAAAATCTACATACTTTTAACGTCTTGATTTTGTTTTATGTTTTCCTCTAACAGGTCTGCATTTTGTGAGGAAGTGGTGTGTTGCCGTGGCGACCACGTGAGGCTTGCTGTGCGTGTTCGGGTGTTTGTATATCCTGAGAACGCATGTGCAGTGTGGCTCATGTTTGCATGTAAATACTGGTCTATACTCTGACCGAAGGACAGAAACAACCAGTGGATGTTGCTCATGGGCCGCAGGAATCGTTCCACGCCTCAGACGCCACAGAGACGTCCCGGCTCAACGACCGCCTGAAGCACAGTGAAGCTGAACGGCAGGAAGTTACGAGGACGTGTTTGTAGCTCTGACGCTCAGCCTTTTAATTTCCTTTAAATCAGTCGAATGTTCATCTGTACATATCTATAAATGCACTATTTATTTTTACAAATAAACAATTTGTCCAATTGATGTTACACGTCTTTATAACCATTATTAAAAGCTTTTTCCACTTGACTCCACCTTTGTACTTTTCTTTGTGTCAGTAAATGTGTGTTCAGGTGCATTAAAGACTGGATATTAATATCACTAGACTAAACACAATTGTTTTTCTCAGTTTTTAAAGCACTTCATTTTCATAATTTGTCGTGCAAAATAAACTTTTTATCAAAGCAAGTAAAATCCTTGTTACAAATTAGAGCTGTCATCTCATGGTCTCAACTTTCACCACATGCTCTGATTTTCAGGTGAGTATAAGAATCCATGCATGCGTTAATTTTTACTGCTGCGTTCACACCCAGTGCCATTTAGTCACCTACCTAGCATCCGACTGTCCTCCATCATGATTGCACAGAAGCTCCGCCCACCTCCACTAAAAAAGGCCAAAGGTCAGATGCATACAGACCTGGAGTGGCTGGTTGGGATCACTGGGAGAATTCCTGGTCTGGTTGAAAATGGATTACCAGGACCAGAGCTAAATGAATATTCTCTTATTTTTAATGTCTGTTAATGAGTCAAACAGGGCAGGACAAAGTCAGGAGTTAAAAAGTAGGAAGCACTGGAAAATTGGGTCAAACGCCTCAAACTGAGTGACTTTGTAAATGTTTTATGATAAACATTAAAAACCGTAAGTTTGACAGCAACGATGTAAATAAGGTAAATAAGCTACAGGCTCAATAAAAGTGGTGGTGGCAGGTGCACTGAACTGCTCTGCCTGCAAACCACGGTTCAAATTTATGACTCAAGTTTATGAATTAATATAGTCTATGATTTGAGGAAGTGCAGTTGTAGATGGCATGTTTCCACTCTGGCTGAACGAGACACTTGCAGCTGCCGTGAGCTGCTGAAGAACCAACGAGCCACACGGCCTGTTCAACACGGGCTGGCAGCATCGACCAGTGACTGAATATTTGGAAAAAAACATGTTTTACATAATAAGGTGTCAACCTGGTCTGTTTGAAAGGTGTCGAGAGGTTACTGAATGATTTGACATGAATACATAAATATGATCATCTACTAGAGGCCTTGGAGCCCGAGGGTTCTGTGCAGTATGGTAGCCACTGGTAGGACTGGTTGATATCAGCCACTTCCTCAGTCTGCCAGTGCTACATGCCGTGCAGGGGATTATTTTTCATGATGTTCTTGTTTCTCTTCAACGATGTGTTTCTGCTGCCTGAGGCATTCACTGAGCAGTTCATGGTGGGGCTTTCTTCCTGATGCACTTTGTTTATTCCTGGTGCTCAGTGCTCCACTCTGGAGGAGTGACGAGCTTCAGCAGAGGAGATAGAAGAGACTGTTGAGGAAACATCTTATTAGAGATGCTCTAGAATATTTAGACGTGCTAGATGAGATCTATTTTGAATTTTATACAACAGTGCCTTTGTCTAAACTGAGCATTTATGCAATAACTTATTTTCTAATACACATTTTAATGTAATTGTTTTGATTATTTGAAGGCCAGTTTATATTAAAGCTGAGTGGTTCGTGGCAGCAATAAAAGCATCCGAGGAAGTTTTTTTATAGGCACTGTAACATCAACAGCATGGCCTGCAAGAAGTCCAGATCTCAGTCCAGTGAAAATCTCTGGTGGAAATGAAAGGAAATGGTCACGACTCCAACCTGCGGAGCTCATCTGGCATCAGTAGAAACAGCTGGAGTCAGACGGTAGCCTCATAAAACGTTTTTTTTTTTTTTTTTGTTTTTTAGCAGAGACAATAATACCTAAAACTTGTACACATCTGAATGAGACACTAATAGTTACAGTTTGGATTAAAACATTTTTAACAGAAGTTTGCACTAAAGGTACACACTTTCCAACATGTTACACTGTTCTGTAAACTTGATGTGGGTAAATAAAAGTGTCTTATCAGCTACGTGTGTATTTGTAGATTTTTTTAACAAATATTAAAAAATTTTTAACCTTTTATAATGAGCATCTTGAAAATAATTTGAGTAAATAATCGTCTGTACAGTATTGTAATGACTGAATAAAGGTGTAATTCTTGGGTCTACCACCAGATGGCAGCGTGACGCAATGAATGAGCGCTGGAGCGGCTCCGTTTACTCAGACACAACTTGTACTTTATGCAGTTCACTGATACTGAGCTGTGTTTTAGTGAACTACTGATACTGAGCTGTGT
>NC_056502.1:41468255-41468360 GCF_014905685.2 Nematolebias whitei
TGTTTTAGTGAACTACTGATACTGAGCTGTGTTTTAGTGAACTACTGGTACTGAGCTGTGTTTTAGTGAACTACTGGTACTGAGCTGTGTTTTAGTGAACTACTG
>NC_056502.1:41468460-41468620 GCF_014905685.2 Nematolebias whitei
TGTTTTAGTGAACTACTGATACTGAGCTGTGTTTTAGTGAACTACTGGTACTGAGCTGTGTTTTAGTGAACTACTGGTACTGAGCTGTGTTTTAGTGAACTACTGGTACTGAGCTGTGTTTTAGTGAACTACTGATACTGACCTGTGTTTTAGTGAACTA
>NC_056502.1:41468630-41473072 GCF_014905685.2 Nematolebias whitei
GATACTGACCTGTGTTTTAGTGAACTACTGATACTGACCTGTGTTTTTAATGAACTACTGATACTGACCTGTGTTTTAGTGAACTACTAGCTGAGACTGAGGCCCAACACAAACTTTTTGCGTTTACAGATTCTAGAAAGTTTTCTTAAATTTTCACCAATAAGTATTTGGAGTCAATAGAATAATAGATATCTAATCAAATAATAATTTAATTTCAATTTGTAATAATAATAATAATCTAATAATGGTTGAATGAATGAATGAGTCAACTGTCTGTTAGCAAAATATCTCATGTTCCATCAAACAGGTTTTAAATAATCTTTCAGAAAGTAAAGGATTAAACACATTTTGGAGTCACAACAGCCAAGTGACACAAATAAAAGTCTATAACTCGGGTTTTCCAGCTAACATTTGTTGTGGTAGTAGCTGAGGATCAGTCACATGAGCTGAGACTTTGCAAACATTCAAGGTGATCAAAACTGCTACAACTTTCTCTTGTCTCTGCGTAAGATGTCTTGAAGGCAGCATTTCATGGAGAAACTCCAGGCCTTCGTTAGGTGCTGCGTTCACTGACCCTGTTCTGGAGTTGACTCACGCAGAGCATTTGTAGACGGCTCAGCCCAACTCCTGACATGAAGCCCGTGAAGACGGACAATTATTGAGATTTTTCCCGGAGCTCATTTGCAGTTTTGCATTTGTCCTCAAGTTGATGAACATGAGGAAGAGGGAGGCAGACAGAGGAAAACATCAAGTGAATTCAGTTTTGTATCGTTTGTCACAGACAACAACCGTTCATCCAGTACTGCACAGGATGGATGTGTTGGATACTGGGATCTCTGCTTAGTTTCCAGCATGTTTTTAATGGTCGTGCTAAACAATAATTGACAAGTGTATTTTAAGGGATGAAGCAGGAATCTGCAACTTGTGACTTCTTCAGCAGTGACACTCTGAAGCTTCGACCCAAAATAACTTCACATTAAAAATGATAGTTACAACAAAATATGAAGGAATTTTCCTGACCAGTTCTGCAATATGTGAAAAATTCCCAGCTGTGACAAACTGGTACTAAAACTAGAAAAAGCAAAACAAACTGATCAGTTTGTGTGTGAGTCGCCTTATCACTCTGTTTTCCACTGACGGTGAAGTCTGTTGGACATTATTCAGAAAAGGAAATGTTGATAATAATTCTGAGTCAAGCTGCTGAGGGGAGACAAAGATCTGCACGCTGCTGTTACAGAAAGAAGACGTTAAAAAGCTGCTAATAAAATTATAAGTCAAGGTTTGTTTTTGTTGAAAACAGAATAAAAATTAAAGTAAATAAAATGATCTGCTTTAATGAAATAAGTTAAAGTCAAATAACCACCATACTGCACTCCTTTTAAAATGTATTTATTATTTTAACTGTGTTTTAATATTTGAAAGTGGGATATTCACACGGTTAATTTTTAAATATAGATAGGACTCAAATAGACCTACATTGTTGTAGTGAGTCACGTGGGTACGTGTCACTAGTTGTAGTACAAATATATGTGGTATATATTTATGCATACTTTTCACGAGTTCTTCATTTTTCTGACTGTAATGTCGTGCATTGAATTTTAACAGAAATGCGAACGAGAGACGTTATTATCTTTGACCCATCAAATGAATGGAGTCATTTATTTTCAGAATCAAAGTTTAACATCAAACATTTACATTAATTTGGCAAAATATGAAAATAATAACAGACAGTTTCACAAATAATGAACTTCAAATCACTCGGCGGTGATTTGAGGACTTTGCTTCAGATATTTCTAAAATATCTGTACTAGTTTTGTGAGAGAGAGAAGAGTTTAAGATGAAACGGAGATTTATCTTACAGAGGAATATGTGAGGGAATTTAATCTGTTTGACCAGAAATTGCACGCTCCCATCAGGTATCTCAGCTTGTCCCAGGTACACTTTAGTCGAAGAAGAAACCGTTACCTTGTTGACGATAGATCACCTCAGTAAGAATCCTTCAGACTGATATCAGCGTCTCCGTTGAGAACAGCTAAAATCCTTGGAGAGTCGTGCGTGGTTAGTTCAAAACAGAATTATAATCCCAAAACGTCTCTGGATTCTCGGCAACTCTGACTCTTCATTGTCAGCAGCTCTCAGACTCTTTCAGATCTTCTGGAACCGACTGCCCTCTATGAATTCCCATGAATTCTCTTCAGAACTCCTTGAGAACTAACTGCACTCTACTAGAACCGGGAAGTTGTCACATTTTAAATGAGTTTACTTCCGAGTTTACTTCAGAGCTTTCTGATTCGTGGATGGACCAGAAAGAGGAGTGGTTTTGACGTAAGGTGTTTATCAAAAGTCGAGGTCAGAGAATGAAATTTGTTTAACAACTGACAGAGAGATTATTGCAAAAAGCAGACTTCGTGGAGTCTCTATTCTGATTATCTTCTCAAATAGTTAAACATGACATTTCTTCTTCAGTAAACATTTAGTTGACCGAAGCTTCAACTTTCACACACTTACGACTTGGCTCATTTCAGACAGAAAATCAAGAAATGCATATTCAGGTGATTTCTTCTTTGAATGAGGAATAAAAATCATTACTTACTGTTTATGTAAAATAAAAATGAGTAGTTCTTTTCAACCTGTAAGCATTGAGTGAAACTAACACAATTTGATTATCAAAACATTTGTAAGACAGTAATGATTATAAAGAATTGTCTTTTCTGCTTGATTAATTCAAGAAAGAAAGTCATCAGATGGCTCAGACTTATTCAGATCAATGAAAATAACAGTCTCTGTCCATCTGGTAGACTTGAGGTCATCAGGGTCAGATGAGGGTCAGATCATCAGGTCATCTGGTTCACTACATTGTTTAGTGTTTAAGTTTGAGCAAAACTTGTATAAAAATATATTTTCCCCGTTTCTTAAATTTGTTTTTCTTTAATTTTAACATCTAAAAAAAACAAATAAATGTTCATAATTTATTCTTCTTTCAACTTTTCCCTCTATATTATTTTATAGAGGGATACTCTACTATATTTTATATTAGTTTATATTATTTACATTATCTAGTAGTTGAAATAATTTACTTCCTAAAGGAATAATCCAGTTAACTTTGAAGTAATGTTCTGTCAAATAGTTGATTATTAATAATTATTTGACAAAAAAATCTCTTCAACTTTAACTGGACTGTTCTTTAAAATGATGTTTGCAGCACAAGGCCCTGGGAAGTAGGGGTGTGAAGGGTGCTGCAACAGCCCTGATGGATGCCAGGGAACAAGTGGGACCAGAAGGTGCAAGAATACAATCAACAACAACAACAACAACAGCAGTGCTGCGTATATGTTTAAAATCTAAAGATATTTTGATATTGTTGAGTTCAGTGATATATTATTGTCAAGTCAAGGTTCTTTAATATCATTTGCATCTCGTGTGGTACATGAGGTGGAACAAAATTATGTACACAGGGTCCCAGTTACATCCAACAAAAGTATAAAATGTAAATAAAAGCAGTAATAAGATCCGAGACATGAACCAAGAAATACACTAAACTAAAAATACACTAAACTAAAAATACACTAAACTAAAAATACACTAAACTAAAAATGCACTAACCTAAAAATACACTAAACTAAAAATGCACTAACCTAAAAATACACTAAACTAAAAACACACTAAGCACAAATGGCACAAAAACAATACGGCGAACAGCAGCAGCACGAACATGAGTCTGTGTGAGCAGAAGAGGCCGAATGAACACAACATGAAATAAATCAGCAGCATGAGATCATTACAGTATTTTTTTTCTCACAGTGATATTCCTATTATCATTAATTATTGAAATAATATAATAATTATTGTTAATTGTTATAGTATTAATATTTAATTATTCAATTTTGATTATATAATTATTATATTTATATAATTATAATATGTAATATATATATAATTATATAAATACAAAATTATTTTTATATATTATATATTATATAATTATAATGTAATATATATATTTATATAATTATAATATGTAATATATATAATTATATAAATACTAAATTATTTTCATATATTATAATTATATAATTATAATGTAATATATATATAATTATATAATTATTCAATTATTATTCAATTGAAGTTATGCAGTTGTTATTGTTATTGTGTATCTGTGGACTAAACTAAACAACTGCATAAAAGTCACACAAAAAGCTGGCAGGTTAGCATCAGGTCACGACTGCCATTTTATAGAGTACAGCATATTTTAAAGACAACACGTCTGTCCTGTGTGTATTTGTATTTTTCTATAATGATCTTCTCTCAAGGCAGCACGGTGGTGCAGTTGGTAGAGCGGCTGCCTCTCAGAGAGCAGGTTACTCTGGTTCAAATCCCGGTCCAGGGTCTTTCTGGGTGGAGTTTGCATGTTCTCTCCGTGCATGCGTGGGTTTTCTCCG
>NC_056502.1:41473082-41476750 GCF_014905685.2 Nematolebias whitei
GGGTGGAGTTTGCATGTTCTCTCCGTGCATGCGTGGGTTTTCTCCGGTTTCCTCCCACAGACCAAAAACATGTTAGACTGATGGTAACTCTAAATTGTCTCTGGGTGTGAGTGAGAGAGTGAAGGGTTGTTTGTCTCTATGTGTCCCTGTGATGGACTGGAGACCTGTCCAGGGTGTCCCCTGTCTCTCACATAGTGCTGGAAATGGGCACCAGTGATCCCAGCGGCGCGAAAAGGAAGAGCAGGTAAAGATAATGGCTGGATCTTCTTTAAAGGACAGTAAAGAGTTATATTCAGTGTCATAACGTCAGCCCTCACACTTTTCTTCTAAGTTGTGTTGTTTAACTCACAAGACTTTGATATAAAACACTTACGTGTGTCTTTCTCCTGCACTCATAAGAAGGAACGCACAGTTCCATCCTGAGCACTTAATAAATGACTAGCGGGTCAGTTTCATTGAAAATGTGACTTTTGTATTTATGCAGTTTGTAAGAAAGCCGTAAAGGTCAGAATAAACTTGCAGCTGTGTCAGTTCAGACTGAGCTAGTGTGCATTCTGTTCTTCACGCCTCTGATTTGAGTCGTCTTCCTCCACAAGCTGATAATGAGTGTTTTCCATCCGTAGCTGTTTCACCTGCACTTCACAAGAATCGTCAATAACTGCATCATCAGCCGTTATAATGGTGTTGATTGGGGGGAGGATATTGTGGCTTCCTGCAACATCAACCTCATCATCACAGCTTAATGTGGCTGGTTGTTACAGGAGATTTTGTACAGACATAAATCTTAAATAACATTTGAAATAGCGTTTCATAAAATACTGACATATGATTATCTAGAATACAAAAAACATCACGAACAGATTTACAAAATCTTGTGTCCTTGTTGAGATAAGTTACAGAAAACAACAGAATGATTGTGAACCTCAGTTCTCTGCTCGTCTCAAACATAACGTCAGTGATAACTTTGAATCTACAGATGTAAGTTCAAGATTAAAACGTACACAAAGAAAACTTTCTGTCCTGAGTTTGTTTACGATGGACTGAGCTGAAAGAGGAAACGTTGGTTACGTACTGTAACCCCAGATTCTATGAATATAGGCGTAGCCCTTTAAGGCTGTCGCTGATGGGTTTATCCCGTTATGCGCAGCATAAGCACTGAAAAAATTTAGTCCACGTCCACCTGCTGTGTGGGCCCCACCCGGTCCGTATAAATTACGTCAAGAGCGGGAAATCGTCTCCCAAAATAGCTTTTTCTTCAGCCATTTAGGAGCCAGTGAGGCCCGACGCTTAAAGGGCTACGCTTATACTCATAGAATCTGGGGTTACAGTACGTAATCAACGTTCTATGTCGTATAGGCTTCGCCCTTTAAGGCTGTCGCTGATGGGTTAAGGGCGAAGCGGATGTGGTCCTCGCCTCACTGGGTCCATTCGAACACAGTATGAAGCGGAAGCTTGCCCAAAAAACGTCTTGTCACTCAGCTCCCCATGTGCATAACTACGCGTTGCGTAATTATGTGCCATGCACAGACGGATGTTGTGTAACTATGCGTTCTGACAAAAACATGAACGCCCCGGAAATTTTCAACGGGAAGAGGATGTTGAAAAGAAGGGGGGGGGGGGGGGCATGAACCAACTGGTTCATGGCTGAACAGTATAAACAGATCAATAACAATGAACTGATTATTGATCAAATGAACTGATTGGTAACAATAGTCATGAACTGATTAATGACAATAGAACCAAAATCACAGACACAACTTGTGACTGATAACAACATCTCACACTGTAATGCATGCAGACAGATGTGAGCTTAAACAGAGTTCCATGAAAAACAACAATATTCATTCTGTTAGAGCACTAAGGACAGAATGTGTCATGGAACGAGCCGTCACATCACGTAAATAAAAGCGAATGAATGAGCAGGGTGTTGACCATGCAGCCGCAGTGCAAATGTCCTGCATTGACATACCATTATGCAGAGCAGTCGAAGATGCGATACCCCTGGTCGAGTGTGCTTTGAGGTTGACAGGAGGCTCTAAATCTGATGCTTGTAGGCTTCAGAAATGGCGTCACACAGCCAGTGTGACAAGCGCTGGGTGGATAACGGGTGACCTGCAGATGCATCTCTATAATGCACAAACAGGTGTTGAGTTTGACACATTACAGCTGTGCGCGCTATGTAACACGTCAACGCCCGCACCGGACAGAGAAGATGAAAAGATGCTTCTTCTTCTGATCTGTGGGGGGGAGGGAAAAAACCCTCCAACGATATCGCTCTTGATTTAAAAGAGCTCGTGATGTTTTTAGGCATAAAAGCTGGGTTTGGTCTTAAATCAGCTGAACTACCGTCAGCCTGAATTCTGAGACATGACGGAGCAACAGAGAGAGCAGAAAAATCACTCACCCTCTTAGCGGATGTTAAAGCCAGCAGCAGGGCTGTTTTAAGAGACAAGAATTTAAGTGAAAACTGATCCAGAGGCTCAAATGGAGCTTTGATCAGGGCTCGCAGGACCAGTGTTAAATCCCACTGTGGAGCAAGTGGGCGTGAAGCAGGCCTGCGTCTCTGTACACCTTTTAGAAACCGCTCCATCAGCGGGTGATTAAAAGCCGTTCTGTCTCCGAACCCTTCGTGGCAGGAAGAGATGGCTGCAGCGTACGTTTTAATCGTGCTGAATGCCAACTTCCTATCCATCAGCTGTTGTAGAAAAGACAACACACCGCCTAATGGGCATGAGGTGGCCTCTACACCTTCCTCTGTACACCAGCGCTGAAAAGCCGTCCACTTTGATGTGTACGGAGCTGTGGTAAATGCAGTACGTGAATCCTGGATTGTGCGCACTACTTCCTGTGGGAGACCCATCCTCTCTAAGCAGGACCGCTCAGCGGCCAGACCCACAGGTGCTGGCCTATTTCTGGGTAACTCCTGATCGCTCCTCCTGCTTGAAGGAGAGCGTCCTCCCTCCACGGCAGTTTCCACGGGCGACCCGACAACAGACGTTGCAGGACTGGGAACCATGGTGCGTTCACGCGCTCGGGAGCCACCAGGAGAGCTGTCAATCCCTCCTCCTGAACTCGGTTCAGGAACCGTAAAATCAGAGGAGGTGGGGGAAAACGCGTACAGAAGCGTTTTGGGCCATGGGCTGTGAACAAATGCATCCACCCCCAGCGGTGGATCGTCTCGCGGGCTCAGGGAAAACCATAGTTGACACTGAGCGTTCTCTCGTGTCGCAAACAGGTCCACAGCTGCTTGCCAAACTTCTGCCACGTCTGAACCATCAGGTCTGGATGGAGGGTCCAGTCCACGTGACGTGGACCGCCCCTGGACATCGCATCTGCCCCTCTGTTCAGAACACCGGGTATGTAAACTGCTCTGATGGAGAGCAGGTTTTGGTGAACCCAACACAGTAGCTTTCGCGCAATGTGTAACATCTGGGCTGAACGCACTCCCCTCTCACGGTTTATGTACGCAGCAGTCACCATGTTGTCTGTGTGAATCAACACATGTTGATTCTGTAGCACGGGAGCAAAGTGTTGAATCACATTCAGCACTGTGCGACACTCCAAAACATTGATGTGGGCTGATGTGTGGTGGGGCCACAGCGCCCCTACTGCTTGAGATAAGCATGTCCCCCCCAGCCTGACAGCGACGCGTCCGTGAAGACTGACAC
>NC_056502.1:41476850-41487159 GCF_014905685.2 Nematolebias whitei
ATGAGTCAACACGAGACACGTGTACCGGGTGGTACAGTGTCATTTTGCCAACCCGCATGTGAACCATTGCTATAGCTGTCAGGGTTGTTCTCTTCTCTGAGAGACCCTGCATTTCTATAGCACATTCAGAGAGAGGTATTATCCTGTTAACACCGGCAGCGGCTGTCCTCAGCTCCTCGAACAGTTTAGCTGACATAATTGTTATGTCTGCCCCACCGTCCAGAAGTGCTTCGTGTGTGAGGACACCTTCGAGTGTTACCGACAGGTACGCCTTTTTGGCGACCCCCCTTCTGATAAAGTTACACAGAAACCTCTTGGGTTTTTCCTGACGCTTCTTCACGCGTTCAGCTTTGTCTGTGTAATCTTGGTTTGTCTGAACCGTCAGCACAGCAGTAGCTGTTTCTGAGTGTTCAGCTTGCGATGACTCGTCATCGGTTGCGTGTGTGTCTACCCCCCCTTCTTCTGATGAGGGGTTGTTTGAGGCAACAACAGCCATGTCTTGGTGTGTCCCACCGACATATGTAATGTTGTCATTCGCGCCCTCAGATGTAATAGTGATTACATTACTGCATAGTGCTCCTGGTTGGGTTCCCGTGTCAGTGTGTTTCAAAGTTTCTAACAACCTGCGTATTTTCTCTGTCTCTTCCGAGCTCAGAGGTGTAGGGCCTTGTTTCTGGAACTTTTGTGATTTTTTCACCTCGGTTCGTTTCGTCCGAGGTGGGGGACGGTCAGGTACGTCTTTTGGGGGTTCCTTTACGTACTTCCCTTGATTATATGGGTCCTCTTGGATCCCATATCTTTGCGTCCTACGCCCACCCCATTTACGATAATCACGTCCATCCTCTGAAAGAGGAGCTTTTTTGTCCCAGCGTGCACCTTCAAGACGCGGTTTGTTAGTTTGAACAGACTGTTTTTTCTCACCTTTTTTAGGAGGAGGCGGCGAGGCACGCCGTCCTTCCAGTTCAAGATAGAGGGGTTTAACCTTTACACCAGGAAACGCTTCTATGGGCGTCTTAGCATGAGAACATGCCTCGAACACATTCACAGCACACTGTTTAATCTCACTGATGGATTTCTCTCTGAAATTTGCCATCATTTGTACTGATTGTTTAAAATCAGTGTGGAGATTTTTGCTGAAAACAAATTTAAAACCTTCTTCTTCCTCCATTCCGGTTTCATTTCTGTTACCAAAATAAGCTTGGAAGATTCTTTTGTAATAAACTCTTGGATGTTCAGTTTTGCCCTGCGTGACCTTGTCCGCAGCTGGGAAACCAGCAGGTCCCGTGCAGGAGTCGTACTCTCTGATCAAAGCTTCACACAGAAGGTTGTAATCCCTTCTCGTTGCATCAGGTAGACGCTCGATGAAGGTGAACACCTCTCTGTCTGAAGTGAGCCTTATCAGACTGATCTTATCCTCAACCGTAGCATTAGGATAACCTCTCAATCTGAACTCAAGATCTTTCAGGTACGCTTTTGTTCCAGATGAGCCCATTGGTCCCGGTACAAAGCGTTGTACATATTTTGAGATTTTCTGCAAATCATCCATTGAAGGAGACAGTATCAACGGTCTCACTTGCGTGGTTGGTGGTGCAAATTGGTGAAGGTCTGTCCCTATCACCCGAGATGGGGGTGGAGGTGACAGAACGGGATTAAGAGTAGGAGGTGCAAACCGGTGCAGATCCGTCCCTATCACCCGTGATGGGGGTGGCGGTGTTAGAACGGGACTAAGAGTAGGAGGTGCAAATCGGTACAGATCCGTCCCTACCACCCGAGATGGGGGTGGAGGTGTTAGAACGGGACTAAGAGTAGGAGGTGCAAAAACATCTTTCTGGGGTGATTGTGGGTGACCCGGACCCTGACCTTGTTCATCTTTGAGTCCCAGACCAGCTCGCCCCACGTCAGAAATCTTGTTTGTTGCTGTGGCTAGATTCTCCTCACAAGCTTTCAGGCGCTCCTGTGATGTCTGACATTCACTTTGTAAAAGCAGACATTGTTGGAGTAATCCCATTTTTACCATTCTGCATTCGTCAAGTTGTGCTTTAAGCACATCTATTTCAGCTTTGCAGCGGGAAACTTGTGACAATGTCACGTCGTGATCCCGTCTTAATGCAAAGTATTCACTGGACAACTGCTCTTTAGCATCCCTGGCTTCAGATAGTGATGCATCAAGTAACTGTATTTTGCTGTTCATTGAATCAACTTCTGCATTTGCATCTTGCTGTAATTGAAACATCTGTTCATAATGTTTTCTTGTGAGGACCTCGTGTTCGCTTTTAAATTGAAGGTAGTGTTCTTCAATTTCCTGAACCACCTCTTTTTCAGTGTTTAACCTTATTGCAAGGGCATCAGCTTTCTCCACAACTGCATAGAATGATTCTTTCAGCAAAATTGCAATTTTAGCCAGCTGATCATAACTTGACTTTGTAATTTCTGTAGAGGTCACACTCCCTGCAACCTCCATCAGATTGTCCACTAACTCTTTTGGGTTCATGCTGTTCACCTGTTTATCATATGGATGTAAGGATTCTGTCAGCAGCTTCAACGCTTTCTCCAAACAGTCCTTCAACTCATAAGGATCAACATCTTTTTCCATCACACCTGTCATGTTTTCACTGTGTAGCACTTTATCAGTATAAAACAGTTGCCAGCTTCAGATTATTTTACAGGTAAATATTTGTATTCAAGTGTCATTGAGTTTCACACGATTTTAGCTCTGGGTTTACACAAAAGTACTGTTATAAGTCAACTTATTCAAATGTGGGCACCTATTTGTAGGTTTTACCCCAATTCATGAATATTCTTAAGTAAATGCTTCTCTGGCAGTGTTACTTAACGTGCTTATTTCTTAACAGATACTAGATTACCAAGCTTCTCAGTGTTTCTTACTCTAAAGCACTGAATTTTTATAAACCTGCAATTTTTCTAAAACGTCTCACAGCAACATCAGTTTAAAAACGCTTTTTAAACCGTTTACTTCCATAAATTCGCTATTTTAACAGTCACTCATAGAACCAGGTGGTGAACAGAAAAAGAAAAAAATGTTATGAGGAGTTTCAGTCTTTCTTCAGAAAACTGTTATACTCCTCTTTCCCAGCAGGTGGCGGTGTTAGCTTTCTACCAGCAGGAGTCTATGACAACTTCCTGTGGACGTTCTGGCGACATCCTGTCGTTAGCCGCTTAGCTTAAAATTAGCTTCGGCTAAACTCGGTTAAATCAAAATTTCTGAACGAATTTAGAGCTAAAACGTGGCGTTGTTTCAACAAGCACGACTTCTTTGCATGAACCTGAGTTTTTTGGGACATGTGACAAATTTTATTTAGTGATTTTAAGCACAGAAAAGGCTTCGGTGCAACCAAGCTTTACAATCTGACTTCAGAGGAAGTGACGCGACACGTCACTCATCCGGTCGTTAGCTGTTAGCTTAAAATTAGCATCGGCTAGCGTGGTCCAAAAACACCATTTAGTGACGGATTTCAAACTCAAACGTGGCAAAATTTCAGCGATTAGGCTTCAAAGGAACTGAGCAGCGGATCAGAATCAACTTTAAAGCATTTTTCAACTTTAAAAAGCAGATTGAAATTCCCTAAGAAGACGAGCTTCATTTCCGGGTCACGTGACTGAATCTACCAATGACAGAGCAACAACGGGGGTGCGTTCTTATATCGCTGACTCAGAGGAAGTGACGCAGGCACGTCACTCACTTCTCAGCGTATCACAGCGTCCCAACTCAGCCGTTTTCAACCAATCACGGATCGTTCTTCCAGCTAGCGTGTAGCATTAGCCTGAACTCGTCCGTCAACTTTTCGTCTTTTAAACTGTCAAAATGTACCATTTTCTGTTAAAAACATAACCAATAAGCTTCTCAGCTGCACGGGGATGGCGCCCCGGTCTTAGAAACGTCTTTCCAACCATTTAAAACAACTCGTTCGAATTTATCAGAAACGAGCCGTACCAGAACAGCGTCTGGAACACGGTTTAACAGAATAAAGCGTTTCCACAGCTCAGCAAATTTGTCACACAAAACAGACGTACAATTTCAGCTTTCAAACAGACACGTTGACTCACAATTTCAGCTTTCAAAGCACCACTAGCTGCTAACATTTCTGTAAGCTTTCTCTGAGCATCGCAGCTCAACACGCTGCGTTTCACACAGCAAAATCTGCACGTTTTTTTCATGCCAACATGATAACAATTGTCACACGAATACAGTCCATTTTATGAACCCGTCACGGGCCACCAGATGTAGATGAACATATGCATGAGATATATATTCATAAATTAAACGGATTCTTTCATTTTTCTGGACTGTATAATAACGTGCATTGAATTTAGAAATGTAACGTGAGACGTTAATTATCTTTGACTCACCAACGACAGTGGGTCATTTATTAACAGAATCAAAGTTTAACACATCACACATTTACATTAATTGGCAAAATATGGAAAATAACAACATGGCTAATTTTAGCAAGCTGTACAATTTTGATTAACCACACGGCGGTGGTTGGAAACTTTACACAGACATTTCTAAAATATCTGGAATGATTTCTACCTGATAGAAGAATTTTAAAGATGGAAAGATGAAGTTTAGAGGGAGAAAAAGATGGGTGAGGGTGTTTGTTCGTGTCAGCATTCAGAACGGCACTCTCCTGGTTTTTCTCAGCTTCTTCCCCCAGTACACTTAGGTGGTATAAATCAACTCTTTTACCTGGAGATGTCTCCACTGGTACGAAAGTCCATTCAACGCACCCTTTCAGCGTCTCCGTAGGAACAGCTGTGAATCGTCCGAAGTAGTGACGGTATTCCGTCCGACACAGGTTCACCTCACGAGTGGACTTCACATGAGTGGAGTCCGTCAGAGTTCCACCCAGAGGTGGAAGATGTTATAATCCCATAAGACTCGGAAGAGCTCTGTGGTCATGTCAGGATTTTCCTGTTTCCCAGCACGGGAGCTGCAACGACTGAAGCCGGAGCCTGAAGCGACTGGACTTCTGCAAACTCTCCACCCGACACTCCAACTGGACTCGACTCCAAACTCGACCGGGTTGAACTAGGAAGTACCGACATTTTAAAGAGCTCTATTTCCGGTTCATTTGGGAGTTTCTGATTGGTCAATATCGACCAGACAGGGGTGTGTTTTGTGACGTAAGAGGTCACTAGGAGTCAGAAAAACAGCAAGAATGTTATGGAACAGATTGAAAATGTTTTTAGAGACAGAGAGAGAAATGTTTGGACGAGTTGGCGGAAAACAGGTGCCAACAGGTGCCAGCTTCTCTATTTACGTCTGAGAGGATTTAAAAACAAGACAGCTCGTTCCAACACTTGTCTGCGTTTGACTCCAACCTTGGACCAACTTACGCTGCTCATTCAAAGACATAAAATCAGAAAATGCATAATTACTCTGTAACAGACCTTAACATGAATTCTAACTTTGCATGAGGATTAAAAATCATTATTACTGTTTCACAGTTAATTAAAATGATTAGTTCACCGCAGCATCTAAAATGGTTTGAACTAAAAACACTTTGATTATCAAACATTTGTAAAATAGTAATGATAATAGAAAAGAGAGTGTTCTTTCACTTGAATTTTCAAGAAAGAAAGTCTCAGGATGGGTCAACCTGTATTTCTGGATTCAAATCAATGAAATGACAGTTTCTGTCCCACAAGGTGCCTAAGGTCAAGGTTTTGACATCAGGCCTAGTTCACTACAAATGCTTAAAGTAATGACTAAGGCATCATGTTGCACAATATGTAGAACTTACAGGATGAATGTTACTATCACACCAAACTAGATAAACATCTAGACAAGACATAGCCATGTGCGTTTGCTGATGTTTATCTGTGCTGGCTCTCCTAAAGTTAATCAGATGTAGATTTTCATATAAGGATTATTTTCTGAGCGTTTGAGTCAAATCTCTCCTGGTTTATGAGATATTTTGCTAATGGTCAAACTATGCATGTTATTCATATAATAAGACCTTAAAGGTGCTGAAATGGCTCTATTAGACTCACCTGCCTTTTGTTTCAAACTTCTACTAGTAAAATGTAAAATATGTTTTTTTCTTTTACCGACGTTGAGTTTTAATTTGTGTGAGCTTGACCCAACGATTGATAATGATAATGACCATATGATTAACTCAAAGTGGCCCTATATGTTTTTGACTTCCACACTCTTTCTATAAAACCAGTTTCTTCATAAACAAACAAGTAATTATCATTTTTATTTTGTTTGACCAAATGATTAATTTAAAAATGACTCAGTCATTTAGTACCTGGTCAGCTGTGGGATCAAAGTTTCTATTTACCAGAGGAACTTTAAAGTGTTTTGAAGAGCCGAGTAAATGAACACATTTAGGTTGGGCTGTATAAAACAGTTAAGACCGGCTCATTATCCCCTGCAGTTGAAGACTATAATGTTTGTGTGTGTTTGTTTCAGGTTACCTTGGACCAATTTTACAAAAAAAAAATCATGCATTGTGGGAAGCAACTGTTCTTTATGGGGCCCAAAGCCCGGGCCCCATAAGAAGAAGTCCTGTTGGTGGGTTAGGGGTCAGGTTATAGAAAATGAATGGAAGTCAATGCAAAGTCCCCAAAAAGTATGTTTACAAGAACGTGTGTGTGAATGTGTGTGTGTACTGTGTTAGCAAAATGCTGCGTCTTATGAATCACTGGACATATTTTAATAAACATTCAGGGAGGAATCATTGACTGTAGAACTGATTAATTCAGGAGTGAATCATTTTCAAAATGGCTGCCTCTACACCATCTCAGTAGCGCCCACTGCTCCACCTGCTGGTGGATGGGTTAAAGGCACAGAGCCAATTTCATCATTGTATGGGAACATACAATAACACTGGTGAGGGCGTCTTGGGGTCCTCCCCCAGAAATTTTAGACTAAAGCAGATGTCATTTCCTGCACTCTGGTGTATGTTTATGGGTTGTTAAACATCTACGTTAACCTAACGTGGTGCTAAGCTAGTGGTGTGCAACACAGACACCCCCCTACCCCCCAATCCCAGTCAACAACTGCCAGCACTAACTTGGCGCTAAGCTAGCTTGCAGCACAGCGGTGTCTCCCCCTCCTCCCCGTTGGTGAGTTTTTGTAGGTACACTCAGTCTGTCCCTCCTCAGAGACGGACAGACTGAGTGCGACTGGCCGGGGTCGAGTTGCCTATTTCAGGTTGAACAAGAGCAGCGCCCCGCTGACGCTACAGAGCTCGAATGTCCAGAGTAAAACTCACTTTACCGCGGTTTAATGTGGCGCTATGGCTCTGCAGACATTGCACAATGCTGTCTTGTTTTGTGGTGTTTAGTGTAAAATACTTCCACACAGCGGACATGTTTAGATGAAAACTTTGTTAGCTGTTAGCCACAGTGCTGCTAACTCAGTCCTCACGTTGTAGCTGGCTGCAAACTATGAACTGGATTTCCTGAATGCGAGGCGGGTCTTATAACTCTGGGCTCATGAGACACGCCGCTGTTCAGGAAATCCATTCCATAGTTTGAAGCCAACATGCATCATGGATTGGAAATCTCTGCAGGTTGGATCGGAAAAATCCGATACGTAAATTATGCTGGTATCGGATGCTGATACTGTTACTGGATCGGCCCCATCCCTTGCAAAAACTATATATTCTTTCCTTATTTACAAGAATCTTGTCTTTTATTTTGTCTTAGGGTGTAAAAATATCAAAAAATGTTAAAAACCGTTAACGCACATCATACCATACATGCATAGCCCACACCAATTATTCTTGTTTTAAATAACAAATCAATCAATCTGATTTAAGTGTATTTTATTTTAGTAGCTCATGGCTGACAGTGTTCGTCAACACATAAACTCTATGTATGGATGGATTTCTCCCCCAGGTGGATCTGAGTTTTGCGTTTCCTCTGGTCACTGCAGGACCACCTCATCACTTCATGACGTGATGGAGTAATTCACTGTAGCCTACAGGCCTTAGATTCTGTTCAAGTTTGTCACGTAAATGAGAAGACTAATGGCGCATTTCCTTATCTGCGGTGTTTTTCAGTCGTGGTAATGTATCTGCTGACAGACACTGATGTACCAACTAATTGCCGTATTTTAACCATTAAAGCTGAAGCACTTACACGTTGAGCTTGGCAGGGATTTGGGTCTGTGCATGTTGCCATTTGTCATCTCTGACAGACATTGCAAATAAAATAAAAATAAAATCTTTAAGTGGATAACTCTAATACATGCAAGTATTCACAAAGCAGGCTTCTTTTTACCCCCACACTTTGTCTTCCTTTTCACTGCGTGTTCAGTTCTGATAAGAGTATTTGCCTTTTACAGATTTCTTCTTTTTCTGTTATTTTTTGGTCACACTTACATTTTCAGACCTTTAAACAAATATTAATTTCAGACAGAGAAAAACAGAATAAACACAAACAGCAGAGTAAAGACAGATGATTTCATATAATTATGGAAAAAGCTGTCCAAACCAGCGGGACCCTTTGTGAAAAGTAAGCAAGCTTATTTAGAACTATTTCAAGGGTGTATACAGTCTTCTTGTCGACTTTAACTGTAACAGATATGGATGGTTCAAGAATCAAATGGGAAAAGGATTTGGGAATATCTACTGAGAAGCAGTCATGGAAGAACTTGTGTAGAGAAGGGGTCACTTCTACTTTAAATGCTCGATTTAGGCTGGTACAATTACATGTTTTACATCAGCTGTATATCACCCCATATAAATTACATAAATATAACACTAACATATCCCCTCTTTGTTTTAGATGTAGCATGACAGAAGGAACATTCCTCCATGCTACCTGGCAGTATTCTAAATTGCAGGGGTTTTGGCAGGGAGTGTGTGAAATTTTATCAAACATCCATGGGGTTACAATTCCACTGGACCCTGATATTTGTTTATTGGGGAACTTTAAAAATCCTAATTTAGAGACAAATTATACTAAGAAACTTACAGAAGTCCTTTTGGCAACTGCTAAGAAATGTATAGTGACAAAGTGGAAATCAGATGCACCCTTCCAATTAAAACATGGCTTTGTGAAATCAATAACTGTGTGACCCTAGAGAAAATAACCTACTGGATGCAGAACAGAACTAAGACCTTTTATAAAACATGGCAACCATTTTTAAGGTATATGTGAAACATACCTGCACACTGGATTAACTAACTTTCCTACGCTCGAGCTGTGATCAACAGGATTTATGAATAGAGATACCATCGGTCTCTCACTGTATCTCTGAACACTATATATTTAATTATGACCCGCCCCCACACTTATTTTATTTTCTTCTTTTTGTGTTATGTCACTGTAAGTATTTTTTATTTTAGGTATGTCTTACTACTCAAGTGATCCTTGTTCCTGAGCTGATTTTGTCTTGTCAATCAATAATTGTAATATTGTTATTGAAAAATCCAAAATAAAGTATTCTAAAAAAAAAAAAAAGATAAAGAATGATGCTGCTGACAAACCCCAGAGAGCTTGACCTTAAGGTCATGAACTGATGGTGTGAACATTTTGACCTGTTTGTTTGTATGTTCCTCTGAGATGAAGTGGGAGCTTCTCACCAGCTGTAACTGGACACACACCTTCCAGTAAGTTCCACTTTTATCTCATCAGCTTGCAGAATGTTTTTCTAAAAGCCTTGAAACTCATAGATGTTTATGTGTGACTGGACTTTGTGTATTTTTGTGGTCCTTGGTGGATTTAGGCTTGGAACTCCCACGGAGACCATTTTTAATTGTTGAACCCTGAACTCTGAGTTTAAGTGAGGTCAGGGAGGCGTGCACAGCTTGGGTTATGGCTTCCTTCAGAACATTGTGGATGAGCTGTTGCAGTAACTTTTTAATTGGCTGACTCACTGGGAAGGTTCACCACTGCTTCACGTTTGCTCAATTGATGAACAATTGCTCTCTTTAAATTTGATTCTACAGGACTGGTATCACCAGGCTGGGTGTGGCGAGCAAAACTGAACTAAATTATTCAAAAAAATCTGAGTGAATTCATGTTTTAATACAAAGAACAAGTACTTTTTCATAAAGGACCAGGTAGGTTTGGATACTTTTCTTCTTGAACGTATGAAATCATGACTTACTCTTCTTCTCAAAGTGCAAGGCACTGTGCCGGCGTGGATGTTCAGTCTTTCAGGGGAATACATGCAGATTAAAGGTTGACACGCTGCACTCCATCCATCCATCCATCCATACATCCATACATCCATCCATCCAGCCAGCCAGCCATCCAGCCAGCCAGCCAGCCAGCCAGCCATCCATCCATCCATCCATCCATCCATCCATCCATCCATCCATCCAAT